>NW_016107349.1:7338332-7408954 GCF_001604975.1 Cebus imitator | reverse complement strand
TTCAAGCAATTCTCTTGCCTTAGCCTCCTGAGTACTGAAATTACAGGCACGCATCACCATGCCTGGCTAATTTTTGTATTTTTGGTAGAGACAGGCTTTGGCCATGTTGGCCAGGTTGGTCTCAAACTCCTGAACTCAGGGGATCTTCCCGCCTTGGCCTCCCAAAATGCTGGGATTACAGGCATGAACCACTGCACCCAGCCCATCTGTATTGTCTTTGGAGACTTCAGAAATAACTGTTGGGTACTAAGCTTATTATCTGGGTGTCAAAATCATTTGCACACCAAACCCCTGTGGCACATAGTCTACCTATGTAACAAATCTGCACATGTACCCCTGAACCTAAAAGTTGATAGATAAAAAAATACATAATGAAACCCCACATGATTGACTAATGACAAAATTTTGAAGAGGGATAAGTACAATTTCTAGATGGCTCTTTTTCATTGTTCAGTCCCGGGTTTGCCAACGTTATCACAGGGAACGTAAGCTTGTTTCAGAACTTTTCATTTTTCAAAGAGCTTGGAATTTTTCCACAACATAAATTTGCTGACTGAATCTAATCTATGAAAGTCATCTGCTAAACTCAGATATAAGGTCATTTAATATTACTGCAGTTTTGGTGTCAAAACAAGTTTCGCTTTTTTGTGTTTGAGTAATTGTTTTATTTCAGTTTTGTTTTTTCTTTTTATCTGTCTTCTTGAGTGCTTATAAAATATTTTTTTACTTAGAAACTAAGAAATTAACATATATTCCTACTTGTGCACATTTTATTTTGTTTTGCTTGGTTGTCAGTGGACCCTGTGAGTCTAAAAATTGCTTCCTCCTAAGCAATGTTCTTACATGATTTATTGCTTATTCTCCCACTGCTCTGTTCTCTTCTGGAATTCCGGGATTATGTTTTACATCTCATGAATTGATCCTTTGTTATACTCTTAGTTTTCTTTTCTCTTTTTTTTTTTTCATTATTACTTTTTCGTATACCTTTATGTTCTGGGGAGATTTCTTGAGTTAATATTTTAAATAATGTATTTTGTTTTCTGCCTCATACAATCTACTGTTCATTGCACCAAAAATGTTTTAAATTCTGCTGTTCATGTCTTTCAACGTTTAAATTTTGTTCTGCTTCATATATGTAAATCTCTCTTGAAATTGGTTTATGAAATGGATCAGAAATTTTTCTCCGATCATATTTTTTTCTTGGAAGAAATATTTCTCAAAAGGAAACATTTGCCCTGAAAATGCAGAGTGGTCACCTTCTGTGGTCTGTTTATTCTTTCCGTATTACTGGTGATTTTCTCTGCTTTTCTGTAAAGCCAAGGGTGCCACAATTTTATTCCAAGGAAAAGGGCGAATTTTACATTGAATAATTTTCTTGTTAGCTTAGGCAGGAACAGAAGTAGGACTACTGGAAAATGGCTTCCTGTCAGGAACATTCTCTGATTAGCTTAATGGTGTTTGCTCTTTGGCGTTTCTTCATTGTGCAGCTTTTCACCTCTTCATTAGCTGTGTGCTTTCCTGCCACATTGTTGAAGCCACTGAAAATATGAGGAGAGTTTTGACTAGAATCGGCAAAACCCAGGGCCGTACTTTGATGATTCCAGTGAGGTGTCTGGCTGTCAATCTGTTTCTTCTGACCAGAAAGGCGGGACAGTCATAGAAGCGACATTGCACTGTGCCTCGTATTTTCTTGCTTCCGTGTGTGTGCCTACATGCAGGGAGAAGGGAGCTTTAATGGGTCACTGAAGAAGATTGGAGCGATTATCTTAATCTGGACCTTAAAAATATTAATAGACTATATTATTAGAGAAGTTTTAGATTAACAGAAAAATGAGCAGAAAGTACAGAGAGTTCCTAAACACTCCCTGCTCCTCTTCTTCCTTCTCCTATTATTAGCACTTTGGATTACTGTGGTTGTATTTCTTACTATCGGTGAGTCAATTATAACACATTATTACAAACTAAAATCCACAGTGTACATCAGGATTTACTTATTGTGTTGTATCTTCTCTGGATTTTGACAACTGCATAATGTCATGTATTCACCGTTACAGTATCACACAGAACATTGTTTTCAAATAATTAATTTCACCGTATTATCTAAAACCAGTCACCAATTAGCTTGGAAATAGCACCAGCTACCTTTCTGAGGGGCCGAGATCTTTGTGGCAGTGAATTGTTTGCGCTTCAGAAACCATGACATTGATTTTGTTGGGAAAAAATCCTAGGTGGCATGGTAGCCGTAGCCTGTGTGGGTTGTACCTAGATTCAACACAATTGGAGGGAAATTTTACCTCTATCAATACTGGAATAAAAGTTTCAAAATCATTTATGGAGTAGCTATTTCTTTTCTATTAAAAAGTTCATGTTTTTTTAAAAAAAGTTAAATCCAAACACTCTATCGATGAAGAGAGTCAAACTCTGTAAAATAGCCTAAGAGATTTATTCTGAGCTAAATATGAGTTACCATGGCCAGTGACACAGCCCTCAGGAGGTCCTGAGAACAAGTGCCCAAGGTGCTAAGGGGATAGCTTGGTTTTACATATTTTAGAGAGGCATGGGACATCAATCAAGTATACATTTAAGAAATACATTGATTTGGTTCAGTAAGGTGGGACAACTCAGGGCGGGGAAGAGGGAGTGCTTCCAGAGTATAGGTGAATTAAAACATTTTCTGATTGACAATTGATTGAGTTTACCTAAATACCTGGGATTGATTAGAAACAAAATGTTCAGGTTATAAAATACTGTGGATACCAGGGTCCTTTTAAAGTCTTTTCGTGGCTGCTCTTAGAAATAATAGATAACAGTGTTTCCTATTCAGATCTTTAAAAGGTGCTAGACTCTTACTTAATATTTTCAGGATTGGGGGGCCTGGAAGTAAAAGATCAGGCTATGTTAATAGAGATTCTTTACAGGCACACATGTCCAACCACAAAGGACAGCTTTGCAGGACCATTTCAAAACATGGCAAAGAAACACGTTCTGGGGTAAAATATTTTGACTTTCTTCTTTGTCACGTGATGCTATGCTAGCGTCAGACTGGAAAGTAAGTCACAATATATAGGGTTAAATAAAGCCAATCTGATGAGAATTTATGGTTTGTAGCACATAACCAGACCCCAGAACACTTAGATGGGAATTTGGGCAAGAAGAAAAAAAATCAGAGCTCAGTTCTCAACTCCATGGTTTCCTTTTCAAACCAGCCTTATTCTTTTGAGTGTGGGAACACCTCTCACAGAACAGAGACTCTATTGATTATTGGAAATAGGAAGGAAGCCACACAACAGATGTGCAACTGGATTGTTCTCACCTATTGATTCTGGTAGAAAGAAATAAGTGGGGACCCTGCCCCTTGGCTAACATGCATGTCCTTCCTTATTGCTGTTCCCAGCTTGCCACAGCAATATCCCCTATAGCTCAAAAATTTTTCTTTTTCCTTAGATGATTTTTTTTTGGAAAACTTCTCCATTTACTTTTTAACCTCGTTTCTTCTTTGTCTGCTGTACTTTTCTGTTTTTCTGTAAAACATTGCCACAAGCATAGAAACATGAAACTATACCTGTTTATGATCTCATTGTTCTGTAAATCAGAAGTCTGGATGCGTTTCCCTGGGTTCTCTGCTAACAATCACACACCCAAAGTCTTGCCTGGGCTGAACTTCTCTCTAGTGGTTCCAGGGAGGAATCTGCTTCCAGGCGCATTCAGGCTGTTGGTAGAATCCAGTTCCCTCTGGCTGTGGATCTGAGGCCCTTGTTTTCTGGCTGGCTGTCACCTGGAGCTGTCCTCAACTCCTCAAGACCACTAGCACTCCTTCTCATGCGTCCTTTCCATCTTCAAAGGAGCAATGGGCATGTCGGGTCCTTCTCACTCGTTAAATGCCTCTAACTTTCCTTCCTAGTCTGAGTATGCGCTTTGCTTTTAAAGGCTTATGTGATTAGATCAGCTACACCTGAATAATGAGCAGAAGCTGGTAAAGGTCCGCTATCCATACAAGGTAACAGTCACAGAAGCAACATCTCATTATATTCATATGTTCTGAGGTTTGGGGTATGGAACCTTGGGTGGAGGCATGGGTGTATGTTTAGAATGACGCTTATCTCCCACCCCCTCCATGTCCATCCTTTGTGCTACTGTTGCCATGTATCTTCATTTTATATGTGCTATAAACAGGAAGAATATTGTTACTATTTTTGCCTAAAACTATTTTCTTTTTAAAACAAAACCTTGGTTCCCGTTTTTTCCCCTGCAGTTCAAGTCTCTGTTTAGATGTCACCTTGTCTGTATTTCCTACCATCTAAACGTTTCTGATGGGCTTAAGAGGAGTTGGTAATTTGGCACCTTTTCCAGTGTTCTAAGTTTGGATGCTCATTCTAGCTCTCTATGTGTCCAAACTGAAACTGATATAGTGTGTGTGTGTGTGTGTTTGTGTGTGTTTTGAGACAGAGTCTTACTTTATCACCCAGGCTGGAGTGCAGTGGCACAATCTTGGCTCACTGCAACCTCCGCCTCCCAGGTTTAAGTGATTCTCCTGCCTCAGCCTCCCAAGTAGCTGGGATTACAGGAACATGCCACCACACCCAGCTAATTTTTGTATATTTTAGTAGAGACAGGGTTTCACCATGTTGGCCAGGTTGGTCTTGAACTCCTGACCTCAAGTAATCTGCCTTCCTTGGCGTCCTAAAGTGCTGGGATTACAGGCATGAGCCACCATGTCTGGCCTACTGTGTTATTTTTAATTAACTTATTATTAGGGAAATGTTTAGCAGCATTTAAAAAGCACATCCAATGCAGCAACAGCTCAGTCCACCCAACAATCAGATCATGCTTCCCTTCATTGAATATAGATATCTAATTGTCTGGCATCGCGTAGTCAAAAATCCCGTTTTATTTAAAAGTGGTCATTTTAATTTTGGCTTACACATTTTATAAAGAAGGAAAAGTAAACTACAGACATTGGTGTTTCCTAGAGTGTCTTTTTGGACCTTGTATTATTTCTGCAGCACAGTGTTTGTTTACAACCCCTCCAAACAGAACCTTTGAGGGCAAGCATAATGTCTCATCCACTTTTGTTTATCTAATGCTGAGCAGATGACAGCATAATATGTGGTACAGAGAGCTCAGTAAATGCTTGTTTAATGTTGCTGAATGTTTCTGGGTCATTCAGTGAGATGTTGCATTTTCCTGAAAATTCCTTGAACTCCCCGAGAGATACATCTCAAGAGGTGACCAAAGTCTTCTTCCAAGAAGACTTTTATTGGCTTGTATTATACATCAAAAAGTCCACATTTCAGATGAGCTCTGAGAATGCCTAGGGCATGTGCCAAAGTGATGTGTGTGCTCTCTGTGGAGCTTGATTTCTTTAGCTGGGGAACCAGGAGCCACTCAATGATCTCCAGATGAAACTACTATTTCTCAGAGTATGAGACTATATTTAATGCTTAATGACAAATAGCATTTTAATTTGAACTGTATAAGGCAAGAGGCTTACATTAAATGAACAAGTACAAGCAGACATGAAGGAGAAGAGTGATGACCTTCATTATGGGTATTCAGTTCAGCAGAAATGATGCTCTAAGTGAATCTGAAAGAGTCTAGGAAAGTGAAATCCCCTCGGCTCATCAGTGAAGCCCGAGAATATGGTAATCTATGTGTGACAGAAGGTTCACAGCTGCTCCTCTGTCGTGCAGTGTGACCTGGGGATTTTTTTGTTGTTATAAGGCTCACTGGACTCTACATGAGGAATGAAAGAGAAAAGTTTGAAACTGATTGAAACAAATAACTCCTTAGATGCTGGTTTCTGTTGCATGTAGATCTTGATATAGGTATCAGGAGTGGGTAGTGGGTTTTCATTTGGAGAACAAACTTGATTTTAAGCTCTTCCTCTGGGCCCTCCCTGTCTCATGCGCAATATTGTACGCTCACAACAGACTGAAGATTCTGATATGAACATCTTTGCAAAAGATGTCAGGCCACTGATTTGTCAGGTCAGGTCACGTGTGGCTTGTTGTTGGTCCTGACTGCCGTTGGGCAAGACAGGTGGAATGGTCCTATGGAAGGAGCAGAAATGTCATGGGCTCTGGAGGTCACCAGAGTTGGCCCAACTCCTGGCTCTGTCATTCTCTAGCACTTTGACCTTGATCAAGTGATGTAATCTTTCTGACTCCCAGTAGAATTCTTGTGAAGATACATTGATGTATGTGTGATGTATGATGAGGATAAAATAATGCACGTAAAGAGTCTGGTCCAAAAACAGAATCAATAGATGGCAGCTGTTATTACTATTGTTGCTATTATTTAATTTTGGCTTCATGAATTGTTTTCACCTGTTTTCTGTGGCCCTCACACCATAGACACAATCACATGTCTGACCCCTTCACACACTGGAATCATTGACATGACAATATGCTCAGCACCTTCGCTTTTACGTGTCTGGGGTCTTTCCTCTAGGCTGGGCCATGTCATTGGCTTTTATTCTCACTCATGTTAGAATCCCCCTCTGTAAAAGGATTATACAGCCCTACTTTGTTTAATGCATCCATGGCCATGTGATTTACTTTAGCTGGTACAACAGAAGCAAAACTGGTGTGTCACAGCTAGGCAGAGCCTCTAACGGCAGAGGCTTTTCCAACTGCAGAGCCATGGCAGAATCGATCTTCCCAAGGCCTGAGTCCCTGAGTGACTGTGATGAGCAGAGATTTATTGTTCCCTACGATAGACATCGTGTGAGTGAGAGGTAAACCCTACCATTCTAAGCCAAGAGATTTTTGAGTTATTTGTTATGATAGCATAATCTAGCTCTTCCTAATTGCTACAGGGCTTCTCTCTCAATTCTAGCTCTGAGTTACAGTTCTCTTCCCCCGCCATCAATGCCATTAACCCATGTGGATGTTCACTTCCTGTGAACTTACTCTGTCTTTGCAGTGGGTTGTCAGATGGGTAGAGGACAGCCACAAGCTGGTGCTTCTGTCAGATCAAAGCTTACTTTGTTCTCTCTTGCCACTTAACGTTCTTGGACTCTAAGCTGCTCAAACTTGTATGTGGAATTATAATACATAGACATAAAATAAAACCCATGCTGGGAAAGGTGGTTGTGAGAGCCTTCAGTTCTACTTTCCTTTCATTTCCCGCCTCTCGTTCTGTTTCACTTTCTGCTCAGACTCATCAAGCACATGTATTTCCCCAGGGAGGAAATGGGGCTGAAGCAAAGCAGGACTTGGTCTGTGTCCATCCCTGTCCGCCTCTGGAGCTGTCTATCTGTCGTGCTGGCACTATCGGGATCATTTCATCTCCAAGTATAGCTTCAGCACTGCTCCCCAGTGGCAGGAATTAAGGTCTGGGAGATCTGAGCAGCTGCTGCCTTATTTTTTGGATTTGGCATTGTCTGTCTGCCGCTCCTAGAGCTGCTGTGGGCTTCTGTTCTGCTCCTCAGCTCCCTTCTGGCTTGGACTCAGTATCCTGGACCCTTCCAGGATGGAGCCTGCTCTACTCTTGCAGCCCCAGTGATTATAGCCAGTACCCAGAGCTGAGCTTACTTACCTGTTATTACCCTGTTATTTCCTTATGTTGCTTAATTAGAAAAATAATAGTAAAACAATAACAACAACAACAAGAAAAACAGAGGCCATGTTGAGAAAGGAAAAAAAAAAGACTTACTGTGTGTCTTAGTCAGTGAGGGCTGTTATAAAAATGTACCATAGACTTATAAACAACAGAAATCTGTTTCTCATGGTTTTGGAGGCTGGAAAGTCTTAGCTTATGCCTACAGCATGATTGGGCTCTGGGAGGGCCCTCTTCCAGGTTGCAGATGGTCAAATTCTTGTTGTTCCATCACATGATAGAAAGAGGAAAACAAATCCTGTTTCTCCTTTTTTCTTTTCTTTCTTTTTTTTTTGATGGAGTCTCACTCACTCTGTCAACCAGGCTGGAGTGCAGTAGTGTGAGGTCAGCTCACTGCAACCTCTGCTTCCCAGGTGTAGGTGATTCTCCTGTCCCAACCACCTTGAGTAGCTGGGATTATAGGCACCTGCCACCACGCCTGGCACATTTCTGTATTTTCAGTAGAGACAGGGTTTCAACCATGTTGCTCAGGCTGGTCTCGAACTCCTGACCTTGAATGATTGGCCTGTCCCGGCCTCCCAAAGTGCTGGGATTACAGAGGTGAGCACCAAACCCAGCCTCCTCCTCTTTTTATAATATAGGGGTGCTAAATTCACCATGAGGGCTTGATTCTTAGGACTTAATCTAACTCCAATTACCATCTAAAGGCCCAACTTCCAAATATTGTATTGATGACTGGGGTTTTAACATACAACTTTTGAGGCATATACCTCACAGTGTGAGACTCAGCAAATCCTGGAATTAGAAAAGGAAGGCCTTTGGAATCTGAGGCAAGAGAGGCTGCATCTGGGACCAGTGGCTGTCTCTGTATCAGCCCCGGGCCCCTTACAGTTTCTCTCCCAGGGTCTCTGTGTTTTGGCTACCTGTTGTTCTGTAATTAACTACCCCCAAAAATATTGGTTTCAAGCAACACAAATGTCTGATTTCTCCTGATTCTTGACCAGGCACTTCCTCCATCTCATGTAGTGAGATGCCTGGGATGGCTGGGAGCTTCAAAAGGTCCTCCACTGGATGACTAGCAGTTAGTGCTGGCTGCCAGCCTGGTGCTCAGATGGGCCTGTTGGCAGTGGCTTTGCTTCTTGTCTGTGTGCCACTCCTTCTCCTCCTTACTGGTTATCCATAGACTGTTTCCTGGGGACGCCTTTACCAGTTGGCACCCAAGTTAGGGAGGCTTCTAGGGTTCTACCTGCATCTGCCACTGTAGGAGCACTCTGAGCGGGGAAGGAGCCATGATTTCTGCTTTCCGTAGTGCCTGTTTTGTCACTGATTGCCTTCCCTGTGAGCAGACAGGTGCCGTTTCCCATTTTACCTCTGCTGGGTCAATTACAGTAATTTCAAAGGACGCTAATGTATCTGACAAGTCTCATGGGAAAGAAAATTCCTTCAGATTAACAATAAATTGATCTGATTACCTAATCCTAGTATCATTCAGAAGAAAAATGCAAGGCTGAAGTGAAGTGGCAATCTTTATTCATATCAATCTGGGAGAAAACGGAGGGTGTGAGGAAAGCTGGAGGCGAGGAATGAAAAATGTCTGCACTCTGAAGGCCAAAAAAGAAAAACCAACAACAGAACTGGATTTCAACACGTTTCCATTCAGAGATGAGCAGGGCAGGTATTTAAGGAATATCAAGCATATTCCAGGCTTATGGATTTACCTTTTTGTAACAGGCAAAGGTCATAAGACATTATTCTTTGGAACACAGGTAGGCTGTGGCATTGCTTTCCTGTTATTAAAATTATTTCAAAGCAATAGATATGTTGAAATTTTGTGAGCCTAGTGAAGATCAATAGAAGAATAGTAAATTCTTGCTGTGACCATGCAGTACACCTGACATGCCTGTTAATAATGCCACCTGGCAATAATGGTGGAAGATTAATAGATTCATTTAGCAATAGATGCCAGTCTGGATAACTGTTGGTTCTGGTGCATTACTTCCATGGTAAAGCCTTCCTGGACCCAGACAGTTACCTCTTTCTTCCTTTCTTTCTTATAGTGCCCTGGATATACTTCCATTTAGAGAACTCTCAAATGTGTTCAATCTAATATTTATTTGTCTTTATTATATGTTGCCTTATGTGCTAAAGTGCAGTGGCAATAAATTAATCCACAGTCACCATCCGACTGCTTTACTTCAGGACCTTACCACTCTGTCTTGAACTATTACACTCATGACCCTAATATTTATTCCCAGGAAATGTACGGTCTGCTAAGAGAATGTCACAGAAACTGTTGGTTAAATTCCATGCCGGCATTAATTTCCTTCTCTGTCGGAAGATGCCAGTTTTGTTCTGATGGCTCTTCCTTTATCACATGACTTAGAAGAGTCTAAACTCATGCTGGTAAATGAGTGATTGGTTTGCAGAGGGTCATATTTCCTTGGCTGGCATAGAACACATCAGTGAAGTTGGCTGCAGAGGCTTCTGGGAAATGTTTCCTCATTGAGCTAAAGAGACACAGAGAAATGAAAGAGATTTTCATTTTTGAATTGTATGTCTGGAAATGGAATATTCATTTGGTCTCCAGAGGAGAGCTTGCCTTCAGATAAGCCAACAGGGTAGCAAAAGTGTGGAAATAATCTGATGCTACCTTTAAATTGTTCAAACGATCCAAACCGGAGGTATCCTACCATGGAATATCTGTTATGGTGCATGCTAAATGTCCTGATACTCAAGCCAACTATTGGTCGAATGCTTTCTTATGAATGCAGGGGCATAGAGATAAAAAGTACATTTACTGCCACAGTAAGGCAGAGTATGAGAAACACAAAAAGGGAGGTATAAAGTGTTATGAGAATTCAGGAGAGGGAAGGAATACTGGGGTGAGGAGAGGTCATCAGAAAATCAGACTGACAAACCACACAGAGACAACACATTTCCACCACAGGAATTTTTTGGTATGTGTATGGATTACAGAATGTTTAAAATTTAAGCCAGGTATCAAAAAATCATGATCCTTCCTGTAAAAGTTAATATTCATTTTTTTTTCATGCTTTATTTCAGTGCTCACCTAGCAATGCTGGCTGTGGCTGAGCACTGGTATTTCTCCCATCCAAGTACTAACCACGCTGGACCCTGCTTAGCTTCCAAGATCAGACGAGATCAGGCACGTTCAGGGTGGTATGGCCATAGACGCACTGGTATTTCTCTACACAGGGCCTGGGTTTTCCTCCAGACTTGCCGCCCTCAAGTCCCCTGCCCCACGTCACCTGCCTGACACTGGTGGTTTTCAATTGCTGTCTTTATGAAAGGAGAAGCATTTGCTGCTGAAAGAGTTATTGTATTTGCTGTTTGTAACACTTGAGAGTGAAATTTAGCAGAGTAAGAGAGACATAAGTCTAGAGGTTTGGGGTAGTGTTTTTTTTTTATTTTTATTTTTATTTTATTTATTTTTTTAAGAATGTATCATTCATTCATTTAAAAAGTCTAAGAAGAAAAGAGGAGATCAGTGGACACATTTGAGGGCATTTGAAGGTTAGAAAAGATTTACTTCTTAGGAATGAGGATCCTTGACCTTGTTTCCAAGCAGAAGGATAGAGTTCATGGTGTTTTGAGTGTGGCAAGACTCTTTAATCATATGGATAATGCCCATGGAATCTGCTGTAACACTCAATCAACAGGAATTTTGAGGGGTTATATATCCCAGATCTTTATTTTCCCAAGTACATTGGAGTGTGAAGGACACATTATGAATGACAGAATTCTGTCATTATATTTAATTTACTATCAAATTTACCTACCAAACTAGAGGACTGATTGAGATAAATACAGACAATGATCTCATCCTGGAAGGAATTACTATGGCAAAAGAATTTGACGAGAAGATCCCCTTTTTATCTGAACAATAAAATATATCAATTTCTCAAAGCTCTTATGTTTGGCCAGTATATCTGGTGAGAGAATGGAAAAAGGGAGACATTCATCAATTTTACAAGCTGCAGTCCATCGCCAGACCAAATCAGGAAGAAGAGTGCATGGAGAAAACATTTGGAAAGAAAAGTTATTTTCAAAACATCTGGAGCAGGAGACAAATCCCATCAGCTCAGTTTAACAATATATGCAGATAAGGTTTTCTTCTTGAAAAGTCTTCAGTTGCCCCCATTAGCTCTAACCCTTTTACCCCTGGCCAGCAGTAACAAATTAGAGTTAATAATGTGGCTTTTGAAAAGGCAACAGTAATGTAATTATTGTATCAGCATAAGGTTAATGATTTTAAAATGGAAAGGCTAATGATGTGCTTGGAATTTTTTTAAAATCAAAGAAATTATCTCAATTGAGTTTGTCTCTTTCTGTTCTTTCTGCTTGTTCTCGGGTAACAAGGTTGGGTGAAGACTTAAAATTTCTGCAAGTAGGGATACCTGCAAACCCATTAAGCAAGTCTTGACTGGCTTAACAGATAAAATTCAGCCAGAAAGTGAAAATAGGGGGCGAATGTATGTGTGGAGAACACAGCAGTCTAGTTTAACACACTCTCTAAATGCAGTGAAGGTGCTGCTGAATATTTCATTTGGGATACCAATCTAGCTTCAAGTATCTGGAAGAATCAAAAAAATCTTTTCCAAACTTAATACATAGGTGGAAAAACCAAAGAGCAGATCCAATGCACAACTCAGTTCCACTAAATGCCTGTAAGACTTCTCATGGTAGGATACTCAGAAATTTTTATTATTATTCTCCATTAATAAAAATAAAGATAGTAAAATAATACACCATTTTTCTAACGAGATACTACTGGTACATTTATAGGCGAATCTAGGCATTGATGGACTGCAGCAGGTATTCAGAACAGTGGTGAAATTTGAGAGGCCATATTGAGGAACATGGCACCAGATTTCTGGAGGTGTATGTCTTCCACTTCCATCTCTTATTAAATGTACGACAATGAGTACTTAACATTTTGGTGGCTCAATTTTCTCATTGGTAAAACATGGCTATAACTAGTACCTCATGGGTTATTTGGAGGGACAAAGGTGGTAACACATTTAAAATGCCTAGCACTGTGCATTACCCATTCATATGTTGAGTAGTCAATACACCGAAAGTGCTCATTAAATAGATATTGGCCAGGCGCGGTGGCTCTTGCCTGCGATCCCAGCACTTGGAGAGGCTGAGGCGAGCAGATCACTTGAGGTCAGGAGTTCAAGACCAGCCTGCCTGGTCAACATGGTGAAACCCTGTCTCTACTAAAAAAAAAAACTATAAAGGTTAGCTGGGTGTGGTGGCACATGCCTGTACTCCCAGCTACTCAGGAGGCTAAGGCAGGAGAATCACTTGAACCTGGGAAGTGGAGGTCACAGTGAGCTGAGATCACACCACTGCAGTCCATCCTGGGTGACAGAGTGAGACTCCACCTCAAAAAAAATTAGATATTACTGTAAAGATATTTTGTATTTGTATGTTTACTAACATGTACTTTGAGACTATCAAAAAATTTACAAAATGAGGGGGAAAGGGAAATTCAAAAATCTACAAAAATATCTATTTCTAGAAAGATAATTTTGCATAGAAGAGGATTAATAATTATCTGTTAAAGAAATATATAGATATAAGAATTAGTGAACCTTATGAGGCTCCGTGTATTGGTATGAGAAAAACAGATCAATTGATCTGCAAGTTATTTGAATATACTATTGCCATTTTAATGTAAAAATAAAACAGCATTTAAACGTCATTTTACAACTAGGAGTATCATTACATTTCTTTGTACTTTATGCATCACATTGCAATCTATGCACATTTAAGAAATAGTAGTATATTTACACACAAGCACACTTATGCACATTTACTTAGTGAGGGATATTTTTTAAGCGTGTGTGCTCAAGCGTCAGGCGACCGGTTGGGTAACACAAGTCAAGATTCTACCTCTGAGAATTTCCTGATCTGTAAAATAGATCATAAGACCCAGCACCTAGGTTTGTGCTTAGGGTAAAAAGAAATAATCCAGGCACACCATTAACACACTTCTAGACCCATAGCAAGAATGTGATACATATTATTAATATTGTCAATATTATTACCGACAATGCATGGTGTACATGTGTATTACAGAGCTGTGCACATGAATTCTGCCACGTTTTATGAGCAGTCAGTCCCCAGGTTGGGACTGAAATGTTTTGGGTTTGAATTCCATGTCTTTTTACACTTGTCAGCAACAAGACTTCACTTACCACGGGGGTTTATCAGTAAGCTTTTTTTGAGTAACAAACTATCCCAACATTTAGTGGTTTAATGGAACAAACATTATTTCTCATGCATCTATGGATTGCTTATTGGTTCTTCTGGTTTGGTCAAGCTTGGTTGGGGCTCAGTAGTCTAGGATGATCTCAGTTGTATGTCTGCACCCTCAGATGGAACAACTGGGCATCTGGAATGGCTGAGACTTCTCTCTACATGCTTTTCCAGCCACCTCTAGGAGGATAGCCCATGCTGGTTCACCTAGTTGTGGAAGGAGTCCCACAGCAAGAAAGAAATAGACCCAATGTTCAAGAGCTTTTGAAGCTTCTAATTGCTTCACATTTGCTAATGTCTCTAGGGCTAAGGCAAATCACATGGCCATGCCCAGATTTTGGAGCTGGAAACACAGACTCCATTTTTCTGACTGAAGGAGCTGCAAAGTCATACTGCAATGGAGCATGCAAATAAGGGTGGGATAATTTTGTGGCCGCTTTGCAATTTAATACAGAAAGTAATTTAATATTTTGAGTCAGAATTTTCCAAGCTTATTCTCTCGCATTCAAACAAAACTTCAGATATTTTGTATGATTATTATTTGTTGAAGAACATTTGTTTCTCTTCTGAAAACAAATATTCAACTCAATTTCAATTTAAGACCACTAAATTCCTTGTTATATTCCCCATTTTTAAAATATGAACATGGTGAAATATTTTTCATATATGTGCAAGACAGAGCAGACACATTTTAGATACAAGCAAAAGAACAGACAATATGATAATAATCTTTTAGTTTATACTTTCTAGTACATCAATACTTTCACCCTGTATTATACAAATTCACATTTGTTGTCTCATATTTATTAGTGGTCTCCTTGCTATTGGACCAGCATCCCTGGGTAGAATGCATTATGATCCCAGATTCTCACCTCTCTCTGCATCCATGTTCTTATGGGTATCGTTATGAGCCAAGTATATTTCTCTGCCCTTTGATTTTGGACTTGGCCATGTGGCAATATTTGGCCAAAGGCACTGTGGTTGGAAGTCATAGTACCTCAGTCTAAGATTAGACTTTAAGAGGTATACAGGCTTGTTCTCTTGAGTCTCTGTCATTATGATAAGAAGAACACATCTGGCAGCTGGCTGGTCCTAGATTAATGAGATACGCAGAGCAAAGCCACCTCAGCTAACTCACACACCTGTAAGGAGAAGTAGAGCCTCACCAGCCCCCAAAACTACCTGGCCTTGAAGAGTCTAACCCCAGCTCACTAAGACATTTGACCCAAAATAAATGAGTGATATTTTCAACCACTGTGTTTTGGGGTATTTCTTTTATGGAACAAGTAGAAACTGACACTAGCCTTTTGAGGTAGATTATTGTCCATGATAATAGATGGATACAGTGTGGGGTCTCGAGATGTATTTATTTGGTCATTAAGTTTTGACATCCCATTAGCTTTCTGTTACTAGCATGATAAAAATTCACAAGTTTAGTGGCTTACGACAACATAAATTGATTTTTGTACAGTTCTGTAGGTTAGAAGTTATACATGGTTTTCACTGGGTTAAAACTAAGGGAAAGCAGGGCTGCTTTCCCTTCTGGAGGTTGTAGGGAAAAGTCCATTTCCTTGCCTTTTCCAGCTTCTTCAGGCCACCTACATTCCTTGGTTCATGACACTCTTGTTTCATCTATGGTATGTGCTGATTAGGTTCCCCAAAATTCATGGTGAAGTCACTACTCTCAGTACCTAAAAATGAAACCATATTTAGAGATAAAGTCTTTAAGAAGGTAGGTAATGAGGCTGTTAATGGTGGATTCTTAGATCAATATGACTTACGAGAAGAGAAAGAGACACTAGGGATGCATGTGTACTCAGAGGAAAAGCCATGTGAGGATACAGCAAGAAGGCGGCCGTCTGTAGGCTAATGAGAGAGGCCTCCAGAGAAATTAAACCTAATTCTAAAGTCCAGGTTTGGTTAAAATTTGCCTTGCTCCTTAATTCTTAGCAGAATTCAGGACTTAATACATTTTTTTTTTTTTGCCATTAAAAAGCTTTCTATACCAGCCCACTTTTTAGCATCTTGCCTGCTTTTGCAAGATTCCCTGTAGCTCTTGTTGGTGACCCTGCCTCACTACTGAGGAACGTTACTAACAAAAGCTCTCAGCTGCATGAGCCTTTCATCCAATCTATAAGTGAACTCCACAGAAAAAACCTCTGTGAATCTTTCTTTTTTTTTTTTTGGAAAGCCTCACACTGCCAATGGAAAGTTTGAATGAATGGCATGGCATGCTTACTTTTTCATGATCTGGGTCTCAGAATCTCTATTAAAAGTCTATTAAGTATTTTATCAGCTTCTGTTGGAGCCACAAATGATAACTTTATGTGGGAATTCATTTTCTATACACGCCAATTATCATATCAGAAGTGTGCTGAGCTGAATTTTCATATTTGCATTTGATGGCTAGGGCCAGCTGGAAAGCATTTTCCACTGTGAGTTAAGTGCCATACGCATCTTTAAATTTAGATATTAAAACACACACCAAACAGCCAGTGCTGAAAAGATGCAAACAAATAGTAAGCAAGAGACCCATTTTTGGCCAACTCACAAGTGAACATCCAATCATCAATTAAACAACTCTACTCGTGGTGAGGCACTGGGGTTGTTTTCGTTGGTCACAGCTTCTTTGTGCTCTGGTCAGGAAATCACTTGCCTATTCCTGTGACAACCTCTCACAGTTCAACATCTTAACATTCAGTTTTCGTATTCTGGAACAATTCCCCAAACATAAAGTGACAGTTGTTTTCCAGGTTATAAGCACAGCCCTGAATCCATTATGACCTATTTTGCTATTTCTTCTATGACTTCAGCTGATGTGCTGCCGCAAAGCCCAAGTGAAAGTTCTTCCACTTCTCAAGAATGTAATACTTCATGGCTCATTTGAAATTGAGTCAGCACAAAGTGAAGTTTTATGGCAGGATCCTAATGCAGTATCCTGGGTGGCATCTGGCAGTTTTCAAACTAAGGCAAGTAAGTCAGGAACTGGTGTTCCCCAGGGGCTTTTCCTAGTGGAGCTCAGTTTAAGCAGAAGGAGAGAAATGAGGACTTAAAAGTGTCATGAGTTTCATGCTGAAAGAATTTGGATTTACATTCTGTTATTTCAGCTGTCAAGTTCCTAACATAGATAAAGATCTTTGCAGTCACTCCATGAGACTTCTCTATGTGGGATCAGAATTTTTGCAAATTTAAAGGAAGCAACATTGACAGAATTTCCAGCAAATATTTCTAACACCCCAAATGGATGTAAATATTGAGTAACAGGTGGGGGAGGTGTCCCCGAACACAAGTTTTGCCTGTTTCCAAATGCCCTGTTTTGTGATGTTCTGCAGGATTCATCGTAAGCAAGTAAGGAAACAAAATCCTTTTCCTCCCAATGTTGTGCATTAAGAGAATACATATTTTTACCTATAAACACATAAGAACTTATCCGCTGTGTTTGATCAGGAAATACGTCTTGATAAGTGGATATTGAAACAGAAATTTAAAAGTGTTGTCTACCCTAGTTTATCATTATAATCCTTTTGGCTACTGCTAAGGACATCCACCTGGATTTGTGGCAGATTGCATCTTTATCTATCTCTGTATCCACTTCTCTTGTTATGTGATTTTAAAGTTCCTCTTAAGAGACAGGTGGAATCTGATTCCCTACCCTGTGTGTATCAGGCTGTTCTTGTATTGCTATAAAGGAATACCTGAGGCTGGGTAATTTATAAAGAAAAGAGGTTACATTGGCTCATGTCTCTGTGGGCTATACAAGAAGCAGAGCAGCATCTGTTTCTGAGGAGGCCTCAGGAAGCTTCCAATTATAGCAGGAGGCAAAAGGGGAGCAGGCACATTATATGATGAGAATGGGAGCAAGAGTGCAGGGAAGTGCCACACACTTTTAAAAGAACAGATCTCACGTGAACTCAGAGCAAGGGCAAACTTTTAACCAAAGGCTTGACCCAATCCATTCATGAGGGATCTGCCCCATAACCCAATCACCTCCTAGTCCCCAGCTCCAACACAAAGGATTTCAATTCAACATGAGATTTGGGTGGGGCCAAATATCCCAACTCTACCACCATGTGACTTGCTTCAACAACCAACCCAAATGCCCATCATGATAGACTGGATAAAGACAATGTGGCACATACACACCATGGAGTACTATGCAGCCATTAAAAAGGATGAGTTCATGTCCTTTACAGGGACATGGATAAAGCTGGAAACCATCATTCTCAGCAAACTGACACAAAAACAGAAAACCAAACACTGCATATTCTCATTCATAAGTGGCTGTTGAACAATGAGAACACATGGACACAGGGAGGGAAACATCACACACCAGGGCCTGTTGAGGGGTGGGAGAGCTAGGAGAGGGATAGCAGGGGGTGGGGGGATTGGGAAGGGATAACATTAGGACAAATACCTAATGTAAATGACAGGGGGATGGATGCAGTAAACCACCATGGCATGTGTATACCTATGTAACAATCCTGCACAATCTGCACATGTACCCCAGAACTTAAAGTATAATAAAAATAATAGTAAGGCATAACGATGGCATGCTAGTTCTGAGCACAGACTTCAGAAGGTCTTTGCATATTGCTGCTTTCCATTTCGTATTTTTTGCTGTAGTCATGAGCCTTTGGTTTACCCATACAAGTGGGAGTGAGCAAACCAGCTCACAAAGAGGAGCAAGACAACTGAGGGCTGCTGAGCCCAGCCTAGATGAATAGACCCCTCAGTGACCTCCAGACACATGAGCCATAATAGCAAAATACTATGTTTTAAACCACTATGTCTTGTGGATTTTATTGAGCAGCACTTTTGTGGCAATAGCTCAATGATACCAAAATTCAATACTTATCACTCAGTAGACATTCACTAAATGAATGGATGAATAAAATTGTATCCAGAACATTCTTGTGCATGTAGGCACACATATTTGCATAGATATAAATAAGTAAAATATATAGAACACACATACTTACAGATACATGCAAAAGCAACTTTCCAGTTGCATACAGAGGTAGACATTTTTCTATTTAAATTTTAGCATTTCCCTTTGAAAGTTGGTTTGGGATTAATTGGTTAGTTACAAAGTTCACACAGAATGAGAGTCAAATCTACCTTGATCAGGGCTCTACAGTTTGCTTGTGCAGCTGAATATGACTTCAGAAACCATGTAATTAATTTTCAAGTATTTTGTTGTTGACTGTCTCTCCAAGTTATTAAGTAAAATAAGTAAAGTTTGCAAACAAGAAGACAGAAATATTTGCTCTCCCCATGCAAAAAAGAAAGACACAGTCTTTTAATTTTCTCGGTACTACTGTGGCTTTAAAAAAATAGAATGTATATTGTAGGCAATTTGAAAACTCTACTGTGAAAATGTTCAGAAAAAATTTTCTTCTGCATTAGTACTATAATTGCACTTAAAGAGAATATAGAAGGATTAATTTTGCTGTCAATGGGAGTTTGATTCTGGTTTTCTAAGCTAAAATTGGAAGTAAAACCTTGAATTGATCATAGTATTTAAGTTTTCTAATCAATTCCTGGCCCTAAACATATTCAGTGTGGTGGTTCCTCAGCTTGAAGAGAGGACAGATCTTCCAGAAATTAAATGACATGATGTTAAATAACTGATCAAATATCTTATTCATGAAGGATTTTTGAGTTTAAAAAATTTTCTTCTAGGCTGCTCTGAATATTTTAAAAATATATATAGATATACAAACATAGGAGCTTTTGTGTACCATATTTTGATCATCAGACGTAATATAACTCTAACTTGGTACAAGGTACAATTTCTAGTGGGTGTTTAGAATGCTACAGGGCTATGATTTTGAGATTCACTATGCAGGAACCTAGCAAACTAGCCAGAGTCTTTAACCCCCCTCCTAGCCCAAAGACGATAGATCTATTAGTTGTTTTCACACTGCTGATAAAGACACACTTGAGACTGGGAAGAAAAAGAGATTTAATTGGACTTAACAGTTCCACATGGCTGGGGAGGCCTCAGAAATATGGCAGGAGGTGAAAGCACTTCTTACATGGTGGCAGCAAGAGAAAATGAGAGAGAAGCAAAAGCAGAAACCCCTGAGAAACCCATCAGGTCTACTGAGACTTATTCACTATCATGAGAATGATAGTGGGAAAAACCGGTCCCCATGATTCCATTACCTCCCCCTGGGTCCCTCCCACACCACTTGGGAATTCTGGGAGATACAACCCAAGTTGAGATTTGGGTGGGGACACGGCCAAACCATATCGTTCTGCCCCGGCCCCTCCAAATCTTGTGTCCTCACATTTCAAAACCAATCATGCCTTCCTAACAGTCCCCAAAGTCTTCACTCATTTCAACATTAACCCAGAAGTCCACAGTCCAAAGTTTTATCTGAGACAAAGCAAGTGCCTTTTGCCTGTAAGCCTGTAAAATCAAGAGCAAGCTGGTTACTTCCTAGATACAATGAGGGTACAGGCATTGGGTACATACAGCTGTTCCAAATGGGAGAAACCGGCCAAAATGAAGGGGATAAAGGGCCCATGCAAGTTTGAAATCCAGTGATCCAGTCAAATTTTAAAGCTCCAAAATGATCACCTTTGATGCCAGGTTTCACATCCAGGTCATGCTGATGGAAGAGGTGGGTTCTCAAGGTCTTAGGGCAGCTCCACAAGGTACAGCTCCCCTCCTGGCTGCTTTCATGGTCTGGTATTGAGAGTCTGTGGCTTTTCCAGGTGCATGGTGCAAGCTTTCTGTGGATCTGCCATCTGGGGACTGGAGGACGGTGGCCCTCTTCTCACAGCTTCACTAGGCAGTGTGCCAGTAGAGACTCTGTATGGGGCCTCCAACCCTACATTTCCCTTCCATGCTGCCCTAGGAGAGGTTCTCTATGAGGGCCCCACCCCTGCTACAAACTTTTATCTGGGCATCCAGGCATTTCCATACAACTTCTGAAGTCTAGGTGGAGGTTCTCAAACCCCAGTTCTTGACCTCTGTATACCCACAGGCTCAATAGCACTTGGCAGCTGCCAAGGCTTGGGGCTTCCCCACTCTGAAGCCACAGTACATTGGCCCCTTTCAGCCACAGGTGGAGTGGCTGGAACAAATGGCACCAAGTCCCTAGGCTGTACAAAACATGGGGACACAGGGCCCAGCCTACAAAACCACTTTTTAATCCTGGGCTTCTGGGCCTATGATGGGAGGGGCTGCCATGAAGGTCTCTGACATGGCCTGGATTTCCTCCATGGTCTGAGAGATCCACATTAGTCTTCTGGCTACTTATGCAAATTTCTGCAGCCTCCTTAAATTTCTCACCAGAAAATGGGATTTTCTTTTCTATTTCATAGTCAGGCTGCAAAATTTCTAAACTTTTATGCTCTGTTTCCCTTTTAAAACAGAATGCCTTTAACAGTACCCAGGTCATCTCTTGATGCTTTGCTGCTTAGAAATTTCTTCTGCCAGATAACCTAAATCATCTTTCTCAAGTTCAAAGTTCCACAAATCTCTAGGGCTGGGGCAAAATGCCTCCGGTCTTTGCTAAAACATAACCTTTACTCCAGTTCCCAACAAGTTCCTCATCTCCATCCGAGACCACCTCAGCTTGGACCTTATTGTTCATATCACTATCAGCATTTTGGGCAAAGCTATTCAATAAGTCTCTAGGAAGTTCCAGATTTTCCCACATTTTTCTGTCTTCTGAGTCCTCTGAACTTTTTCAACCTCTCCCTGTTACCCAGTTCCAAAGTTGCTTCCACATTTGGATAACTTTTCTCCAGTGCCCCACTCTACTAGTACCAATTTATAGTATTAGTTTGTTTTCATGCTGATAACCAAGACACACTTGAGACTGGGAAGAAAAAAAGGTTTAATTGGACTTACAGTTCCACATGGCTGGGGAGGCCTCAGAATCATGGCGAGAGGTGAAAAGCACTTCTTACATGGTGGTGGCAAGAGAAAATGAGAGAGAAGCAAAAGTGGAAACCTCTGATAAACCAATCATATCTCCTGAGACTTATTCACTATCATGAGAGTAGCATGGAAAATACCTATCCCCATGATTCAGTTACCTTCCCCTGGGTCCCTCCCAGAACACGTGGGAATTCTGGAAGATATAATTTAACTTGAGATTTGGGTGGGGACACAGCTAAACAATATCAATAGATCACTAGTACTTTTCTTCATATGTATATTTTTAACAGAAGGAGGCGGTGTCAAGTGACCTAGAATTTGAAGAGGATATTCCATTGAATAATTGCCTATTGTGAGCCTTTAGGATTTGTCAAAACAGCTGGATTCTTGTTCATTTCAATAAGGTATAAAACATTCCCTTCCCCCAAGTTTTTACAAGATTCTCAATTTCTCATTTTATGAGACTAAAAATAATTTAAATTTTCTATTAATGATATATTTTTTATTTTATATATTATATATATAAACAATTATATATAAACAATTATATAAACAATACTAGAAAAGTATGGGCTATATGTTAGAGGAACATCAGGAATAGGAAAATATTGTCTTATTTTTGATCCTATATCTGTACTTTTAATTGCTTTGTTCAGTTGGATGGTTGGAGGGTGAAAAATATTTAGGTTAATTGTCTATGAGATGACCCAATAGATTGTATAACTGATTTGACTAATAATAGCATGATTTGAACAACAAAGAATCTGTTCATCATTTTATTTTTAGGAAAGTTTTGAATGCTAAGAATTATTCTGAAGACTGACTATTAGTGTAGGTTGCTTACCTGTTGAATTCAGAACTAGTTCAACAAATCACAAATTTGATAGTGGTAGTGCACATATTGGGGGATTTAAAAATGAGTTTCCTAATATGATTATCTTTCCCTTTATTTATAGGATGTTTTGTGTGTACCTATTTATGTGTGCATGTACATGTGTTGAGAGATATATGTAGGAGTTTAATACACAGAGTTTTCAGAAAGCATTGAAAAGACAGTCATCTAAAGTTTTAGATTCCAAACATAAATACATTTTATAGACAATGGAGACAATATGTTGCTTTCAGGGAGTAGAATGGATATTCTTCTCTTGGGATTGCTTATTGATTTTCTTTAGTCTATAACAATACACAGTACCTTATTGCTTACTTTTAAGCAAATGCTAAATCAATAGTAGGTTATACAAGTATACACCAAATGTACGTGTAAAGATATAGTACATAATACATGACATGTTCATAATGGGAACATGTAGAAATGCTCAATTTAGATGTTTTTTTAATGGATAAGAGCAAAGACATGAACAGAAAGATCTTGCATTTTATCCTCAATGTCCAATACTTAAGTCATTTCTGTAATTTGACTTTCAAATAGAGAAGACTTTAGGCAATTAGGTTTTTTCAAATTTTGTTATGGATAGTGGCTATGGTCAAATTTTGAGATAGGAAGTTATTAATATTAGTCACTAGTCCTGACCTTGATATTGTTTCTTTATGAAGGTTATTTAATCTTTCTAACATTTAAGATGTAAAATAGAAATGTGTATATTTCTACCCACTTTATGATATATAATCTAAATCAAAAAAGACAAATGCTTTGAAAACATAAGATGTACATGAAAAAAATATTTATCATTTGTTTTCAGTGTTTCAACTTATTTAGAGAAGAAAGAACAGTTCCTAATGAAGATAAATATTTAACCTTATTTATTGGCTTTGTGATTTTGTGTGTTTATGTGCATTTCATTTCTTTGAAAATCCCAAGTGGTTCTGATCTTCATTTTCCTCTATGACTTTTACACATTGTAAAGTATATTCTTTGTGAAGTGTGAAATTAATGGCTTATCTGTAGAATGAGTGGAAATAAATGACTGCTATATATCCTTAATGTTAGTTTATTTTTTAAATGATGAAATATTGATTATAGCTATATAGTGGTACTTCTCTTTGTACATTTCACATATATAAGCTTACGTGATACAGCAACCACAAAAGCTGCATTGGATAAGTATCATTTTTTTTCAATAAAAGAAGAAACAGAAGCTCAGTGATGGCAAGCTGAAATTGTATGATTACTAGGTGTCTCCTAAGGATTAAAGATGAAACTAGGATTCCTAATTCTGTCTTCCTCGGTCACACATTTATTTGGCATGCAGTGAGTCTGTCAGTACTAATAGATCATACAAAAGTGAATAAGCGGAGGCAGTGATACACCAATGGGAGAAACAGACAAGGGAAAGATGTTTAAAAAGTACAAACACTGCAATAGTTGCACAAAGCCTGTCTTAAAAAGACAAGAAAAGCTTTACTGAAAGAGTGATGGCTGAGGGATTTTTTCGATTCTTCCTCTCTCACCCACACACCCAGTCCTATCAACAAGTCCCATCAAGTCTGCTCCCCAAATATGGATGGATCTAAGCACTTTTTGCCATGTCTACCCCACCGTTCTGGTCCAGGCCACTGTACATTCTGCCCTGGAGACTTTCCTTCTGCTCTTTCAGATGCACTCTTCTCATCCTCCATAGATGAGTCTTAACTATAGCAACAGCAAAACGCCTCAGGTCTTCACCCTCCATGTGATCCTTCAGTGGCTTTCTGTCACTCTCAGAACAGTGTGGCTGTTATCCCTACAAAGCCCTGCGCAATCTTATCCCTGCTGCCGTACATTCTCGGTCTGCTCTGTGTTCCTCCCTGCTCATTTCCCAAGCAAGTTGTTTTCTTTCTGTCCTTCCAAAATGCTAATAGTAAATGTGATGGTTAATTTTATCTGTCAACTTGGAGGAGCCACAGTGCTCAGATGTTCGATGAAGCATTATTCTGGCTGTTTCTGTGAAGGTGTTTTTTTGGACAAGATTAACATTTAAATTGGTAGAATTAGAGTAAAGCAGGTTGCTCATAATATGGGAAAGCGTCATCCAATCAGTGGAAGGCATGAATAGAACAAAGGCTGACCTCTCCTGAGCAAGAAGCAATTGTGCCTATAGACCGACTTTGGGCTTGACATGCAACTCTTTCCTGGGTCTCCAGACTGTTGGCTGACTCTGCAGGTTGTAGACTTACTGAGTGTGCAATCACATAAATCAGTTCCTTAAAATAAATACCTTTCTATGCACATTCTATTGGTTCTGTTTCTCTGGAGAACCTTGACCTGTACACCCCTCAGGGCCTTTCACATCTGCTGTTCCCACCTCAGGAATCTCTTCTAGCTAACTCCTCCCCACCTCTCAGATTTCAGCTTGAACATCAGTTTTCAGAAACACACTTTTCCTGACCTTTTTTGAGATGGAATCTCACTCTGTCACCCAGGCTGTAGTGCAGTGGCACAATCTTGGCTCACTGCAACCTCCGCTTCCTGGGTTCAAGCAATTCTCCTGTCTCAGCCTCCCAAATAGCTGGGACCATAGGCACATGCCACCACACCTTGTTAATTTTTGTATTTTTAGTAGAGATAGGGTTTCACCATATTGGTCAAGCTGATCTCGAACTCCTGACCTCAGGTGATCTGCCTGCCTCGACCTCCCAAAGTGCTGGGATTATAGGCATGAGCCATGGCACCCAGTCTAATTTCATCTTTATATCATTCTCTATTTTGATTCACAGTACATGTGGCATTTTAAAGACATATTTATTTCTGCAATTATTTAATATGTGTGTCTCACGTTAGAGCAGTGTTTTTCAAACTTAAAAGTCATCATCCCCCAAGGAGTATTTCTAGACATTTTTTTCCCAGTCATCTCCCACCACAGATATTCTGTCTATGTATCATATACATAAAAAGAGAGAGGTTCCCCCTCCACCCCACCCCCCAGCCAACAACAAATTTTCAGCCCCTGGGGGATGACAATACGGCAGCTGTTGGGATTACATGTACTGCCCTGTAAACTCTGATAGCCAGGACTTTGCTTCTTTCCTTCTCCTCTGAACACTCCGAGCCTAGCCTGATTCTGCAACACAGTGTCTCAACAAATATACATTGATTGAATTAAATCAATGCAGGCTGAGGCAGGAGAATTGCTTGAACCCGGGAGGCAGAGGTTGCAGTGAGCCGAGATCTCGCCGCTGCACTCCAAACCTGGGAGACAGTGCGAGACTCTGCCTCTACAAAAAATAAAAATCAATACAAGAGGAGGCATGGCTGCCTAGGAAACAGCATTCTGGAGACAGTGTGATGAAATGAAAAGAGCTTACTACTTCTTTTCATTGTGACCTCAGAGAAACCTCTTAAGCCTCATTTCCTCATATTTAAAATGGTAATAACAGCAGTTCCTAAATCACAGTGTGTTATTATGACTAAACAGGATATTATATGTAAAGGGCTTAGTAGAATGCCTAATACAGTCAGTATTGAATAATACGCAAGGAAAAAGAGCTGCCTTTTGCTAGATGGTGAGTATGCATGTGTTGGGGGAGGGGGAGGGCTTATCAGTCAAAAGTGAGGAATGAGAAGGACGTTGTAATTCACACCATTTCCACCAAATTTCCCTTGATCTGTAGTAATAAAGCATATAGTTCTTCAATTGATAGCACTGAGTGAATACCTGGATTTCCCAAAACAAGATGGCAAGGACCCATAGCGCTTCTAAATATTCCTAATTATCATGGGAAGCCATTAATACGCTGGGGGAATAAAAGAACAAGTCAGCAAGATGTGGGAGGAATACTGATCACTGAATGTCCCCTGGCAAGTTGTTCAATCTCTCTGATTCTCGTTCTTCTGTAAAACAGTGATGATTATAGTATCTACCTTCCTGATTTATTTTGAAGTTTAAATAAGAAGAAAATTAAAGTCTCTTTGAAAAGTAAAATATGTTTGCTTTTGTGATACCAAGATTACCCAACATCTGTTTTCTTAATATGTGCCTGCATTGTTCTAAATTGATGGTGAAGATTCAATTTAATTAATCCTCATCACAAGCCAGTAAAGCAGGTGTTATTATTGTACTTTGCAGTCAAGAAAACTGAGACTGGGTTGTATTTAGTGATTTGATCAAAAGCACATAGCCAGCAAAGAACAGAACAAAGATCTTTCTCTGGGGATAGGGATGGGAGAGTCTGATGTCAGGGTTCACCTTTAAAGCCACTACTCTTGGCTGTGACTCTAGCTAACAGTTATTGGGATCTCACCATGGTTCACACATTTTGTTAACTGCTTTACATTCATTTTAAAATTTAACCCACACAGCAATTTTATGATGTGAATATTCTCACTAATTTCTAATTAAAAATTTATGCCCCTACACGGTGATATTTAGGACTATGATGATTAATTTTATGTGTCTGTCTGACTGGATCACAGGATGCCCAGCTATTTGGTAAAATATGACTCTGGTGTGTCTGTGAGGTTGTATGTGGATGAGAGGGACATTTGGATTGGTAGACTGAGTAAAAAAGATTGCCCTCCCTAATGTGGGTGGGCCTCCTACAATCAGTTGGGGGTCTGAATAGAACAAGACTGACCCTCCCACATGTAAGACAGAATCCTTCCTGCCTGACTGACTTCAAGCTGTGCACCAACTTTTTTCTGCCTTTGTACTTGAACTAAACCATCAGGTCTCCTGTGTCTCCAGCTTGCCTACGTACTCACCCTGCAGATGGTGAAACGTAACCTCCATAACCATCTGAGCTAATTATAATAAATCTCTTTCAATATCTACAGACATCCCATTGATTCTATCTCCCTGGAGAACACTGACTAACACCCAGGAGCTATTAGAAAATACTCTAAATAATTTAGGTCATGTTATTAGTATGACGTATATATTGATATACAAATATACATCCATATGTACACATATATATAGTGAGATACTTACATAAACATGTATATACAAATATGTCTATATAGAACCATATATATAGAAACATATTTATTTATATATAAATTTTGTCTAATAAAACTGAAGTAATCTCTAAAATTTCTATTCCTCGTTCATATACTTAATTAAAGTGAAAAAGTTATACTTGGAAATCAAAGATGGCAAGTCCAGTTATGTGATATTTACATGTTACCTTACATCATTTCCTATAAGGAGAAAGCCTAGGTTTTAATGTCAATTTTTTAAATTATTTTTAAACTTATAAAACAATTTTTTTTTTTTGAGGAAGAGTCTTACTCTGTTGCCCAGGATGGAATGCAGTGGCGCAGTCTAGGCTCACTGCAACCTCCACCTCCTGGGTTCAAGTGATTCTCATGCCTCAGCCATCCGAGTAGCTGGGATTATAGATGTGCACCGCCACGTTTGGCTAATTTTTGTATTTTTAGTAGAGATGGGGTTCCACTATGTGGGTCAGGCTGGTCTCAAACCTCCTGGCCTCAAATGATTTTCCTGCCTTGGCCTCCCAAAGTGCTGAGATTACAGGCGTGAGCCTCTGTGCCTGGCCAATGCCAATTTTTAATGTACAGTGTCATTCATTTTTATTTATTTAAATAATTTTATGTCTTTAATTATTTTATTTTTAATTGATGAATAGTAATTATGTATATGTATGGGGTAGAATGTGATGTGCGAATATCTGTGTGCATTTTGGAAAGATCAAATTAGGGTACTAGCATAGCCATCACCTCAAATACTTGCCATTTCTTTGTGGCAAGGACATTTAAAACCCTCTTTTAGCAATTTTGAAATATATGATTTGTTATTATTAACTATAATCACCTTACTGTGCAATGGACACAGAAATGATTTCTCCTAAGTATAAGCTTGTGCCATATCTCCATTTTCCCCGTCCACCCCTCAACCCCCTGCCTCTGGTAACCATCATTCTACTCTCTACTTCTATGAGTTCCACATTTTTAGATTCCACATATAAATGAGGTTATACAGTATTTGTCTCTCTGTGCCTGCCTTATTTCACCTAACATACAATGCCCTCTTGGTTTATCCATGTTATTGAAAATGATATAATTTTCTGTTCATTTTTTAAAGGCTGAATAGTATTCCACTGCAAGTATTTGTCACATTTTTAATATCCATTCATTCATTGATGTACACAGACTGTTTTTATATCTTGGCTGTCATGAGTAATGCTGCAATGGAAATGGGAATGCAGACATCTCTTCAGCATAATGATTTCAGTTCCTTTTGGTATGTAACCAGGAGTGGGATTGCTGGATCAGATGGTAATTCTATTTTGTTGTTGTGAGGAACCTCCATACTGTTCTGCAAAAGGGGTACAGTAATTTACTATACTATCAAAAGTGTATGAGAATTTCTTTTTCTTCACATCCTTGCCAATACCTGTTATCTTTCATCTTTTTGATAATAGCAAATCTAACAAGTATGAGGTGCTATCTTATTATGGTTTTAATTGCATTTCTCTGATAACTAGAAATATTGAGCATTTAAAAGTATATCTATTAGCTATTTATATTTTTTTGAGAAATGGCTTTTCACCTTCTTTGCTCATATTTAGCAGGTTTATTTTTTTTCTCGTTACTGAGTAGTTTGTGTTGTTGTGTATTTTGGATAGTAGCCCCTTATCTGATGTATGATTTATAAATATTTTCTCTCACTCCATGAGTTGTCACTTTACTCTGTTAATTGTTTCCTTGGTTGTACAGAAGCTTTTTAGTTTCATGCAATACAATTTGTTTTTGTTTTTATTGTCTGTGCTTTGGGGATCGTACCCAAGAAACCTCTGCCCAGACTAATGTTACGGAGATTTTCTTCTACGTTTTCTTCTAGTGGTTTTACAGTTTTATGTTTATGTTCTTAATGCATTTTTATTTGATTCTTATGTAGGGGGGTGAAAAAAGTGTCCATTTTTATTTATTTTTTATCTGGATATTTCGTTTTCGCAACACCTTTTCCCATTGTATTGTTGGCACCTGTATTAGTCAGAGTTCTCTAGAAAGGCAGAACTAATAGGATATATGTATATATGAAAAGGAGTTTATTAAGTAGAATTGGCTCACAGGATCACAAGGTGAATTCCCACTATGGGCCATCTCCAAGCTGAGTAAGAAGGCAGTAGGGCTCATTCTGAGTCCAAAAGCCTCAAATGTAGGGAATTTGACAGTGCAGCCTTTAGTGTGTGGCTTACAGCTCAAGAGTCCCTGTCAAATCACTGGTGTAAGTGCAATAGTCCAAAGGCTTAAGAACCTGAAGTCTGATGTCCAAGAGCAGAAGGAACAAGTGGAAGCATCCAGCATGGGAGAAGGATGAAAGCTGAAGACTCAAAACAAACCAGCTTGTTCTACCTTCTTCCACCTGCTTTGTTCTAGCCAAGCTGGCAGCAAACTAGACATATCCACCCACATTGAGGGTGGGTCTTCTTCTCTCCATTCACTGACTCAAATGTTAATATCCTCTGGAAACACCCTCACAGACACACCCAGAAACAACACTCTCCCAGCCATCTAGGCATCCTTCAATCCAATAAAGTTGACACTTAACATTAACTATCACAGCACCTGTGTCAAAAATTAATTGATTGTTTTCCTTTCTTTTGGTTATGTGCCCAACAATGGAATTCTGAATCAGATGGTAGTCCTATTTATAGTTTTCTGAGGAACCTCCATGTTGTTTTCCATAGTGGCCATACTAATTTACATTCCCATCAACAGCGTAAGAGAGTTCCCCTTTCTCCACGTCCTTGCCTGCATCTGTTACTACCCATCATTTTCATAAAAGCCACTTCAACTGGGGCAAGATGATATCTCATTGTAGTTTTGGTTTGTATTTCTCTGATAATTAGTGATGCTGAACATTTTTCAAGTACTTGATATATGTACTCCCATATTTATTGCCACACTATTCACAAAGCTAAGATATGGAATCAGCCAAAGTGTCCATCAACAAATAAATATATAAAGAAATGTGGTAGATATACACAATGGAATATTATACTGTCATAAAAAGAATAAAATTTTGTGATTTGCAACAGAATGAATGGAACTGGAGGACATTATGTTAAGTGAAATAAGCTAGGCACAGAAAGACAAATCTTGCATGTTCTCACTCCTATGTAGAAGTTAAAAGAAATTGAACTTATGATTAGAATCATGGTTACCAGTAACTGGGAAGAGCAGCAGGAAGGAGAGTAAAAGAGGGGAAGATAAGATGATTCATGGGTACAAAAATACAGCCCCGGCACATGCACTGGCTCACACCTGCAATCCCAGCACTTTGGGAGGCTGCAAGTGGATTACCTGAGGTCAGAAGCCTGGCCAATGTGGTGAAACCCTATCTCTACTTTTTGTAATACTTACAAAAGCAATTTTGTAAGTATTGTAAATTTTGTATTAAAAATACAAAAAGTAGAAAACCCACTTTTATTTATAAATACAAAAATTTGCTGGATGTGGTGTCATGTGCCTGTAATCCCAGTACCTGAACCTGTAAGGCAGAGTTTGTAGTGGGCTGAGATCGTGCCATGGCACTCCAGCTTGAGCTACAAGAGTGAAACTCCATCTCAAAATATATATATATAGTTCTATAGAAAATATAAGATCAGTAGCACAATAAAGCGTCTCTGGTTGCAATAATCTATCGTTTATTTCAAAATATCTAAAAGAGTAGAATTGAAATGTTCCTAACACAAATAAATGATAAATGCTTGAGGTGGCAGAATTCCCAATTACCCTGATCTGATCATTACACATTTTATTATTATATCAAAAAAATGTACCCCAGAAATATGTACAACTATTATATAGCCATAATAAACAGAATAAAACGTCAATTGACTATAGATGTATGGGTCCATTTCTCGGTTCTCTAATCTGTACCATTGGTCTATATGTCTATATTTATGCCAATATCATGCTGTTTTGATTACTATAGCTTTGTGATATATTTTGAAATCTGATGGTGTGATGCCTGCAGCTTTGTTCTTTTTGTTCAAGATTGCTTTGGCTATTTGGGATATTTTGTGGTTCCATGGAAATTTTGGGATTTTTTTTCTATTTCTGTAAAGAAATAAATTGGAATTTATGTAGGGATTGTATTGAATCTGTAGATCACTTTGGGAAATATAGACATTTTAACAATATTAATTCTTCCAATCCATAAACAAATGATATATTTCCATTATTTATGCCAACCTCAATTTCTCTCATCAATGTTTTAGTATTTTTAGTATATATTGATCTTCCACTTCCTTGGTTACATTCACTGCTATGTGTTTTATTTTGATTATTTTGATGCTTGAGATTTTTTTCAGACAGTTCATTTTTATTATATGGAAATATTATTTATTTTTGTAGGTCGATTTTGTATTCTGCAATTTTACTGAATTTTTATATGAGTTCTAATGGTTTTTTGATGGCATATTCAGAATTTTCTATATCTAAGATTATGCCACTAGTAATCATGGACAATTTCAGTTCATACTTTCTATTCAAATATCTTTGGTTTATGTTTTTTGTCTAATTGCTCTGGCTAGAACTGTCAGTACTGTTGCAAACGGCAATGTCGAGAATGACTTTCTTGTCTTATTTCTGATCTTAGAGGAAAAGCCTTCTAGTGTTCTTTGTTGAATATGAAATTAGCTGTGGGCTTGTTACATATGGCCTTTATTGTGTTGAGGAACATTCTTTTTATAGCCAATTGATTGAGAATTTTTAATATGAAAAAATGTTTAGTTTTGTCAAATGCTTTTCTGCATCTATTGTGATGATCATATAATTTTTCTTTTTTTATTCTGTTAATGTATGTGAATCACAAGTACTAATTTATGTATGTGAAACCAACCTTGCATCACAGGGATAAATTCCACATAATCATGGTGAATAATCTTTTTAATATACTGTTGAATATTGTTTGCTATTTTTTGTTGAGGATTTTGTATCTCTCTTCACCTGTGGTATTGGCCTGTACTTCTGTTATGATGCCTTTGAATGGCTTTGCTGTCAGGATGATGCTGACCTCATAAAACAAATTTGGCAGGATTTCCTCGATTTCAGTTTTTTGGAAGAATTTGAGAAGCACTGGTATTAATTCCTTAAATGCATTATAGAATTTAGCTGTGAACCATTTGATCCTGGGTTTTTTGAAATGGAATATTTTAAATTACTTATTCAATATCTTTACCTTTTATTGGTCTGTTCAGATTTTCCATTTCTTTGTGATTCAGTCTTGGTAGCTTGTATATTTCTAGAAATTTATACTTTTCTTCTAGAAAATTGTCCAATTTGCAATAAACTTCCTTCTTAGCACTGCTTTTGCTGCATTCCGTAGGTTTTGATATGTTGCATCTCCATCTTCAGTTGTCTATCAATATTTTGAATTTTCCCTTTAATTTCTTCTTTGACTCAATAGTTGCTCAGGAGCTTTATTTTTCATATATTTTCAATCTTCTTTGATTTCTTCTGTTATTAATTTATAGTTTTATAATATTGTAGATGGAAAATATGTTGATACTATTTCGATCTTAAACTTGCCAATATTATCTATCCTGGAGAATGTTCTGTGTGCTTGAGAAGAATGTGTTTTCCATTACTGTTGGATAGAATTTTCTGTATATGTTGTTAGGTCCATTTGGTCTAACAGTGCAGTTCAAATTCACTGTTTTCTTATTTATTTTCGGTCTGGATAATCTGCCTAATATTAAGAGTGGGGTATTGACATGCCATGCTATTATTGTGTTGGAGTCTATATCTCCTTTCAGATCTCTTAAGGTTGGCTTTATATATTTATGTTCTTTGATGTTTGGTGCATATATATTTACAATTGTTATATTTTCCTGGTGTATTTTCCCCTTTGTCATTATATAATGACTTTTTTTTTTTTTTTTTACAGTTTTTGTTCCAGTCAATTTTCTCTAAAATAAGAATAGGTACTCTCATTCTTTTATAATATTCATTTGTATAGAATGTGTTTATTTAGCCCTTTGTTCTCTTTTTAATTTTTTTTTTGAGATGGAGTTTTACTTTTGTTGCCCAGGCTGGAGTGTAATGGCATGATCTTGGCTCACTGCAACCTCTGACTCCCGGGTTCAAGCTATTCTCTTGTCTCAGTTTCCCAAGTAGCTGGGATTACAGGCATGCACCACTACACCTGGCTAATTTTTTATTTTTTAGTGGAGATGGGGTTTCTCCATGTTGGTCAGGCTGGTCTTGAACTCCTGACCTTAGGTGATCTGCCCACCTAAGCCCCCCAAAGTGTCTGGGATTACAGCCACTTCACCTAGCCAGCCCTTCACTTTTAGTCTATGAAAATCCTTTAATGTGAAATGAATCTCTTGTAGACAGCATATAGCTGGGTATTATTTTTCATATTTATTCAGCTACCCTGCCTTTTTGTTGGGGAATTTAATACATTTATATTTAAAGTAATTATTCCTAGGTAATAACTTATTAATGACATTTTGTTCATTGTTTTCTGGCTGGTTCGTGGATTATTTGTTCCTTTATTCACTTGCTTTCTTCCTTTGCAGTTTAATTGCTTTCTATAGTAGCATGCTTTAGATTTTTTTGTTTGTATCTTTTGTGTATCTATTATAGACTTTTATGGTGACTTTCCTAAAACATCTTGCACTTATAACAGGCTATTTTAAGATGATAATAACTTAATTTTGATTGCATACACAAACTGTACACTTTGACTCCCCTTCCTCTCACATTTTTTGTTTTTGTTCTCAGTTAAATCACATATTTCCCCTTCCCTCTGGTCAGTCCCTGGAGATTTATCTTCTTTTCGTTTTTCTTTTTGGAATATAATCCCTGTTTCTTCATTTTTCTTGACTCTCTATGTTGCTTTCTGTGCATTAGATAATACAGCTACCTCTCTTAGTCTTGCCATACCTGCCTCATGTAAAAGAAGGATCTCACCAATCTCTTAGGCCAGAGATTTTTAGGCACTTCTCAACTTTTTGTGTCAGTCAAGATTACTGCCTCTGTTTTTGGTAGCCACCTGGACCTTATAATGTGCCACATCCATTCAATACCCCAAGACTGATAAGGTAGGAATGAGACTCTCCAAATGGAGCTTGAAAGGTTGGGGTTGTTGAATGTGCATCTAATTCCTTCTATCTTCTTAATAAAGTTAATAGGTACAGCAAACCACATGGCACATCTATACCTATGTAACAAATTTACACATTCTGCACATGTATCCAAGAACTCAGGGTAAAATTTTAAAAAAATAAACAAATGAAGCAGTGTATGTAGGTTTATCTCCCACTGTCTTTGAACTGAGCTGGGGAGATGGTCCAGGGCAAATGCCTCCACTCATGTTCAGGCTACATCCTCTGATCCTTGGGAAATTGTGCTGAGAGTGGGACCATGGTATGCATACTCTTTGTTTTCTGGGATCTAGAACCACTCAAAAATGTAAAGTCCCATCAACTCCCAGAGGTATATGGCTAATGAGACCGTCCTTCTGATGGGAGCTATAGACAACATGGTGGCACTTGATGCATGGCCAGATTCCTTCCAGGTAGCACGGATAGGTCACTGGGGTGAGCTGAAGGGAGGGCTTGTAAAGTGCCAAGCTCTGCTCTGGCTGCCAGAGGGCTATACCATAGCTGATTTTCCTCGTTAGCTTCTGAAACAAGTTTGTTAGAAGCCAGGCCATCGAGGAGCCACTGGAAGTGTATGCCATAAGCCCCTTTCAGAGCAAAAAGTGAAGCTGTATATTTCCACCATTTTCCTGCACTGCTCTAGAGTGTGTAGGCGTTTGCTTGCCTGTTTAAGGGTGCCTTTGTGTTCTTTGATCTAGGGAGACTCATGTATGCTTATTTCCTTATGTTTCCAGATCTTAGTTTTTGGATGGAGTCCTTGGAGGTAGCTGTAAAAGTTGGGACACTCAGTGCAAGGCATAAATCCCTTCTAAGGAGAAACAGAAAGCTGCATTTTTAGAGCCCCTTCTTTGTATTGCTCCTGGGAGATGAAGCCCCTGGAAGTGCTTATGTGCCCATATAAAACTGCCATTTTTTTCTGTAGTCTAAAGACACTCACATATACTCAGTCCCCTCTGCTCTGAGAGCTAGGGGGTTTAGGATGCAGTCCCTCAGGTTGAAGCTGTAAAAGTTGGGGTGCTTTTGATGTATGAACAAACTCCTTCTGGTGGGCATTAAGAGACCTGCAGTTATTGCTGGGGTGAACTGTGGAGAGAGCATCAGAAGTACAGATCTTCTCCTTAGGCTGCCGGAGGGCTATTACTTGTCTGTCCCTTTAACTTCTTGATGCAACTTAGTCAGTAGCCAGTCTGCCAAGCAGCACTGGAATACTATGCATTAAACCTTTTCCAGGGAGACATAAGGGCCTGCATTTTTTAAGCCCCTTCTCTGCATCACTTCTGGTGGATGAAGCCCTTGGCAGTGCCTGCATACCCATATAAAAGAACCCACTTTTTTCCTGTGGTCTGGAGAGACTCCCATGTGTCTGATTTTCCTCACTCCAAAAGCTAGTGAATTAAGAACGAAACCTTGGGGAACCTTAGAGTTGGGGCATTATCTGTGAGGCCCAAATTCTCTCCCCACTCAGGGAGATGCCGGGTACTGGGCATTCTTTCTCTAATTTTATAGTGTAGCGCCCAAGTTGGAGTCTAAGCCTGAATGTGCCTCAGCCTTTCCAACCTGTTCAATGTGGATGTTTTCTCAGTGTCCCAGTGGGTAGAAGTCTCCCTACTGGTCTCTGACACTCTCAGAGGAAACTGACTCATAAATCAGTGTTTATCTGGCACATTTGTGGGTGGCGGAAGAGTCAGGAGCTTTCTATTCTGCCATGTTGCTGACGTCACTCCACTTGTCAGTCACTTTCAAAGGATGTTCTTTCGGTAAGCTTATCATTTCAAAAAAGTGGGAAAAAAACCCCACAATGAAACAAGCTTGATATTAATAACAGAGAGATAGTGCTCTTTTCATGCATTATTTTGTATGCAGAAGCTCCAGAAATAGATTTTATCTGTCAAAAAAGCAAAACGGCAAAGGGGAAAAATGGTTTACCCTCAGACTGACAAGATCAAATCAGTGATGCCATGTTATGGAATTACTAGCCCATAAATGTACTGTCAGAAAGATGCTTTAAACTGTTAATACTGCCAATTTCCCTTACAAAGGTCACCTTTTCTTAACACTTAAAGTAGAAAGCCATTTACTTATTTCCATAGTTTCTCCAACTATTTTCAACTAACAACATTTTATGTTCCCACATAACAATTCAAAGTAGAGTGGCTTTCAACGTTTCAATGGTGAACACTTGCAAAAGTAAACAATAATATATAATAATACTTTCTCTTTTTATTTTTCTTCTTTGCCTCCTTTTTCTATCCTTCTCGTCTTTCTCCATTTTTATTCTTCCTTCTCTTTTTATGCTCTATTTCTCCTCTCTTTTTCCTCCCCCAATTCCTCCTCTTTTTTATCTATCTTTTTTGCCTTGATATTTTTCTAAGAATGCAGTTTCTGTTGGGTATATGAGCGATTGAGATTGATATGGCAGTATCCCTTCAAGTGTGCTGTTAATGGTTTAGGTTTTATTTATGTGACAAGTTTGGTTTTACTCCATCTCATATAGAGTTGCAGTTTTCATGACTGTGCTCCGTGTTTTCAGGATTAAGTACTCTATTATAAATAATTTATGTTTTCAGCAATCATGGTAAAGACCTGAGAAAATTTTTGTTTAGTCTTTGTATGATCAAAGATAAGCTGTTATTAAGAGATGGTTGCTTACTTGCACACTAATGATGCCTTAGATTTCCCAAAAGTTACTATTGTTGGGCCCTTAGATAGCAATGCTTTATGTAGAACCTTAGAGGAAATGGAATGATGAAGAGAAAATGATCAATTCCCAAGGTGTAAAGTGGCACATTGGCATGAAGTTGGTGCAAGTAATGAATAAAGGCAAAGAAGGGGTCTTCTTCAGCAGGCACAACCAAATCACAGGTTTCCTCCCATGCCATGGGGCAAGATTTAGGGTTTCTCTTGCTCTGTGGCTAACCTAGCACCTTCTCCTCTTTGAATGTAGTCCCCTTAATGACAAAGAACTTTTATAAAAATTATAAATACTGGTTTATGTTTTGTGCTATACATTTTTATTTTAATTTACTGTTGTCTTTTTAAAAATATGACACTGGCCTTCAATATCTCCATTAACCACCAATTTGTCAATTCTTGGAGTTGGGACGAGGGGTAACAAGTTCTTCTAAGACAATCAGGGAATCCCTGACTCCTACCATTTTTAGTGTCTCATTCTGAGAGAGATCCTCAGGTTTTCTCTGCTTCTTCCACCAGCACTGGGATTAAAAATTCAGGTTTGAATGGAAAATATCAGGTTCTTAAAATGAATGTAGTCACCTACAGACAATTGTACTGAGTTTCATGTTGTATACTAAGGTGTGTATGTGTTGCGTGTTTGTTTACATACATACATACTCAATTGTGTGTTCAATTGAGAACTCTACGTGACAGTCACTGTACTATTAGGTTAGTGGCTACTCAATAAATTTCTAAAGGGGATTAAATGGATTAATACCTGAAAAACACTTAGTATGGTGCCTAGCCATAGTAATGCTTATTATTGTTATTATAGAGGAGGAAACAGAATCCCAGGTTGGTTAAATAACTGGCCACAGCTAGTGGCTGTGTCATATAGCCACTAATTGCTGGAGTCGATTTTTGAACCCAGGCAGTCTGATTCAAGACATTTTCTACTCAGCCACTGTTTCATAGTAAAATATTTATAATACTTAGAGGGGAAAGAAACCCTATGTGCACACTAGTAAGCAAAGGCCAATAGTGGGTACATGGGTTCCATTATGTATTCTTGCATATTATATTCTCTGTACTATTATACTGATATATTTATACTAAACTTCCATTTACACATTTTTAGTACAATTATTGGCTATCGTGTATTTCTGGTTGAGAAGGAGTAAAGATTCTCCCCACTGGATCTCTCAATGGCAGGTGATATAATCAATGCAAAATGGGACATAAGGAGAATTTGGTAATTTGAACAGAAGCTTGATGCCAAGGTGAGGTAATACCCAGGGTGAAGAACAAACTGGAAAGAGAGCAACATGCTGAGGTTAAGAGGATTTGTGGGTTATCTTGAATCGGTCTGTTTGAATTCAAACCCTACCTATGCCATTTTCTAGCACTGTGATTTTTGTCATCTTACTTAACTGTTCTTTGCTTTGATTTCCTTACTGGTAGCGTGAAGGATAGTATTTACTTCATGGATTTACTGTGATGATTAAGTAAGTTAATAGACATAACACACTTAAATTACCTGGTGCATAGTAAACACTCAATTTAATGATAATCATAAAATATTCTGTCATGTTTCCATTACGTGTCTTTACATAGTTTTGGATTACATGTGGGAAACATATATGGAAAAAGTTTCCAATCAAATCACCATGTAAAGTGTGTGTTATGGTAAAGTAGCTTGTGAGTGTAAGGATACTATAAATTGGGCTGGACAATGGAAGTGGAGAAGCCAGCTGAATGTGAAACATCATTGACTATACATCCAGCAAGTGGGTTTCTAGTGGCGATCATGAACTCCAGGAGCTTCTCAAGGTGAAAAACTACAAATAAACAAGTCTTGCCCAAGGCACAAGAGCTGCACATTACCAAAGGGCTTGGCAAGGAAGGAAATCATACTTGCCAATGTTCTGTCTCCTAAAATAGGCTTACCAGGAGCATTATTGCTTATCTGGAGATGATCACATATCCAGAGGCTGCTCTCCAAACTCCTGTTGATCTCTTGGTAGTTAGAGATGAAATCTTGCTTTATAGTTTTCATCTTTACCAGTCTCCATGATAATTAAGGTAAATTTTATTAAAAATGTTTTAAACCATTTTTAATACATTTAAACCATTTTAAAACATTTGAATCGGACTGCCTGGGTTCTTTTATTAAATTGGATGTCTTCTCCTATCGTTAATTTTATTAAAGTAGGGCTCAACTGTGTTGCCTATGTCAGAATCACAATGATGTGTACATAACATGCCTCGTGAATCTTTCTAGAAATGCATCTTTTCTGGTCTGACCAAAGTCTAATGAATTCAAATTTCCAGAAGGGAGGGTCTGGACTTGAGTATTCTGAAAGAGTTCTGTGGATGATTTGATGCCACACCATTGCCATGGCTATAAGTGCTTTACCCTGCCTTGACATTTTATTCCTTGTAGAAAGAACAAGGTGAACACAATCTGGTAAGTCTCAATTGAGTCTGAGAAACTTCTTCAATGTTTTAGTGCCAGAAGATTGAATCTTCTTGATTTGGCTGGAAGCAGGACGATTTATGAGTGAACCTGATCCTATTGTTTTGATTTATGGCACCATTATGGACACTTGGCCATTTTGCTTGATTGTCTGACCTCCAGTGACTGCTAAGGGCCTTGGATAGTGGGTAAGCATTTCCACAGATCTGTTGGAGTGCTGAGTCAGAAGCCAACATTTACCCTTCTCAGACAGCTCCTCCATTCCAAGCAGAGTAACATCTGGTAAGATGTTTATCTTCTTTAAGTTTCAGCTTTAACATTTCCACATTGGGACCATGCTTGCCTCAGAGGGGTTGTTGTAAGAATTAAATGAGAGAAAATATGGGATGCACACAACTTAACACATAGTAGGTGGTAAACAATATTAGTTCCCTCCCTTCTTCTTTACTTCCTTCATATCTCTCTTGTGATTTCTCTTTATTACTAAACATAGTGTGTAGGAGTCACTAACTCCCCTAACTAACCAATTAATGGTAGTTCCCAAGTGCCAAAGTATCCGAACTCATTATCAGTGTAGATCTGGGATTTTCTTTCTCGTGCAACTCACCGTTCACTTGCATATTTTTTATCCCTCAAAGGTTTAGAAACATTTGGTTGAAAACTACACAGCTATTGTAAGGGCTTCCCATGAATTAGTTCAAATTTCTGAGTTCATTTCTTTGCAGTTCCCTTGTATTCTTAGGGTTGTTTGGGTTCTGTCAGCTCCAGCCATCAGCTCCTTGCTGGCTTTCATGAGAAACTACCAAGACAGCACTATCTTAATTTTATAGCTTTAAGAAGACTTGTGTGATAGAGAAACGAGAGGTTGCATTGTGATTGCTCTCCATGTGACCATCCTCCTTCAGAGCCTTTCCTCGACAGCCTTCTCCTCTACACAACCTCCACAGCCTGTGTTCCCCAAACCTGCCTAATCTCTCAGAGAGAAACACAGTCCAACATTCTTGATTGAATGTCTTGATACACTTGTGTTCTTGAAAATGCCATGTCTTGCATTGACTAAAGGGCAAATTCTGATAAATCCACCTGAACCAGAAGCCTCTTGAGTCCTTTCATTTCTACAAAATATAAACATAATTTGAAGGATTATTAGTGATTGTGAAAATGTAGAATTACCACTGTGCAAATTTGCTTGAATGCAACCCCTGCCCTTTTGGGTTCATCTGCTTTTCTGTTTGCTCCTTATTACACTGAGAAAGCAGCGGAGATACTCATGCCTCATTGGCTAACCAAGAGTTAGCTTTCTTGTTTTTAATGCTGTATTAAATTGGAAAACTAGTAATGCTAAATAGTCCCTCCCCACATATGACCCTCTTTCTGCATTCAAATGACTTTCAAGATTGCATTCTATCATTGTTGTCAGTCTAATTTCATTCATATTTGAGATTTTTCAATGAGGTTAATCCTCAAAGAAGGAATGAGGTAGATATGACTTTCATTTCTGAAGTTAGAAGTTTTTCATAAAAAATATTTGTATTTTTTGGGGGGTATGAAAATTAAAGAAGTCTGAGCTGGTTCCCTTCTCCTCTTTCCTAACGCACTTTCCCTTCTCCATCTTTCTTGTTTACTCACTTACTTAAGCACATTAATTCCAGTATCCAAAAGAGAGACTCAACTTCCTCAGGTTCATATCCCGTCTCTGCTTCACATTAGTTACATAACTTTGAGCAAGTCATCCCTGCCTTCAATATAGTTTTCTCATTTAGCAAATAAGAATACTACATTTTGCCAGTATGGGGTTAGATGGCTACTTGGCCCAACCTACTTATTCCTTTCCTTTAGAGTAGCTGAGCTCCAGATTCTTAGTTTTATTTTGTACTGAAATAAAGGCTATATTTCCTGGCTTCCCTTCCAGTAACATGTGACTATGTGATCAAATTATGGACAGTGGAATATAAGAAGTGGTATATTCTACTTGGAATATGTGTCTTTTACTTTTTATTTAATTAATTTATTTAAAAAGTAAGAACCCTGGGACAAACAATCACCAGCTCCCCAAATTAAAAAAAAAATGCTTCCAAAATCTCTGCATGTTGATTCTGTTTGAAGAGCAATAGAATTGCCTTACGTGTGCCACTCATGACAGAAGCTCTTGGATTTGTCTTTAAAGGTAGTGGAAATGTGCCTGTTCTTTCCTGCTCCCTTCTCTGCTAACTGGATGTGGGGGCTAAAGAGAAATCATCTATGTTGAACTTCAATGAATGGAGGTCATGGTGGATGAACTGGTTCAGTGTTCCATGGTGTTAACCTAAGCTTTTCCTCCGTTGTTGCTCATCCATGCACAGACATTGCAGTGCCAGGTTTTTTCTTTGTTATATTCAACAATTGTTGAGATTGTCTTTTGCTTACTTTTAAATTTCTTCTCACTTCACCAAATTTGAGAGCAATCTGACTTGTTCACTACTGTATTCAAAGCACCTAAACAGTAGTTGCAACATAATAGATGCAAAATACTGGTTGAATGAAATGAATGAATAAATGAGTGGTGAATGACCAACAACCAGTTCAGGGGATTTCTAGCCTAGTGGGTCAGTGGCAGGCAGTGACAGGAAGATGCTATGTCCTGTTGGGTGGCATGAAAGAGTCTCCATGGACAGTGTTACCTAGTGGAGTGATGGTTGTCACTGTCAGGGACAGGCAGTCCGGCTAAGTAGCAGGTGAGGCAATAATGCATGATTGGATGTGGCAAAGCGATGGAACATTCAATCTATTGGTAGAAGTGTTCATGAACACATGTAAAATATCCACTTAGATACATAGGCATGCCTGAGTGGTAAGACAGAGAATGCTTTACATTAGTGGGGACAATTGTCCAGTGAAATTTGAATTATTGTTGCTTTTCAGTGGCCATTTGTGCCCACAGGCTGGTAATAAGTGAACATTTGAGATATAACTGTCATAATATACAGCTTCAAAGATAAAGTCAGCTTTGCTCCTAATTTTCTCTACCTTGCTCAGTGTGGAATTCTTACAGTTGCTATTTTCCTTTGTGCCTGGCTCCTGCTTTCCTCCAAGCCCTGCATGGGGGTACCCCTTCCTCACAAATCTTGGAGCTGGGTCAGAGGTTCATTAAAGTTGTCTTCTTTATTTGCCTCCTGTTTGTCCAATCCATTAATCATGGAGCTCAGCCTTTTCGTTGGATGTACCCTTTGCCTTCCTGCTATCTGATTCACATGGTTTGCAGAGGTAATTTATGGTTAATATATGTTTTGTGTGACTCTGCTTTGAGTGTCTGAAGTGACCCACAGGGCAGTGGTGTGTATACAATGTGTGTGGGAGGGAAGCAGAGATAAGATGCTCTTTGAGGAATTATAAAGTATAATAAATTATTTTGTGCTTCACCTGACTTCTCCTTCCCAGCCACAATATGATCATGTGAAGGGAGGGGGATGAAGAGAAAGGAGGTGGGTGTAGGCATTTATGAATAACATTACCTAGATCACTTTAAATAATGCACAGAAACTGCTGCCAAAGCTAGAAATGAGAAAAAGAGATACAAAAGGCAGCTATGGCCACATTACATTGAAAATTTGTGATTTGGAATAAGTTGCTGTCAAAAGAGTCAGGGGAGAGAATCTGCCATTGGACAGAAATATCCATAGAAGAATGGTTTATTGTAAAATTATGTAGAAAATTAGGGGAAAAATCACTTGAAGGGGGGATTTGCTTTATTGTTCAGCATTATTAGCACACAGATTTTTTTTTTTACCCATTCCTCTTTCCTAAAGATAGGAGAAATAAATAGCTCCTGAAAATCCTAGAAGAGTATGGTATTGATTTCTTGATGCCAATGTGTGTTTGGGATTTTCTGTCTTCAATAAATCTGTCTGGAAGTAAGTCATTGCACTCTTGGATTTTCTTTAGTGAAAGATGTTCTATGATTTTTTGGTGAAGGGAAGAGAGGTACAGTGTTTTTGAAACAAACATAAAGCTAATATGACTCTTAAATCCAAATTGCTCCATGTGTTTGCAAAAGCTCATGGATTTGTCTGATGCTAGGAGGAGCCTGAGAGATCACACAATCAATCCATTTGTTTTTCAGGTGAAGAATCCAAAGAGGTCAAATGACTTAACACATGATCATTCAGCTCTCTGTTGGACTCCAAGGTGGGGGTGAGTCCTTGGCTTTTGACCTACAGTATGATATTTCTTTAATGTTGAACTGAGTTTAACCACAGTCAATCCTACCTACTAAAGCCCTGCCTAATCTTATAAATCAAAATTTCCACTCAAATATCTGACAAGAACAGTGCAAAGAGAAAGTAAATATTGGATTCATGGAAAATCTCCTCATATATTTATATATCTCTGTGTATCTATGTATGTATCATGTATGTATGCATGTATGTATCTATCAATCTGTCTTTGCTGTATAACAACCAAGCACCAAAAAAAAAAAAAAGAAAAAAGGAAAAGGCTACAGGGAAATAGTCCAAGGAAACTTGATTGGGAATCCTTGGATGTTTGATGTTCATAGGCAATTCATTTTGGTATTATGAACTTTTTCCTTTGACATATCAAGAATTTATGAAACTCCACTTATTATTTTGAGGTCAAATGTGCAGCTTTTCATGATTTCCAGACGGTAAGCTCTTTAAAATGTTTATCTTTATGAGTAACAATTTTCTGTCTTCCCTAGACTCTGAAGCACATAATTTTCACAAATCTAACACATTTAAATATCTTTGCCTTGCATTTATATTAATTTGTTATCTAACAAATCAATTGTATATCAGTTTCTGTGCATTCTAATCAGCATGAAATCACCATAGTTATTGAGTTCTTTTCATCTAATGTATAGGAAAGTAAAAAGGAAAGAGGTTTTCAACCAAACTTTCTAAAATGAGCTTTCATTTATTCATTCTTTCAGCAAATCTTTCCAGGTCCTGTGCCAAGAGTTGAGTATACCTCAATGAACAAGTCAATTGTGGTTGCTCCTTCGCTGAGCTTATAAAACTTTGTGTGGATACAGATATTGAATAAGCCAAGAGGCTCAGAGAAGCTAAGAAATAGATAGCTTTAAACAAGTCTCTGTCTAAATTCAAAATCTCCTTTCCCCACTCCCGGCATTTCCACTATACCGTGATAGCACTGTCCTAGGTGCTGAGCATGCAAATGATTTGAAGCTATAGTCTAAAGTCTTGTTGGAGAAATGGAATATATACATCAGAAGAAAAATGCCAATCTAGACTAATGTTCTAAGGCAATACTTTGTGAGTTACAATATTAGTGAAGCTACAGGTTGAGATGGTTGAGAAAAAGCTCTGCTGGGAAACATGTCAATATGGTTTGGCTGTGCCCCTAACCAAATCCCATCTTGAATTATAACTCCCATAATTCCCACATGTTGTGGGAGGGACCCAGTGGGAGATAACTGAATCATAGGGGCAGTTTCCCCCATGCTGTTGTTCTCCTGGTGGTGAATAAGTCTCACAAGATCTAATGGTTTTATAAGGGAAAACCCCTTTCGCTTGGCTCTCATTCTCTCTGCCTCCTGGCATGTAAGAAGTCCCTTTGCTCTTCCTTTATCTTCCACCATGATTTTGAGGTCTCCCCAGCCATGTGGAACTGTGAGTCCATTAACCCATTCTTTTTCTTTATTAATTACCCAGTTTTGGGTATGTCTTTATCAGCAGTGTGAAAGTGGACTGATACAGATGTTTAAGTGGGTCCTTGGAGGAACTGCAGATTTTTGATGAATGGATGGGATAGAACATGGTGAGGGAGTGCATTTCACATAGAAGGCCTAGGGTTGTATGTGCCTAATTCAGTAATTTGACTGAGTGGTTAATTCTTTTAGGAGACTGGTGGGAGAGAAGATTGAAAAGCTTTTTGGAATCCTTGAATTATTAAGATTAGGATTTGGATTTACTCTGCAGTTCAGGGATTAGAAGACCTTTTCTTTAAATTATAGTATTTTAGAACTTGAGGACCTTACCATCCCTGTGGCAACCACTCAATTCTGTTGTTATAGTAAAAAGGCAACCACAGACCATAGGGTTGTGACTAGGTGCGACTGTGTTCTAATAAAACTGTGCTGACTTCGGCTGTAGTTAATGGAAATACATTAAAAGCTTGTAAGCTATACATTTACAAACGGGTGTTGGGGAAGTGTGATTTGGTGGTGTTGTCTTAGTGAGGAGAAAGAGAGGGATATGCAAATTTAAGAAAATCAACTAGAAGATTTTTCCATTGACGAGTTTCAGAGAATTACAGGAGAAAATATGGGTGGCAAGAGAGGAACAGGTTCTAAACAACAAAAAACATCAAGGACAAATGAAAAACCTCTTATGAGGGAATGTTGATAATGTTCGACAGCTGAACAAATGTGGAGGCTGAGGGTGGCAACAATGACTCTGAGAAGGTAAGTGTAAGAAGGGAAAAATGGAGGAAACCATGGTCGTAAATGAACACTTGAGGGCTCAGGACAGAGGAGGCTCACTTCTGCAATCAAGAAGAAATGGCTGTTTTGGATTCAAGGGCAGGTGAGAAGCTGAATCTAATACAACCTAATAAAACTAGGACCACTGAGGAAGCTAACATGGGCCCAGGGCAAAGAATGCTGTTTGGTTCTTGGTAGAAGTAAACAACAGAGAGATTGCAAAACAAGCGAATCTGTCAAGAACAAGGGTACAATTTAAGAATTTTTAGGTTTAAAATGTAAACCTGAGAAAGCTTACAGCCATAGATCTTCACTAAAGGACTTTAAAGGATATCCAATAAGCAGGGCTTTAGATGGAATTGGCTTGTGCTTGAATCACAGGTTGAATCCTTACTTATTGTATGACTTTGGTGTTTCTCCCTCTGACTCTCCGTTTTCTTATTTCTAAAATGAGTATAGCATTGACTTCATAGAAAGTGACTAGAATGGTTCTTGGCATAGATTAAGAGTCCATGTGTTTGGTAGAGCTTGGGAGCCAAGGAAGGGAGCTGACTTATGCATAACTTTCTGTTAGTTTCACCTTTTTCTCATGCTGTGAGTGGCTTCTTACAGATCAAGTACATCTGTGACCATCTGCATTATATTGGATTTTGTGTCCCATTTACTATCATGTTGAGTTGGTAGGGTTTTTGAAATTTTAGGATCATTGACTTTCGCAGAAAATTGATATATTAAAGGGTCTTTAGGCCAGTAAATCAAGGTGTACAGGATAAACATGGAGGCACAGATATATTGAAATGCTTGTACATGGTCATGCAGATTAATAATAGAATCACTGTGATCATTTTTCCCTGGAAAATTATATAACAAAAAATTAATAACAAATTAGCTTGTCATTTAATGTACCCTCTAATCTGATGTCATTGTACCTATTCAGCTTTACCACCCTCTACCCTCTGCGTAAATCACCTCCTTCTGTTGTGCTTTCTCAAATATACCACTTTAACTCAGAGTATAAACTTTTCTCATTTATTTTCTTTTCCTACCTGGACTGTCCATTTTATTTTTTACAAGATTAATGTATCTTTCCATTTTAGACTCAAAAGTAACTTTGTTTTCCTGTGCTTTCACCAACAACCACTTTTCACCTTTAATTCCTTTTTCACTGATGACAGCTTTTGCCTTTATCACATAGTTTGTATGTCCTGATTTATTCACAAATAATTATTTATCTCCCAAACATGGTACAGAGTATAAAGGCAAGGTAACATAATTTGCTCTTTTCCCTGTTGGTAATGATGCTGAACATTTAATTGGAACTCAATCAATGAAAGAGTGTGTGTGTGAAAGCCTCAGTTTAAAATAAATTCTTCAGGATCAAGAGTGTTTACATTTAAAGCGTTATTCATTTGAGGTTGGTGGGACACACCATTTGTTACCAGCCTATAAGTCATCTTATGAGGTCTCATTAGTCTACCGATTTGTCACCATACTTTAAAGGTTGCTTGGTTTAAAAATCATTACACTTTTTAGTGGAAGCGTAACCTGTCCGTTACCTCTTTGGTAAAGGTTTAATAAGCATTTCTTTCACTTCCTATTTAAATAATTGAACAATGTATGTCAGGGGAAGGAAAAAGGATTGTGTACTAATATAGGCTCCTGTAATTACCACAAACTCTTTATTATTTTTATTGAAAGCTTACCCTTCAGCCATAGAAATAATCTTACCAATTAGACAACTATTCAAGGCCATTTAACAATAGCCAATCTTTGAAAAATGAAATATCACCCTTACTCTCTGTTTTTAAAATTTTAAAGGCACAGTGAGACACTGATTAGAATATATTCATCAGTTGACAGCTACATAAAGTTAGAGATTTGAAGCTTGTTTCTAAATATGGATTGATGTGGGAATTTCTGCTCTCCTCCCTCATAGGAGTTTGTCTCTACTCTCCAGGCATTTGATATGTAGGGTCTTCCATTCAGAGACACTAGGATTGATATTGTGTAAGAATGATCTCTTCTGTTGGTGAGATAAAATCCTAGACTTTCAACACATGATTAATTAATAGACATATGATCTATAATGTCAAATATGAATTTAAAACACTTGCTGAGAATTCCAATGGCTTCGCATTTAGCTGAAACAATCTGCCGCATCTCTTATTAGATAGCTGGAGGCAGATTCAAAAGATCTTCGTCTGACCCTTTAGTCTATTTCACTGTAACCGAATCATTTAATCAGATTTTATAAAACTCTGGGCTAGAGTGCAGTGAAATGTTAAGCACATCTTACTCATTAGAAACAAATGAAAAACTCATCAGCCTTGAGACTCAGCCATTTACATTAAATATCTATATAAAATGCTACCACAGACATCGGGTCTGGATGGGTCTAATTGGCACTACAGCCTATTTAAGAAATTTAAAAAATATATAGTCTATTTCATACTACTAATATTTCTATGGCACAAATGAATAAAAAAACCAATAAAAAGAAATTTAAAAAGCGTATTTTATTTTTTACCAGCTATTTAAATGTCCTATTTTATTTTTTAATTTGGAATTTTGTTGGTGCAATTCCCCAAAGACATTCAAATGCAAAGCAGAATAAAAAGAGTACTCATAATCCTGTGTTTGGTTTGTCAAAACAACCAGTTGAGATTTAGCACACAATACCAGATGTTCAGAATGTACTACAAATCCCCCACCATACAACTCATTACTGATAATTAAGCTCCAATTAGAATTGTTTAAAAATGTACTTTGGAAAATAAAATAAACTCGTGAGTAAGGACATGTTTCTTTTACCTTGTCGTGAACTCCAATCTCTGTGATGCATGGAGCACTATATTCCCAGGACCCGTGATGCTGAGAAGCTCATGACAGATGCTCACTAAAAAGTTTATGGATGACTGGTGGGGATTAGCTAGACTGTGACAATTTCAAAGCGTATGCTGGTTGGAATAAAGAGTGGGGTCAACAAAATTTTTCTTACAAAAACATTCTTATCAGACATCAATATTCATCAGGCACATCAAACAATTCTTGTCTGGCCAGGACCATCTTTTGTAATAGGAATGTAGCCATTCCTATGTGTACCATCTACCCCCATTCTTAGCATAGTGTCATGTAGTTTGGAAGGAAGACATTCCTGACTTCCAGAGGAGATATCTGAGGCACACTTGTTTCATTATTTATGCCTTCATTCATTCAGCCAAAAGAGAAAAATGACTTTAGTCCTTAATCTCAATGAATCACAGACCTCAGGGAGACACAGGCCTGGGCACATTCACAGTAGAGGGCAATTGCATCTGTAGAGTGCTTTACAGGGAGCAAGCATTGCTCATAGGAGAGAGGATTAATTTATCATGGATCAAGAAGGACAGATCCATAAAAGCTCAACAGAGGAGGTCAAGCTTTAGTGGGATATGGAAGATTCAATGAGCGGATGAGGAATATTAGGGTTTTCAGATATAGGAATCATATACCCAATGTATATGTTCTCAAAAATGTCAGACATAGAGGTATAAAAAATGTCAGCACTCTCAGTCCAAAGAGTTGAAATAGAAATAGGATGGAGAATATGTGTGCAGGGTTTTGTGAGGTACTGGTATGGGAACCGGGGACTGAGAGATAGAGCAAACAGAAAGATGGTGAATATCACTCTCCTTGTCTTGCCAAGGAGGTTGGACCTCACTTGCAGGGGATGTGAGGCTTGCAGAGACTTTTGAGGGAGGTTGGCTTGGTTAGATTAGCATTTTAAAAAATAATCTTTTATTCCTTTTAAGTTCCATACAATTTTTGACTCATGACATTGTTCAAAATAATATGAAAACCCTGAATCTTTATCCTATCCCATTTGCTTTTACCCCTATAATTTTGGATAATTTGTGATGTAATCTTAAGTAAAAGTATTTGTTTTTGTTCAGCATATTAGTATTGTACTGTAAAATCCATCTTTAAAAGTCTTTATACAATAAAGATTATCAGAGATTAAATTTTATATCAATAAATTATGTAAACGAATAAATTTTGCTATTTAACAAGTAACATATAGTTTATGATAGTATACAATATGTTTTTGAACAAGTGATTTGTTAACAAATCAATTTGAGAACAGTATTCATTTTGTTTTGTGTTGAAAAAATAATGTATGCTAAAATATTTATGGATGTAAAGCTATATGTTGCAGCAACAAAAGACCTAAATTGCTTCTATAAACTGATCTTCAAAATGATGAATTTTTATGTTAAAATCAAGTACAGAATAGATAAATTTTATGTTCTACTTCTAAATAAAAAGGGCTTTTTAGAAAGCATTCTTGCCCAATTAACACATTTTGAGTGTAGATAATTATTACTTATAATACATTAAAAGTCATATCAGGTTTAATAATTGTCAGATCTTCTCTTGGTAGCCTTGTGCTTTATAGCTGGAGAGGCCCTTTAAGGTGCTACCCAAGTACTTGACTTGATACTCTAACTTATATATTTGATATTGTTGCTCTGGAGAATGGTTTTATGTTCCTCTGAAATTTACATTTACCTTTTCTCTTAAACTAATAAGGGTATACATTAACAAATTTGGCACAAAAAATGAAAATCTAATAGAAATACTATATAATCCAGCAATCTTACAATTGGGAATTGATCCAAAGGAAAGGAAATCATTGTATTAAAAGAAAGGGTGGCAGCCTCTTATTTATTGCAGCTGTATTTACAATAGCTAAGATATGGAATTAACCTAGATGTCCAACAGTAGATGAATGGATAAAGAAAATGTGGTAAATATACATGACAGAATACTATTCAGTCATAGAAAGAATGAAATCCTGCCATTCGTGGCAACATGGTTGGCACTGGAGGACATTATGTTAAATAAAATAAGCCATACACAAAAAGTTAAATATTGCATATTCTCACTCATGTGGGAAGCTAAGAATAGTTGATAACACAGAATTAAAAAGCAGAAAAGAAAATATTAGAGACTGGAAAGGATAGAGATAAAGGAAGGATAGGGAGAGATTTGTTAAAGGATACAAAATTCCAGCTCAATAGAAGGAACAAGTTCTAGTACTCCATACCAGCAGTCCCCAACCTTTTTGGCATAAGGGACCAGTTTCATGGAAGACAGTTTTTCCATGAACCCAGGGGTGAGGTGGGGGAATGGTGAGGATGATTCAAGTGCTCTACATTTATTGTGCACTTTATTTGTCTTATTATAACATTGTAATATATAATAAAATATTTATACAACTCACTATAATGTAGAATAAGTGAGAGCCCTGAGCTTGTTTTCCTGCAACTAGACAGTCCCATCTGGGGGTGATGGGAGACAAGGACAGATCATCAGGCATGAGATTTTCATAAGGAACGCACAACTCAGATCCCTCACATGAGCAGTTCACATCCAATGCTACTGCTGATCAGACAGGCGTGCAGTTCAGGCAGTAATGCAAGCAGTGGGAAGTGGCTGTAAATACAGAGGAAGCTTCATTTGCTTGCCTGCTGCTCATCTCTTGCTATGCGGCCCTGTGTGAGTCAGTGGCCCCAGGGTTGTAGACCCACATTCTGTACCACTGTAGGATAACTATAGTTATCAATAATATAGTTTCAAGTGGTTAGAAGGAGGATATTGAACATTCCCAACACAAAGAAATGGCAAATCTTTGAAGATGGATATATACACTGACCTGATCACTATACATATGTGTGGGAACACCATTATGTACTTCATGGGTATGTACAATTATGATTTGTCAAATAACATTTAAAAAAGAAAATCTGTCACAAACCATATTAGCAGCTACTATATATATAGCTCATGCCCTATTCCTGTATATGCCTTAGTGTCCCCCATTTTTTTTAAAATTTTGATATGGAATTTTGTTCTTGCTGCCCAGGCTAGAGTGCAATGATGTGATCTCAGCTCACTGCAACCTCCACCTTCCAGGTTCTAGCAATTCTGCGTCAACCACCCGAGTAGCTGGGATTACAGGAATGCGCCACCATGTTTGGCTAATTTTGTATTTTAGTGGAGATGGGGTTTCTCCATGTTGGTCAGTCTGGTCTTGAACTCCTGACCTCAGATGATCTGCCCACCTCGGACTCCCAAAGTGCTGGGATCACAGGCATGAGCCACCACGCCTGGCCCTTAGTCCCCTTTTAAGTAGTGACAAACACTATGAAGGGGAACAACATTTGGAGTCTCAAAACTTAATAGAATCTAGAAATAATTACAACATGTCAAGATAGCTTTTAGAAGTATTTCATGTAGTTTGAATCATGAAAAATCCTTTTCATGATATATAGAGCTTATGCTTTGTGTAGCTATAAGTTACAATAACATTTCATCTTTTTCTCAAAATTCCTCAATAGAAATTTAATTTGCTCGGTATCAAATTAGATTTTGTCATTGAGTTTTTGAACCACAAAAACCTTTTATATACTCTAAAGATGCCTGATTATAGAGGTGCAATTTCAGGAGGAGTCATATGCTTTGATTCTGAGGAAGCATTCTGCCGGCTGTCTCTGTGGAGTAAACAAAAAAGTGAAGGTAGATGTTTATATTGTGTAATAGAAAACTTGCCTATTTTCTGATCCTGAAAAGAACCTCTCTTGTTCCAGGAAGCTTTGTGAGGTTTTTAAGCTAGTGACTTTTAAAATCTTCACCAAGAATCTTAGAGTGCCAAACCCAGCTTGTTCTTTTCCTACCCTGAGCTCTTTGTAGCAGGCAGGTAATTTATGCCTTTGGGAATGAGGTTGTAAAGTGTCCACTGTGAGCTGGAGAATCATTGTGTACCTGCTCGTAAGGCACTCAGCATCTTCTTCCTGGAACCCCCTGTGATTTCAAGCCTGCTGAACACACCTTTGGCATTGCCCTTGCTACCCAGTATCACATTTTAATGATCTATTTCTGAGTTTGTCATGGCCACCAGACTTTGAGTTCTTTAGCAGAAGTGCCTGGGTCTGATGCTTTCCTGGGAGTTGACACCATTCCTGGAGATTAACAGGTCCCTCTTCAACACTGGTGTAGGGCAACAGCCCGGTGTTTAACCTTATGGAGTAAACCTGAGAGACAGTACAGAGCACATATCCCAGCAATATTCCACCCAAGGACGAGGGAGCCGTACTGTTTACAAACCAGCTTCCATCAGCTGGGAATTACCTCCCTGTCTTTCTGTTTTCTGGTGTATATAGGCAGAGCTGCTTCTGGTGGCCAGAGAGAGCCCTCGGGTGAAACCAGGCAGGTGCTCGGGGCTGGTAGAAGTCGGACACTGTGAACTGTCCTGTAAGGGTGCAGGACTGCAGCTAAGTTACCAGCCTCAAATGCTGTATCTATCCTAGCTATCCTACACTGGCTACGCCAACCAAACCCTAATTTTCATGCCTTAAAATCTGTTGAAACCCTGAACCCTTCTTACATCTTGCTTCTTATAAGGTCTTCTCTGACTCACGCCTGGGTACTTTCTGTGTTCTGATGGCCATAGCAGCAACATCTGCAGCAGGGATGTGAGTGGTCATTCATGCCATGCCTGTGTGGTCCCATGCAGGAGATGCAAGGATAAGTTTATTCATTCACACACTGTGCCAGGCCTGAGCTACAGGGTATGAAAGACTGCTGGCATTTGGCCTATCAGAACTCATGGTCTAAAGGGGAAGACAGATACTTCCCAAAGAATCATAGCCCTAAAGATAACAATTGTATGCAAATTGTGAGCGACTCATGAAGCCAAATGAATGGTGTCATGAAAGAATATAAGAGGGATGAGAAAGTGGTTTGGAGAAATTTTTCAGAGGTAGTGGAAAATTATGAGAATTTCCCAGAAATCATTCAAAGAAGCCAAAAGGTAGAGTTTAGTACACTAGTGGAGTTGAAAATATTTCTTGCTTATTAATACATTTATATAGCAGGAAATAAAATATAGTAAAGCATAAAGAAGAAAATACACATCCCAATGAAATGTGAGAGTTTCCTGACTGCCCCTAGCAGGACATGCAACAGAAGTGTGGCTCATCTTTTTGGCCACTGTATGCACTCAAACCCCTTACGTGACGGGAGCATGCAGATAGGCAGGTGCAGGAGCTGGGGCAGCATCCAGGGGTGGTGTCTGCAACTCCTGAAGCCTAAATGAGTGTGTGTTAGTGTGCCCTTTTACCCTTGCCATCCATGGATGGCTTAAGTGTTAGACAGTTCAGTGGACCCTCTGTCTTTTTGCAAGGGCAGAGGGCCAGTGTGATAGCTTTCTTTATCCTGAGCTCTTGTCCAGTGTCCAGGAAAAAATCAGGTCACATATGGACTTGAAGGATGAATGCTAGGGTTTTATTGAGTGGTAGAGGTGGCTCTCAGTGAAATGGATGGGGAGCTGAAAAGGTGATGGAGTGGGAAGATGATCTTTCCCTTGGAGTTGGGCTGTCCAACAGCCAATCTCCTCTCTGACCACTTCCAGCTGAACTCCCAGCGTTCAGCTCCTTCTCTTCCTTCTGCCATGTCGTTCTGCCGCTCTTCTGCTCTTCAGTTCATCTCTTCCTCATCTGCTTCTGAAGCCTGGGGTCTGGAGCTTATATGGGTGCAGGATAGGGGGGTGTGGTGGGTCAGAAGTCAACCTTTGGGTGTGAAAACAGCAATGCCTGTTCCCATTTAGGGCTGTGAGTTTCCAGGCTTGAGGGTGGGGCCTTTGCTGGGGAACCACCATCTTCTACCTAGTATTTCCCTGTCTCCTGTTCATATCACCACCAGGGGTAGGGGGAAAGAGATGTCCATTGACATTTCTCTCTCCTTGTTCTCGCAACATCCACACGTACACACTCATGTACATGTGCACACATATACACACACATGTACACACACACGAAGCAATGTTAGTACAACTTCCCAAGCTGCTTCTTTGGAAGTGTCCAGCACTGAGAAAGATGTGAAATTGGCTATTGCTTCAGAGGGATAAGAGCAGCATTTTTTAGTAAAAAGGAACTCATTTTTCAAACTTTCCAAGATAGATTTCTAAGGCCTCTCTGGGTTTATTTTCTCAAGTCAGACTGAACAGCTTTGACTGTAGCAGCTTTAACTTAATTCATTTTACTGAAGTTTTTTTAAAAAGAGTGGTTCAGAGCATGGAGTCGTTATGGTGACTAGGGATTACATGTTGACCTCTGTCCTGCAGGAGCCAGCCATCTCCAAGCATCCAGGAATCAGTTATCTTGCCTTCAAGTCTAATTCCTGAGGGGTAAATGCTGTCAACCTCTCTGTGGATTGAAGCAGGGAAATGCAGCGTTAGCCTTAGCAATTGCCTGCTGTCCATGGCAATGGAAACAGAAAAGAGGAAGCTGAATTTCCTAAAGCTGTGTCACTTTTAGACTTGATCCAGTGTACTGGCTAATTAATATCAACTCAATAGACATTTATTGGGCATCTGTTATGTATGTTATAAAACATTGAGTATATAAAACCAAACAAAAATTACCAGCAATAATAGAAGCAATACTAACAGCTAATATCTTTCCATCAAGGCCTTACTAAATTCCAGGGATCTAAGTTCTTTACAATGTATTTTCATAACTCACGGGCAGGCACTATTTTTGCACCACTGTGCAGCTGAGGAAATTGAGGCTCTGAAAGGTTAAGCAACTTGTCCACTGTCATGTAGCTGCTAAGTTCCAAAGTAAATATTAGAACCATGTGGTCTGAGGCCTCTCCTAATGCTCAAGTTACAGATGTCAAAAAGCTTGGGCTTTCATGAGGAAGATAACCAAAAAGGAAATTCCTAATAAAATGAGTATTTATTGAGTATTTCCTATGTGCCAAGCACCAATCTGAGTATTTTATGTGTTTGACTGTTCTCAATCCTCACAATCACTCTTTGAAAAGGGGACTGTTATCTTTATCTCAATTTACAGATGGGAAAATTGAGGTACCAAGCAGTTTTTCACACAGCTGGTAGAGGACAGAGTCAATATGTCACAGTCTAGCCCAATAGCCTGTACTCTTGACTTTTTCTCTCTGTCTCATCTCGTTCCTGATTTGGGGTAGTATGGACACAAAATGCTGTGATCACAAAGGAAATTTGTCAGAAATAGCTTGGGTAAGGGGAGGGCAGGGAGGAGTCAGAGAAAGTAAGAGAGGAAGCTGTAGCTGCGCTCTGCAGGTCAGGCAGTGAGGGTCCAGGTGGTATGTCAGCGAGGGGAGGAGCCCATGAGAGGACTTGGAGACAAGAGGGAGCCTGGTGAGTTTGGTGGAACTGCAAGTGATTCAGACTTTCTCTAGCACAAGGCAGAATTGGGGAGTGAAAAAAAAATGAGGTGGAATGCCTAGGCCAGGGTGTGAAGGTCCTTGTAGTCCATATGAAGGAGTTTAGATCTTGCACTGGTAATGAGGAGCTCTGGAAGGATTTTAAGCAGAGCAATAACAGAGTCAGATCTATGTTTGAGAAAGATCACTCTGTCTTGCGGGATAAGACTGAAGTTCATGAGTGTGGAGTAGGCTAGGGCAACTGCACAGAAGAGATAGTAATTTGCAGACTAGGGTGGGGACAAGGAGGTTTAAAAATAAGTGAAGGGATCCCACAATATTTGGAGCTAACTCAAAAGGAAATGTAATTAGAGGTATATGGGATGACAGAAAAAAAAGGGTGAAGGAGGACCCCCAAACTTTTGGCTTGAGCAAGTGGGTAGAAGTTGGGCTGTTTGCTGAAGCAGGGACTGAAGCAGATTTAAGGCTTTAGAAGGACATGTTCTGTTGAGGACGAGTGGAGTGTTTGTGGCTGTGGGAAAACCTCACGGGTGTCTAAGGCATGAGTCTGGAAATCAGGAGAACTCTCCAGACTTGTATAAGAATTGAGGGAGAGTGAGCTTACTTACAAGTGATTTTTCAGACTCTGAAGTACATGAAGGTGTCCGTTCTTGGGTTATGGGATCACATTAAAACTGCTGAACTCATATCTGAATCTCAGAAATAAGTTCACCAAATATTATAGTTCATTTTCTTTGGGGGACATTCAATGATATTCTACATCAGCCTAGCCTAGAACTCATATCCGAATCTCAGAAATAAGTTCACAAAATATTATAGTTCATTTTCTTTGGAAGACATTCAACGATATTCTACATCAGCCTAGCCCTTTGCAGTTTTCCAGGGCTTTCATATATGTTACCTCATTAGAAAAATGTCTCGTTGGGAACAAAGATGATGAGGGCTCATCTCTAAAAATAAGAACGGTATCTTCATCATCTATAGAACCTGTCAAATTGCTAGTTAGCCAGGGGCAAGGCCAGAATGGGCGCAGTGCTGCTCAGGTATGAATCTTTTTGGACTCATGTTGGGGTCTGTCTGGTAGGTTCTGACTAGTGCTGGTGGTGGTGGTGGGGTTCGCCATTTCTAATATACCCTGCTGATGTCACTGCTGTTGATCAGGACACACTTTCAGTATCAACAACCCAGAATATGGAGTTTTCCTGTCTTTGCTCAGCATTCATTTTACTAATCCACATTGAATCGTAATCTAAAACTAAGAGTATACAAGATAAGGTAAAGCATTTAATGCTAGGACCTCAAGTGACAGAAGTTTTTAGATCTTAGAAGTAGAGTTTTATAACCCTGGGATCCAACTTCTTTTACAGAAATGGCTCTGAAACTTTGTGATCCCCCAAATTCATATGTTGAAATCCTTACCCTGGATAGGATGATATTAGGAGATGGGGTCTTTGGAGAGCAGATAGGTCATAAGAGAGAAGCCCTTATGAATGGGATGCTACCTTGAAAAAGAAGCCCCAGAGTGAACCCTGGCCCCTTCTGCCTTGTGAGGTTATAGTGAGAAGATGGTCCTTACCAGACACTCAGTCTTCAGGGAGCTTGATCTTGAATTTCCTAGATTCTAGGACTGTGAAAAATAAATTTCTGTTGTTTATAAATCACCCAGTCTATGGTATTATGGCATATTGGGTTGGTGCAAAAATAATTGTAGTTTTGCCATTACTATCAATGGCAACAACCACAATTACTTTTGCACTGACCTAATAGCTGTCAAAGGGTCTAAGCCGGGAACTGACTTGCCCAGATAATAGGACAGGACTCCTGATTCCCTGGCTTATAATCCGGTGCTTTCTACATCAAACATTTTCTGCTTTGCTAATTTAGAGACATACGGGGTTCAACAGGATTCAACAGACTTGGGGGTTTAAATGCCGATTCTTAATCCTGAAGTTTGTCCAGCTGAATACAATCTGGGATTCAACTGCCCCTGGGTCAGTTTTGAGCGAGAAAGCAAAGTTTGCATCAAGTGTATTTCATAAACTAAAATGGGAAAGGACAGAGGCAAGAAGCATGATTTTTGGTGTTAAAACCAAACAGACATTAAACCAAGTCCTTGTCCCTGGTTCTGACAGAAAGGCTTGAATCCCTGCTGGCCACTGATTTTGTTACCTGCAACCCACCGCCTCTGAGTTACAGAGTTACACCCTCAAAGCCTAATTACGCTGGCTGGGATGTGCCTTTTGTGGCCAGCTAAGGTATCATTTTTCATGCGATGATCTTTACTTTCATATTTAAATCCAGGTTTCTTTAATTTAAATTTTGCTGAAAACAGCCATATTGCTTCAAGTGTAAACGAAGGTAGATGGACATTAATGGTGTCAGTTCACAGCTGTTCTTAAGTTAAATAATTACTGCTCACTCCTGGATCTCTGTTTCAAATGCCTGCAATATTCAATTAGGAGCACAAAGCACTTTCTTCATCATTGTTATGAGGATCAGGCTCAGACTGAAGAACTTGCATGTGGTATGAGGCATCCTAACAGGACAGGGACTCGGTTGTTGAAACAGAGCCAGTTAATGTTTGAGAGGAGTGCGGAAACTCTGCTGCTTTTTCAAATTTATTACATTTCCTTAAAAGCAGCTAAATTAATGCCACATTAATTACTGGTGGGTATGCACCCTGCAGCATATGTTGCTATTAATTGTTTCCATTATCACAAAATAAACATCTCTTTATAAAAACAAATGATACTTCATTTTAATATGTGGCTTGGAACACCCTCCTCCACAGCTGCTGCTGCTTCTGTTTTGGTGCCTTTTGTATAAAGAGCCACCTGTTACAATAGACATTTTATTTATTATTATTTGAAAAAAAAAAGAAAAGAGAAGCCTTAGAAAACAGAACCCCACCTCCTTAAAACATAAGAATCATGAAAAATGAAACTCCAGAGGAAATTTGCATTTTTTCCATCAGAAGTTCTCAGCAGGAATGTGACCATCACACCTTTACTCTAAGCTCTGGTCCCTTAATCTAGATTTGTTCACCTGATTTTTCAATCTTGAAGGATTTAATTCTAATAGAAACCTCTTCATGTCACCAATGAAAACACTGAAAGCAGGTGGTGTTGGCTCAGGGGAACTAATGTCCCCTGATGCTTTAATAGATTCTATTTGTTCCCCGGCATTTGGCTTTTTGAGTGTATGAGCCTACGGGTTTCATTGACAAGCTGCTCAACCTTGGGCAAATTACTCAATGGCCCTGACTCTCGATTTTCCTTCACTGTTTAAGGGAATGAAAAATTAATTCATTAAGTTTGATGTGAAGATTAAGTGAGTTAACACCAGTCTAATGCTTAAAATAGTGCTTGGAATTTTGTAAGTCCTCAAAACTGTTGACTACTATAATAATAATTGCTGTTGTTATCCTTACTATCGGAGGAAGCAATGAACATTCTGTATTCAATTCCAAAAGTGTTCGCTAAAGCTGTAAATTACTTCTCACTGCTAGCATGGATCCTCCTTCAGGGACCTGGCAGTGCCCTTTTTACACACGGTCCTCATTTTTTTTTGGTATTTAGTGTTCATGAACAAAGAAATAGAATCATAAATTAAACTATTTTAGTTTGAATAGCAAAGGGGGCACCATATATAGCAGTAACTAAACCACAGAGATTGAAATTGCCAGATATTACTAGGAAGATTTTATAACTGGCCATTTTACTGCCTCTTTAAACAAAAAGAAAGAAAAAATTACCTTAGCATTTTTAGACTGGTCACAAATGACTAGGGACTTAATTCTGAATCATATTTAACCATGATGCCATTCATTCATTCATTCACTCATTCACTTCGGAATTCCTGTGTCGGGGGAGAACTTTGTAGTGTCTGGTGGTGGTTATCAGAGTGGGTAGTAGTTGCACAATCAATGTTAAATGTGAGGAATAAAAGAAGACAGGATTATAGTCCTTCATCTTGCAAAACTCGAGACTTGGCAAAAATCCAAAGGTCTAGTGCTTAATACAAACTGAGTACTTAGGTAGCCATGGGCTACAAAGAACATCCCTGGTACAGCTTGTTTCAAAGAGGCTTTCTGGAGGGGTGCTCCTTTTGCAAGCCTTCCTTGGTCTCCGTAAAGAAAGGGCAGTGGAGGCACCACTGAATGAGTGTTGCACTTCTGTCTTTAGTGTCACGCCATATATGCACAGATTTGTCAATTTGCTTGCTTATCATTCCCCTGGTTTCATAGCTTCTGTGAGATGTTTATGATCACTCATGAAAATGAAATGTTTCAAAATGCTGACATATATATCCTCCTGGAGAGCTACAATTCATTTTGCTGATTAAACCTTGACATATATATTCTTCTGGAGATATACAGTGCATTTTGCCTATTAAAGGTTATTTAATGCAATTATTTAATAAATATATCATTTTAATTTGGTTTGTAATTATTTTGATATGGAGCTCTTTTTTTAAAAAAAAAATTAAGTTCTGGGATACATGTGCAGGACATGCAGGTTTTTTACATAGGTATACGTATGGTGGCTTGCACATATCAACCCATCAACTAGGTGTTAAGCCCTGCATGCATTAGCTATTTATCCTGATGGTCTCCCTCCCCCTGCCCCCTCAACAGACCCAGTGTGTGTTGTTTCCCTCCCTGTGTGCATGTGTTCTCACTGTTCAGCTGGTATGGAGCTCTTTTCAGTAAAACACCTCGACATCTCCCAAGACCTAGTGCTCTGCACTGAGCCAGCTTGAAGCTTGATGGTCATCATCTTGTGGAATCTAGACCAATCATAAAAGGATAAAAAGTAGGAGGAGAATCATCCCTTTCTCTTCATGTCTCTGTGATCAGGCCTCCTCCTGCCCCCTTTATTCAGCATTCCTAATTAATTAAGGATCGTAACTCAGGTTTTCATCTGACTCTGTCACTTAAAAGTTAGGTGATCTTGGGCAAGCTATTTACCCTTTCTCAACTTAAGTTTTCTCATCTACGAAATGAAGACAAACATATTCATCTTCTAGATAGTCTGTGGGTCTTACAGTCCAAGTAAGACAGAGAATGTGAAAGCATTTGGATTTTGAGGAATGATGCAGGTATATAAGAACTACTCATTGCAGTTTATCTTAAACCTTGAGTCTATTTATATTCTTAGCAGGTGCTTCCTTGTGGAACTAATAATCTTTTTAAAAATCATTTCTGCGATGCAAAGGATATTTCCCTTCAGTTGTTCTAAAAGTCTTCTCAGATTCCAAGAAGTGCCTCTGAGGATGATAAAGCTGGGGTCCATGATTTCAGCCTGCAGCAGGGCCAGTGTCTCCTCTCAGCATTGTGCTGTTTGGTACCTTGGGGATCCTGGATATTTCTCAGACTGACTCATCCACTTGCATTAGGGAGTTCCCAGGGCATGATTTGTTTTGTCTCTCTTCCAGATCCAAGACTAGTCTCCTTTCATTCCAGCTTCCATCTTATCCTGGGATGTAGGTCTAATGGTAATAGTAGATTTACTAGCCACACATTAGTTATTGACATCTCCTCCAGGAATTACTGTTAATCACACATTGGATGCAAACACTTCATCCTCCCTTTTTCTCATAAGGAAACAAGAAATTGACACAAATATTTTAAAAAGGAAAAGAACTTAGCAAACAATGCCTAGTAAACAGTGATGTGAATTGAGGTGTTAAGCATATTTATTATTCAAATTACTCACTCTGAGTGTACTAAATGGTTAGTACACATCAAGCACCGGGCTAAGTGAAGATACAGAAATGGACTAGAAACAGATTATTTCTCTTAGGTGGCATTCTGTGTTCCTGACTGCCTTCCCTAGACATACTTAAATTCTGGCAACCTTAGAAGTACTGCTACTGGCATCGGTAAAGGGGATCAGAATATGACACTCAAAATGTGCCACTCTGGCATATGATTATTCTAAGCTGAAAGCAATTGACAAGAAATAGATGTAAGGAAAACTGTGCCTTGTCCCTATTTGCCTAAAATCAGGAAATCAATTGGTAAATGTTTTGTTTCTCTACCAAGAAAGAAAGATGTTAGTCACTGGGGACAATTATACATCCTTATCAGCCCAGAGATGGCACCAGAGAAATCTACAGAATAAACTTGGCTAACTAGCTTTATTTTCTATTCATTCCTCCATATACTTACCTTCCACAATTTGTTGCTGTAAAAACTCAGTTTTCTTCCTGTCTTGTCACATTTATTTTCTTTTGTTAAGATGGTATATAACTCCCAGTTCTAAGGACCCCTTTTAGTTTCTTATCTCTGAGCATTTTCATGTGCTAATGTGATGCACTTGTTGTTACTAATAAACTTCTGTTTGTTTTTCTCTTGCTAATCTGTCTGATAATGGTTGAATGTACGCTCCTTCTAAATCTCATGTTGAAATGTGATGCCTAAGGTTGGGGATGGGGCCTGGTGGGAGCTGTTTGTGTCATGTAGGCAAATCCCTCATGAATGGCTTGGTAATGAGTGAGCTCTCACTCTGTGAGTTCATGTGAGAGCTGGTTGTTAAAAAAAGCCTGACATCTCTCTTGCTCCCTCTATTGCCATGTGACACACCTGCTCCAACTTCACCTTCTGCAGTGATTAAATCCTTCTGGGCCTCACCAGAAACCAACTGTATGCTGGTGCTCTGCTTGCACATCCTGCAGAACTGCGATCCAGATAAACCTCTTTCCTTTATCAGTTTCCCAGCCTCGAGTGTTGATAGTAGTGCAGACTAACACATTATCTTCTGTCAATCTAATTTGTAGGGCCCTAGCCAATGAATCTAAGGTGAGTGGAAGGAAATAAAAATATATATTTTTCTCCCCTACACTGTTTAGGGAGCTGTGGGGAACATTCTATACCTGAACAAGGTTTGCCCTATTTGGTATCCATGGTTTCCAACGTGGAGGTCTTCAAGAACAGTCTTATGGCTCCAAAATTCTTAGGCTAACAATGCAAATATGCATTGCATGGTCATAAAGGATATGCTTAAATATATTCTATATTTTTATAGACAAAATATTGAAAAATTACAGGATCTATGTGGGACATTTTAATCATAAAGAGTTCTAGGTAGTTAAAAAGTTAGAAGATACTGTTTCAATGCTAAAATTGCATGGATGTTTCTGGGAATTAAGAATAGAAAACTTCTGAATATTTTTTAAAGAGCCTAAAATTTTTTTGGCTACAGTTTTCCTACCTTAAAAAAAATTAAAAATTTTAGAGGAATGTCTAAAAGATACTAAGCATTCTTAATCAGCATGATCTTCATAGACTTGCTTATCTCTGGAGCTAAAACTTTCACCCACCCCAAAAACATCTGAAGCTCCCTAAACATCCCCAGCTGTTCCTTGGTCCTGTGCATATGTATGTGCTGTCTTCTCTGCCTGAAATACCCTCTCAACCTGACTCAGACTCTTAATTGTTCTTAGTATTCCAGCTCAGACTTCACTTCTGTTTCTTCTCAGGCAAATTAATCAGGCAGACTTTTGATGCTTTGTGGATATGGCTGCTTTCTATAATAGAGTGTGAATTTTGCAGGGCAGAATCTCCAGCCCCCAGAGCAATACCTGGCCCAGAGTAGGTGCCCCAAAGTGTTTATTGAATAAAGTTGTAATAAATCATCCAGCGCTCTTGTAGAGATTTTAAAATAGGAAGAAAAGGAGCAAATATTGATTTTTAGTTCCAAGGTTAGTCATATCATTAATGTCTGCTATTTCTATTACACAAAGAAAATGTCAAAACAGAATAATCACATTGTGATGACTAAATCGTGGGGTAATAATATTGTACTTGGGGGATTTAGAAGTTAGGAACAAAGAGGGTTGTGTACTGATGAGGAAATGACTTCCAGCACTTAGCTTTGTTTGTTTTTTTTTTTTCTTTTTTTTTTTTTTCAAGATAATGGTGAAAGACTCCTTCAGTAAGGCACTTAAAATGACATGAAGAGTTGAGAAGCTTCTCAAAATTTGATGTGCATCTAAATCACCGGGGGAATCTTGTCGAAGTGCATATTTTAGTAGATCTGGGGTGGGGCTTGAGAATTCGCATTTCTAACATCCTCCCAGGTGATGTCTATACTGCTGAATCGAGGAGCACTCTAAAGATAATAAGAATCCTGCATGGATTAAAGTATTGGCTCAACTCAGTAACAAAGCTATAATAATTTTAATCCCAAAGAGTCACTCAATTCAATATACAGCAATCACACACATTTAATCTTAGGCTTTTTGCCTTTCTACTTTGTGATTCAGATATCACGATTAATTTTTCCCCTCTATAAGTGATCTTATACATGATTAAATATAAATTGGTTGCAAGGAGCAACAGTAAATGAGACTGTACAGTGGGAATAGCTGGAGTATTTAGCTGTTAGGTAGTCAACTGAGAGGAATAGAAAAGTGAATTATTAACTAGCTTTATTCCTATTTATCATATGACTTTTAATAATAACAGGATATCAATTAAGTACTAGATATCTTCCTTCACATTAAATGTGTTAATTGACACTACATTGCTTAATCATTCTTGGTATAAACTAATTAAATAGCTGCAGATGTTTCTTTTTTTTTTTTTTTTTAGGTGAAAAAAGAATTGGTTCCCAACTGATAGCAATGAATGTGAGCTCTAAAATTTCCTACTCTGGGTAATAAACTCCTGTTTCATGTCCTATCCTGTGGGACTAGGAAGCTATAAAACACAAAACACAGACATAAGAGAATGTTACACATTTGGTTGTTAGTTTCAGGATCAAAATGATGAATATAAAATAGATCTTACTATCTGGAAAATAGTAACAATAATAATAGTGGAAAGTGTAAAATTTAAAAACACAGCAGATCAAAACTATGGATAGATCAGTGAGGAAACACAAAGGCATAGATTTCATTGGGATCTAAAATTCATATGTGGCTTTTGAATATCCATTTATTTAGGAGGAATTTAAGGTAGACAGTTTGGGTAGAAATTCAAGTGACTTGTGTTCAAAATGCATTAACTGGCAAGAACGTGTGTGTGCATGTGTGTGCACATGCATGTGAGCTCACATATGACTATGTTTTATTTTTAATAGAATGGCTATTTGGGAAGGCAAAGATGAAGTCACGATGAAGTTCATTGTGAGGCCAAAACCCCTTGCTGTCATTGCAATCTTCCAAGCCACCTCTTGGTACTGCCATAAGCAGGAAATGAACAAAGATTTCATTTCCCTATATATATAAAAAATGCACTGTGGTCTATAAAGCACCACCCAAATTACAGTTTGCATTTTTTTTTGTATTAGAATTGGAAGAAAAGAAAGTGTAAATGAAAGTGAATGCAATCTGAATCTGTGCTGAATCCATTTTTATAGAATTGCAAGTGAAGTTTTAAACATCCATAAGAATGTAATTATGCTTCCATTGCTTAATGTATGGACTCAAATTCTGAATTATTCTGCAGCTAAATTTATGTCATTTATGTAGTAAATCTTGGCAATTGCTCTCACAACTATCATTGGAAATGTAATTAACTTGGGTTAGATAAGTTTTACAGTGAGAACTAAATGCAGTGTAATACCAAGGCATTATTTAAAAGGCAAAGGCCAAATACATCTTCTTTCTAAACTTTCTTGTTTGTTTGCAATTTCTTTTTTTCAGTGTAAATGCCGCAGCTTGTTTTTTCAGCTTCACATTTCTGTCTGTTAATTGAAAGCTTCTCTATTTCTTTCTTTTTCTTTTTAAAGGAAAGAGTTCCACTCTTTGTATTACATCTTTCACTAAGAATACAGCTTATTTTTGAGCAAGGCTTTCTGTATACAAGGCTTTTTTTCTGTTTGATTGTTTTCAGAGCCAACTTTTCTTTGTTTTACCCTAGTTAAGTATTGTATTGCTTTCTCTTTTTTTAATTAGCAACTAAGCTTTCTCTACAAAAAAATCATTCTGTTGACCTTAGGAACTACATTTTTATGAGTTGTTAAGAAATAATATTAATTATATAATGACTAGTTAAATAATAATTAAGGAAAAGAGATAAAACAAAAATGATTTCTAGATCCTATGCCCATTGTTCAGTTCTTTTTCACACTGCTATGAAGAACTGCCTGAGACTGGGTAATTTGTAAAGAAAAGAGGTTTAATTGACTCACAGTTCCACATGTCTGGAGAGGCCTCAGGAGGCCTCAAGAAACTTATAATCATGGCAGAAGGGGAAGCAGGCATGTCTTACATGGTGGCAGGAGAGAGAGAAGTACACCAAGAGGAAGACCCCCACACTTACCAGACAACCAAATCTCATGACAATTAACTATCATGAGAATAGTGGGGGGAAACTGCCCCCATGATCCAATCACCTCCCATTAGGTTCCTCCCCTTGACACCTGGGAATTACAATTCACATAACAATTCAAAATGAGATTTGAGTGGGGGTGGGGTGACACAGAGCCAAACCATATCACTCACTGTTTAAGTTTATTGAAAATATATTTAGCAATAAATGTCTTAGTCTGCTTGGGCTTTTATAACAGATAAACATAGCCTGGGTGGCTTAACGACAGAATTTACTGCTTACAGTTCTGGAGGCTGGAAGACCATGGTCAAGGTGTCAGCAGGGTAGGCTTCATTCTGTGGTGTGTTCTCATGGCTTGTAGGTAACCATCTTACTTTATGCTCACATGGCCTCTTCCTTGTGCACACACTGAGATGGACAGAAATCTCTCTTCCTCTCCCTCTTTTAAGAAGAACAGTAATCCCATCACAAGGGCCCCACCATTATGATCTTATCTAAACCCAATTAAATCCCAAAGGCCTTATCTCTAAATATTATCAACATACAATTTTTTTGTGGGGGATAAAATTTTATCTATAGTGGAAAATAATTTTATTCCTTCAGGTTTGAAATTTGGATAAATAAAAATATCACAATATGAAAGTCTTCAGAATCAACATGGAATTACTTGTGTCAAACACTAATGGAAAAATAAACTAAAAAAACCAAGAGATGGCTGGGAGTGGTCATTCATGCCTGTAATCTGAGCACTTTGGGAGGCCAAGGCAGGTGGATTATGAGGTCAGGAGATCAAGTCCTTCCTGGCCAACATGGTGAAACCCTGTCTCTACTAAAAATACACATAGAAAATTAGCTGGGCCTGGTGGTACATGCCTATAGTCCACTTACTCGGGAGGCTGAGGCTGGAAGAATCACCTGAATGCTGGAGGTGGAGGTTGCAATGAGCTGAGATCATGCCACTGCACTCCAGCCTGGTGACAGAGTGAGACTCTATCTCAAAAAAAAAAAAAAAAAAAAAAGCTTCTCTTTTCCTCAGCCTCTTTGGATATGCCTTATATGATTTGGCTGTGTCTCCACCCAAGTCTTATCTTGAATTGTAATTCCAACAACTCCCACATCATGTGGGAGGAACCCCGTTGGAGGTGATTGAATTATGGGGGCGGGTCATTCCATGAGAGTGAATGATTCTCATGAGATCTGATGGTTTTAAAGGGGAGTTTCCCTGCACAATCTCTTGTCTGTCATTATGTGAGATATGGCTTTCACCTTCTGCCATGACTGTGAGGCCCCCCCAGAAACATGGAACCATAAGTCCAATGACCCTTTTCCTTTTTTAAATTGACCAGTTTCAGGTATGTCTTTATCAACAGTGTAAAAATGGACTAATACCATAAATTGGTACCAGGAGTGGGACATGAAAAGACATATGAAAATGTGGAAGTGACTTTGGAACTGGGTAACAGGCAGAGGTTGGAAAAGTTTGGAGGGCTCAGAAGACAGAAAAATGTAGGAAAGTTTGGAACTTCTTAGAGAATTGTTGAGTGGATTTGAACAAACTTGACCATAGTCATATGAACAATAAGGTCCAGGCTGAGGTGATCTCAAATGTAGATGAGAACTTGTTGAGAACTGGAGCAAAGCTGACTCTTGTTACGTTTTAGCAAAGAGACAGGCAGCATTTTGCTCCCTGCCTTAGATATTTGTGGAACTTTGAACTTGAGAGAGGTGATTTAGGGTATCTGGTGGAAGAAATTTCTAAGCAGCGAAGCATTGAAGGGGTGACTTGGGTGTTGTTAAAGGCATTCAGTTTCAAAAGGGAAACAGAAAATAGTATTTGGAAAATTTGCCTCCTGACAATGCAATACAAAAGAAAATCCTATTTTGTGAGGAGAAATTCAAGCCAGCTGCAGAAGTTTACATAAGTAACAAGGAGCCCAATGTTAATCACCAAGACAGTCAGGAAAATATCTTGAGGGAATGTCGGAGAACTTTGCGGCAGCCTTTCCCAACATAGACCAGGGGACCTAGGAGGAAAAGTGGTTTCCTGGGCTGGGTCTTGGGTCTCTGTGCTGTGTGCAGCCTAGGGACTTGGTGCCCTGGGTCCCAGATGCTCTATCTATCACTGAAAGAGGCCAACATAGAGCTTGGGTCATGGCTTCAGAGGGTGCAAGCCTCAAGCTTTAGCAGCTTCCACATGATGTTGAGCCTGGGAGTGACCAGAAGTCAAGAATTGAGCTTTGGAAACCTCCTCCTAGATTTCAGATGATGTATGGAAATGCCTGGATATCCAGGCAGAAGTTTGCTGTAGGAGTGATGTCCTCATGGAGGACCTCTGCTAGGGCAGTGCAGAAGGGAAATGTGGGATTACAGCCCCCACGCAAAGTCCCTACTGGACCACCACCTAGTGGAGCTGTGAGAAGAGGGCCACCACTCCCCAGACCCCAGAATGGTAGATCCATTGATAGATTGTACCGTGCATGTGCCCAGAAAAGCTGAAGACACTCAATGCCAGCCCATGAAGGCAGCTGGGAGGGAGGCTGTACCCTGCAAAGCCACAGGGGCAGAGCTGCTCAAGACCATTGGAACCTACCTCTTGCATCAGCGTGATCTGGATGTGAGACATGGAGTTGAGGGAGATCATGATGGAGCTTTAAGATTTGACAGCCCCACTGGATTTTGGGCTCAGCTGGGGCTTTTAGCCCCTTTGTTTTGGCCAATCTCTCCTATTTGGAATAGCCATCTTACCCAATGCCTGTACCCCCATTGTATCTAGGAAGTAACTAATTTGCTTTCGATTGTACAGGTTCATAGGCAGAAGGGACTTGCCTTGTCTCAGATGAGATGTTGAACTGTGGACTTCTGAGTTAATGTTGAAATGAATTAAGAGTTTGCAGGACTGTTGGAAAGGCATGATTGATTTAGAAATATGAGGACATGAGATTTGGGAGGAATGAGGAGTGGAATAATATGGTTTGGATATGTTCCCACCCAAATCTCATCTTGAATTATAACTCCCATAATTCCCATGTGTTGTGGGAGGAACCCAGTGGAAGGTGATTGCATTATGGGGGTAGATCTTTCCTGCGTTGTTTTCTTTATTGTGAATGAGTCTCATGAGATCTGATGGTTTTAAAAACGGGAGTTTCTCTGCACAAGCTCTTTTATCTGTTGCCAATGAGATGTGCCTTTCACCTTCCATCATGATTTTGAAAATTCCCCAGCCACATGGAACTGTAAGTCCAATAAACCTCTTTCTTTTTTAAATTGCCTAGTCTCAGATATTTGTTTATCAGCAGCATGAAAACAGACTAATGCAATGCCAAGGTCCCCATAAGCCTGCATATCCTGGGTTTGCAAAACCCTTGCACATCCCCAAATAATCTTAAGACCCTTGGAGTATCTCTCCTTGTTTGTTACTTAGGTTGACAACAGCAAAATTCTATAATGTAATATTTGGTTATTATAAGTTAATTCTCCTCTTTCTTGTTCAGTTGGAGAGTGACATTTCACCTTTTAAAGATGATAAAATTTCATATGACTACGTTTTTTAGAAGCTGGGATTTGTCTCCACGTTTGTTCCACTCACTTTTCATACACTTAGTGTTATACTAACGTAAATTTCTTACATTAACCTGCCATTTAATTAGTATTTATTTATTGTGTTAGGCTTTCTTCCAGATAGTATCTCATATGTATGCATGAATACAAATAAAAGGAAACCATATATATATATATATATATA
>NW_016107349.1:7285496-7338307 GCF_001604975.1 Cebus imitator | reverse complement strand
TATATATATATATATATATATATATACACATGTATATATATGTATATGAATTCTGGGAAGATTGTAGACAAAATATGACATATAAAACAATAAAGCTTTTAGAAAATATCAGAGTCAAATATATTATGACCCTGGAGTACATAAACATTTGTCACAATTTCAACAAATCATCTAAAAAACCAATAAGCTGCAAAAAGAAATATTTGAATGGTCAATAAACATAAAAGTACTCTCAAAATCATTTTTCATAGAGAAATAAAAATCAAAATCACAATTAGATATATCACTGCACAGCAAATAAGATAGCTAAATTGAAAAGTCTGATAATGGTAAGTGTTGGCAGATGTATAGAGAAACTGAAATTCTCATACATGACTGGTGTGAGTATAAATTGGTCCTGATAACTTTGGGCAACCTTTTGGTGGTATATACTGAAGCTTTCTACTTTCATTTTCACAGCTATATTCTGGATCCTATGCCTTATGATCCAGAAATTTTACATATAGGACTATGTCTACAGAAATGCATAATACGTTCAGAAAAAGATCATGATCACTCATAATAACAGTCTTTGCTATAACTAAAAACTGAAAAAACCCTCAAATGTTTATCTATATTAGAATATATAAATAAATTGTAGTATATTCAAGCAGTAGAGAAGCCTACATAGCAATGACCACAACAGTTCTACAAACGATTGCGAAAAACAACTTAGATGACTATTTCAAACATAAGGGAAAGACGCCATATATATTTTTGAATTCCATTTACAGAGCTCAAATACGTATAGACAAAGCCCCATTTTGGTGTTAAAATCAACAGAGTGTCACCTTCAGAGTGGTGGGTAGGAATAGTGAGAACATGAGAAGGGACCATTAGATGTCTTCTGGTTTGTGGTCAATGTTCAACAAAAGCCTTCTAAAAATGACAGATGAATAGGTAAACAACCAATATACACACTTCCCAATTTACAAATTAGTTCTATAGGTATTAGGCAACTTGATACACAGCACAGCACAGTATTACATCTGCCAACATAATAGTTAAGAGGGATGGCACACATGTTAAATTTTGTTCAGATTTTAAGGTGTTTCCTAACTACGAATTAATCAATGAATGTTTATTTAGTTACCACTGTAATTAAACTTTGTAAAGGGCCATGGTTATATAATGTTGAGAAAGTGAGTTATGGCTCTACACTCATCAAGCTTATATTGTAACAGAGAAGGAAGACAAAACAGGCTTATAATACCATTAAATAAGGACTATGCTATTGATGCCAGAACACTCCCTTAATACCCATGTGATTTTTGATAAATTACTCAGAGTTCCTGAACTTCAATTTCTTTATCTGTAAAATAGGACTATAAATACTTACCTCATATTATAGATTATAGGTGTTAATCAAAAACTTATGTGAAAATTTCCATGCTGTAGCTGATCCTAGTGGAGTTCCATTTCCTTTTTTTCCAAATACAAAGAGTGTCTCATCTATGTGTTTCTTATGTTTCATGCTAGCCTGAAAGATTCTTGCAGACAAAGGTTAATTTAACTTTTACTGAAAATTGACTGCACATCTCTTGGACTGGAACTTTCTTACATCATGTGTTAAACTTTCTCCTCCGAATGGGAATGTGACATGTTTCTTCAGAATCCAAGGTTGACAAGGGCCAACTGCCAACCTTTGCTATTTCTTTTGGCTGATGGATAGTCTTTTCCTTTTGTACTTGTATCTCTTAAGAAAAATTTCCTTTTGTGAGTTTCACACAACTGAAAAGAGGGAAAACCACTTGAATTTACAAATACGCCTCTGTAATATATGATCAAGTAAATGGTCTTTTCCAGGGTTAAGGTGACATTTCTGTGAACATTTAGAAGTGCTCAAGAATCTAAAGTTAAATAAACATAATCAAGTAAAATTTAATATTCTTCCAATGAGTTAGAGACTATGGCTGTTAACAGACTACGGCTTTTAAAATATTTTTGCATTGTATTTTTATTTTCACAGCTATATTAGATCTCCATTAATATAATTTCAAACAGCTTTGAGAAATGGCTGAATGAAGTGCAGCTTTATGAGTAATACACTTTACAAATGACTGTTTTTTGCCTCAAAACAGAATTGTATTATTGGTTGAATATCTAAAAGAAAATTAAAAGAAGAAAACTTTAATATGATATTTTTATGAAGTCATAGTATGCTTTTCTTCTTGTAATCACAGAAGTACTGGCTGTAGAAAACATAAAGACTGATTTCCCTGATCCATGAAATGGAAAATTTAGACACAAATACAACTTTCTTGTCAGTGCCAACCTTCTTAATTACTTATTTTAGGTGTGTGAACAGTAAAGATGTGAAAACAAATTATCTGAGCAAACCTGCAGCCTTTTAAAGCAGGGTGTCATTAGGGGGTGCAGGCTGGAGACCTTGAGCACATGGACATTCAGAAATGTCTCTATTTTGATTTCATTCTTTATTGTGGCTTGATTGGATTTTACATTCTAAATTAAATTTCTTTAGGAATTTAAAGACACCATCATGTTGTTTTCTACTCACTGGTTACTACTGATGAGAAAGCAAGTATTAACCCACTTCTTACTCTTGTGTAAATAACTTGTCCTCTGCTAACTCTGGAAATCTTAAGGATGTTTTCTGCTATGGTAGTCCATAATTTTATCAATGTTCTGTAACTTATAGTTCTTTTTGAAAATTCATCCTGCTCAGCACCTGAGAACCTTTTCAACATGTAGATGTGTTTAACTATGAAAAATGGTTTTCTATATTTATTCACATTTTTATATATAGGATCAAACTCTGTCACCCAAACTGGAGGAATGCAGTGTAAGGAGCATAGCTCACTATAACCTTGAACTCTTGGGCTCCAGTGATCCTCCAGATGTAGCCTTCTGAGTAGCTGGAAATACAGGTGTGCAACTGTATAATTTTCTGTATTTTTTGTAAAGACAGGGTCTTGCTATGTTTCCCAGTCTGGTCTTGAACCCCTGGCTTCAAGCTATCCTCTTGTTTTAACCTCCCAAAGTGCTGGGATTACAGGTGTGAACCATGGTGTCCAGTAATATTCCATTATTTCTTTGGTTATCTATCTCCCCTCTATTTCCTCTGTTTTCTCTTCTTAAACTTGTATTGAATGGAAATTGGTCTTCTGTATCACAGCCTTTTCTGTCATGTTATCTTTCTCTTTGTCTTTTTTCTCCATGTCCTGATTTTTTCTTTTCTCTTCATTTTTAATTTCACCAGTGAAAGATCAGTAACCCTGTTTGCTCCTTTTTCATATCAGTCTGTTTCATGGATGTAGCATCTTCACAAATCTCTCTTTGAATATGAATAAAACATACCCAGACTTTTTATTTTCACCGAGGCAAGCTATTCAGTTTGTTAGTTTTTTAAACAAATCCATCCTTTCTATTTGTGATGCTATTTTATAGAAATTCAACTATCTGTTAATATTTAGTTAATGATTTATATTTATCATTGGAGACCTTGGTTGATTTCATAGGGAAGGGTTCCCTCTGCCATACTATGAGGCAAAACTTTGGGTCTCTTGAGTGGGGAGTATGAAGGCAGCCTGCCCATCAAATATAAGACAAGGATAGACCTAAGGAACCCTACTATGCAACTGTAACCCTATCCCCTCTAGCAGATATATATAAAATATATATATATATATATATATATTTCTATGGTTTGAATGTATGGCCCCAAAGCACATGTTGAACACTTAATTCCCAATGCAGCGGTACTGAGGTGTGGGTCCTGCTCTCACGAATGGACTAATGTCATTATTATGGGAGTGAGTACCTGATAAGGTGAATTCATCACCTCCCCACCTCTCTCATATGCGCTTGCCCTTCTGCCTTCTGCCATGGGATGATACAGCAAGAAGACCCTTGCCAGATGCTGGCCCCTGACCTTGGACTTCTTAGTCTTAAGAGATATAGGAAATAAACTTCTGTTCTTTATAAATTACCCAGTAATTTATAAGCATTCTGTTATAGCAACAAAAAATGGACTAAGACATATATTAATTTTCCTTGAGGTAAGACTTTTAGCCATGGCAATATAAAGAGTCCTGTGAATCCATTCTGCAAAATATAAATATGAAACAGAATAAAATTATGAAAAATAACCATTTCAGTGCTCTGAAGTTGACTTGGGCCAACAACAAATTGAAAATTGTTTATTTATGAAAAGCTGCTATAACTTAGAGTAAAAACCAGGGGAATCTTTAGCCTAAGTTTTGCTGCCATTAGTTCAGTTTTTACTTGGAGCAGAGAATAAAAACTCATGCTCACTGGCATTATTCACAAAAGCAGCAAGCTTTGTAGAAAACAAATGGGGACAATACACAGCTCTGTTAACCTGACATTGCAGACCATCTGAAGGAAAGAAACAAATCAGATAGAAATTTAACAGTGATTTCAGGATCTAAGAAACACAGAAGGGCTAGATAAGCTCTCCACACACTCCTGGTTGATGAGAAACTGCAGGCATAATCAGGGAAGACCTGAAGACTCACGTTACCTGCTTTACAGTCCTATTATAAGATCACTCTAATACTGTGGTATTGGAGAAAACATAGATACATAGACCAATGAAACACAGCAGGGAGCCCAGAGATTGTCCCACACATACATAGTGCATTTATTTTCAACAAAGATGTAAATGAATTCTAATAAATAAATGATAGTATTTTCAACAAATGATGCTGCAGCTACTAGATATCCATATGCAAAATCACAAACCTTTATCTATAAATCACACCCAATGAAATTAACACAAAATGAAATATGAATCTAAATGATGAGATCTACCATTATAGAATGTCTAGAGGAAAACATAACAGAAAATGTTTTTGACCTTTGCTTAGACAGTAATTTGTAGGACGCGAAAAGCACAATTCCTAAAATAAAATTTGGTAGGTATGGCTGCTTCACTGTGATTACTAATGTTAGGGGTCAACTTGTCTGAATTAAGGAATACCTGGAGAGTTGGCAAAGCATTATTTCTAGTTGTGTCTCTGAGAGTGCTTCCAGAGGAGATTGGCCTGTGAATGGTGGCCTGAGTGGGAAAGATGTGCCCTCAAAATAAGCAGGCACCATCCAATCAGCTGGCATCCTGGAAGGAACAAAATAGCATAGGAAAGGTGAATTGAATCTTTCTCCTGGACCTGGGTCAAACTTCTCTTGCACTTGGACATCTATGCTCTAAGCTCTGTGGCCTTTGGTCTCTGTGACTTACACTACCAGCCTTCTGGATTCTCAGGCCTTCAGCCTTGGACTAAGAGTGTCATCATCAGCTTCTTTGGTTCTGAGGCTTTTGGACTTCAACTAAGCCATATTACGGACATTCCAGGGTCTCTAGCTTGCAGACAGTTATCAAGGGACTCCTCAGCCTCCATAATCATGTGAGTCAGTTCCCTTAACAAATCTTATCTAGCTATCTATCTATCTGTCTATCTATCTATCTATCTATCTATCTATCTATCTATCTATCTATCTATCTATCTAATCTGTCTATATCTATATCTATCATGTATCTATCATCTTACATCTATTATCTTATATCTATCATCTATCATATCTATCATCTTATATCTATCAATCATCTGTCTGTCTATCTATCTATCTATCTATCTATCTATCTATCTATCTATCTATCTATCTGGTTTGGCTCTGTGTCGTCACCAAATCTCACCTCCAATTGTAATCCCCATGTGTTGCGGGAGAGACCTGGTGGGAGGCGATTGCATCATGGAAGCAGATTTTCTTTTTCTGGTTCTTGTGATAGTGAGAGAGTTCTCACGAGATCTGGTTGTTTGATAAGTGTCTGATGCTTCCCTCTTCCTGCTTGCTCCATCCTTCCCCCATGTGAGACATGTCAGGCTTTCCCTTGGCCTTTCACCATAATTGTAAGTTTCCTGAGGCCTCCCTAGCCATGCAGAACTGAGAGTCAATTAAACCTTCTTTCTTTATAAATTATTCAGTCTCAGGTAGTATCTTGATAGCAGTGTGAAAATGGACTACTACGCTAATCTTATTGGTTTCTGACTCTCTGGAGAACTCTGACTAACAAGTCACCAAAATTAAAACATTTTATCTTCAAAAGATTCTATTAATAAAATAAAAAGGTAAGCTACAGAGGGGAGAAAATATTTGAACATTATATATCTGAAAAATAATTTGTATTTGGAATATATAAAGAACTCTTAAAACTCACTAATAGAAAGACAAATGACTCAATTAAAAATTGAGTAATATATGTGAATATACACCTCACAAAAGATGATGTAAAGATTAAAGGTATATGAATTGCTACGCACATAAAAAGATGGTCATCATTAGTAGTTGGAGCAATGCAAATTAAAACTACTATGTGAATCATCAATACACTCTCTAGAGCAGATATGAAGATGCCTTTTGAAAGACTGTAAACATCATGTTTTCGTATCTATTTGAAAAAATTGGAACATTTACACATTGCTGCTGGGAATATAGATATACAATCAGTTTGGATAACATTTTGGCAGTTTTTAGAAAAGTTACATATGTATTTACCATAAAATGCAACAATTCAACTTCTAGATACTTACCTAGAAAAAAATAAAAACATTTATCACAAAGACTGGTATGTACAAATGTTCCTAGCAGTATTATTAATAATAGATTTAAACTGCAAACAATCTAAGTGTCTGTCAATGAATTAACAAAATGTGGGTTATTTACACAATGGAATACTATTCAGCAATTAAAGAAATTAAGTACTGATGCACGAGATATTATGAATGAATTTAAAAATGTTATGTTAATGAAGGAAGCCAAACATAATAGACCATATATTATATGATTTAAATTATGAAAAACAGCTAGAAAAAGGAGACAGCTATAAAGACAGTAGGCATTATCAGTGATTTTCTGGAGTTGAGAGAAGAAATAGAAGTTGACCAAAACCAGGCCCAAGGAAATTTTGGGGAATTATGACAACATTTTAAGACTGAATTTTTTTGATGGTTGCAAAACTGTGTGCATTTATTAAAAGATAACTCCTTATATTGAGTAAAATTCATGTCACGTAAACTATACATTAATAAAGCCCTTATATGAAGAAAAAATTATTTTTCTGTTCCAACCTGGAACAAAGGCTTTTATTACTTTTTTTGTTGTTGCTGTTTTAAGCTGGAGCTAGGGTATGGGGGAATCACATTGAGGAAACTTTGCTGAACACCATTTCCAACAGAGTTTCAATAAATTGATTTGAAAACATCCTAGTCAGTTTATTAATACACCAAGTATTCATTTAGTAGAACACAACCAACATGCCAACTTTTCCATCTGGTGATAGCAAATTTTAACAGTAGAAAAATAATGGAAGAAAATTGCCTTAAATGATACGTCATTGAAAGACACATATGTATATGAGGAGGGAGGAACACATAGTTTGGCAAAAGAGGATGTTGATGTTCTTGATTTCTGGTTCAAGCCAGCATTAGATCATAATAGTGAGATATGCTTGTGGATAACTAGTCTTAAATCTTAAATGACTTCCTGTAAGAACAACAAATTATCTTTCATTAGAATTTCTGTTGACCAATTCTTTTTGGTTCAATCATCCTTATCGTAACATCTGCTTTCACATTCTTCTAGAACAAAAGTTTCAGACTCCTGAAATGGTATATGTCTCTTCATTAACTTCCTGTTTGTCCCCTAAATCTGGCCCCATTGTTCCTGTGCTTAAGACACATTTTAGAATTTACTTCTTATTTCTTTTTTCATGGATTCTTATCACTGTTGTACTCTTTCATGCAACAGTTCCAGGGATAATTATGTAATATTTTATTTGCAGAACAATAGCTCTTCCAACATTACATATACAGCAATACAGCTTGTGCCTCCACTAAATCTTACACTATAGAAATTCTATAATTGTGTCTGTAACATAGATGGTGATTATCAGCAGGTAAGTTATTCATTATTTATATATTCACATTTTGAAGAATAGAGATGTCAATTTTATTGGAAGAAAGACTCCTTTGATTTTGAAACAGGAAAATTTCTTTCCCCAGGATACTTTTGATTATTTCTTTTTTTTTTTTTTCCCATTTATTTATTTTATTGTATTTTAGGTTTTGGGGTACATGTGAAGAACATGCAAAATTGTTGCATAGGAACACACATGGCAGTGTGATTTGCTGCCTTCCTCCCCATCACCTACATCTGGCATTTCTCCCCCTGCTATCCCCCCCAGCTCCCCACCCCCCACCGTCCCTCCCCTATTTCCTCCCAACTGACCCCAGTGTGTTGTGCTCCCCTCCCTTTGTCCATGTGCTCCCATCGTTCAACACCCGCCTATGAGTGAGAACATGCGGTGTTTGATCTTCTGCTCCTCTGTCAGTTTGCTGAGAATGATGGTTTCCAGGTTCATCCATGTCCCCACAAAGGACCCAAACTCATCGTTTTTGATGGCTGCATAATATTCCATGGTGTATATGTGCCACATTTTCCCTATCCAGTCTATCGTCGATGGGCATTTGGGTTGGTTCCAGGTCTTTGCTATTGTAAACAGTGCTGCAATGAACATTCGTGAACACGTGTCCTTATAGTAGAACGATTTGTAATCCTTTGGATATATACCCAGCAATGGGATTGCTGGGTCAAATGGAATTTCTATTTCTATGTCCTTGAGGAATCGCCACACTGTCTTCCACAATGGTTGAACTAATTTACACTCCCACCAACAGTGTAAAAGTGTTCCTACTTCTCCACATCCTCTCCAGCATCTGCTGTCTCCAGATTTTTTAATGTTCGCCATTCTTACCGGCGTGAGATGGTATCTCAATGTAGTTTTGATTTGCATTTCTCTTATGACCAGTGATGATGAGCATTTTTTCATATGTTTGTTGGCCTCATGTATGTCTTCTTTTGTAAAGTGTCTGTTCATATCCTTTGCCCACTTTTGAATGGGCTTGTTAGTTTTTTTCTTGTAGATCTGCTTTAGTTCTTTGTAAATTTTGGATATCAGCCCTTTGTCAGATGGGTAAACTGCAAAAATTTTTTCCCAATCTGTTGGTTGCCGATTCACTCTAATGATTGTTTCTTTTGCCGTGCAGAAGCTGTGGAGTTTGATTAGGTCCCATTTGTCTATTTTGGCTTTTGTTGTCAATGCTTTTGGTGTTTTCGTCATGAAGTCCTTGCCTACACCTACGTCCTGAATGGTTTTGCCTAGATTTTCTTCTAGGGTTTTTATGGTGTTAGGTCTTATGTTTAAGTCTTTAATCCATCTGGAGTTAATTTTAGTGTAAGGTGTCAGGAAGGGGTCCAGTTTCTGCTTTCTGCACATGGCTAGCCAGCTTTCCCAACACCATTTATTGAACAGGGAATATTTCTTACATTCACTCCCTATGGGTTGCTGACCCTGTTTCCTTCACATAAATAAACTCTGTGTTAAGGTCTCTTTGTTATAAGAGATAAAATTGATTACTTTAATATTACCCTGCTTTGCTAGTTTAAAATATTACAGCCTAGTGAATTGCTGTTATATTATTAATTATGAATTAATTTGTGGAGGTTGAATGGATTCACTGGTTTTCTTTAATTAATTGTTTTTAGATGTGTTGCTAGAGGAGTCTTTTGTAATAATGATGTGGGCTAATGACACAGCCTTTCATTTTTGGATACCAGGTCCTGTATTAGATGAGGGCCATAAATAATGTGAATCACATTTTGATTTAGTTGCTACTCATATGACCTGATACTCATCAGTTGACTCACCACGAAGAAAAAGTTAAAGGAGGTTTCTTGAGATCTGCCTGTGGAAGGGTTACATGAAATGCTCTGTGTCTTTGGTGGGCTCTGATCTATAAGTTATTCCTGTTATCTGACGGTCCACAGACTCTTTTGTGATGATATCCTGGCTCCATTTTGTACTAGGTGCTTATAATCTGCATGATCTTATACAAGTTACTTCAACTTCAAGGCTTGAGTTTGTTCATCCCTAAGTTAGGGAAACTAATTACAATGATTTAAAAGAGTTGGTGTTTTCATCTGTTCATGCTGCTATAAAAATACTAGAGACTGGGGCTGGGCGCGGTGGCTCAAGCCTGTAATCCCAGCACTTTGGGAGGCCGAGGCGGGTGGATCACGAGGTCAAGAGATCGAGACCATCCTGGTCAACACGGTGAAACCCCGTCTCTACTAAAAATACAAAAAAAATTAGCTGGGCATGGTGGCGCGTGCCTGTAATCCCAGCTACTCAGGGGCTGAGGCAGGAGAATTGCCTGAACCCAGGAGACGGAGGTTGCGGTGAGCCGAGATCGCGCCATTGCACTCCAGCCTGGGTAACAAGAGCGAAACTCCGTCTCAAAAAAAAAAAAAATACTAGAGACTGGATAATTTACTAGTTAAAATTTATTCTTTACAGTTATAGAGGCTAGGAAGTCCAAGAGTAAGATTCAGGCAGGTTCAGTGTCTCATGAGGGATTGGTCTCTGCTTCCAAAATTTCACCTTGAATGCCGTGTCCTCACATGGCAGAGGGATGGAAAGGCAAAGAGGGGCTAGCCCGTTGCTTCTAGCCCTTTTATTAAGTTGATAATCTGTATTAAAGGAGCCCTCATGACTTAATCACCTTCTAAAGTCCCTACCTTTTAATATTATCACATTGGCAATTAAGTTTCAGCCTATGAAATTTTGGGGGCATTCAGATCATAGCAGGTAGCAGTAGGATTGAATGAAATTACAAAGTGAATAAAGCCGTAATTGAAGCATACTTAAATGCTCACAAGAGGTTAGTTGTGTTATTACCGTCCTTGTTTTTATGGTTATCTAGCAGCCATTTTAGAACCCCCTGTCATACCCTTCACTTGCTCCCTCTTTTTCCATTTTATTTTTCTGTGAGTCTGGGATTCTTTTCCCTGGATCTAAAAACACCAAAGATGAATTCATAACAAGTTAATTGTTACAAAACAGCATATTTACGCTGTTTACATGAGCTTTTTAAAATGTGAAAGGTACTTTTTTCCACTTCTTTGAGTTTTGCATGATTCAGATTCTATGCCAACATGCCTAAAAGCTGATAGTTTGGTTAAATTTTTTATTCATGCACTAAGCATTTTTTTTTTTTTTTGAGACGGAGTCTCGCTCTGTTGCCCAGGCTGCAGTGCAGTGGTGTGATCTCGGCTCACTGCAAACTCTGCATCTCAGGTTCAAGCGATTCTCCTGCCTCAGTCTCCTGAGTAGCTGGGATTACAGGTGCTCACCAGCACTCTGGGCTAAGTTTTGTATTTTTTAAGCAGAGAAAGGGTTTCACCATGTTGACCAGGTTGGTCTCGAACTCCTGACCTCAGGTGATCCACCCAGCTCAGCCTTCCAAAGTGCTGGGATTACAGGCGTGAGCCACCGCACCCAGCCACATTAAGCATTTTTGAAAGTATGTTTTGCAAATATTATCCTTACTTTTTTACTCTGGGTATATGTAGCCCTATGTTGTATAATTTCAAAAGGCCTTCTTGACTATATGTTAGCTCCATTCAAGTTTCCATGTATTTAACCAATAATTCTTGAGCACCTGCTCTGTGTTGAGCATTCTTCTAAATACTGAGTTATAGCTTAAATTGACCACTACATTTAAAATGAAGGCCACTGGTAGTCTTGATAGTTGATAGCCTGATTGGAATATGATTAAGAGGGAACAGGAGTAGAAAAATGAAGAAATCAAGTATAGATAATTCTTTTCGGGAGGTTTTTAAAGAAGAAGAATAAAATAAATTGGGAAGTAGATTAAAGAAACTTTAGTCAGAGGAGGGTATTATTATTTTTTAGATGGGAAAATAATGGTTTGCATATATGCTAATGAAAATAGTCCACTAAGGTAGGGAAAGGCTGTGATATAGGAAAGAGAAGGAGCAGTTGCTGGAGCAGGATCCTGAGTAAGTAGAGGAGACAGAGCCTGTGCCCAAAAGGAAGGCTGGCCTTCGATAAGTTTTTGATAGGAGGACAGAGTCACATACTGGTCACCACGGTTCATTATTAAGTAAGTGCTCAGTCACGCTTCCCTCTAACTAATGGGGCTGTCACAAAACTGCTTTCCACATAATAAATGCTTGATACCTGCTCTCATCTACAGTTTCTTCTTCCTTTACAAGGTCCTGCTTTCTGTCAGCAAGGACTCACCTCTATCTTTGCATTTAGCACAAAGTCTTACAATTATGTTTGTATATCTATGTCTGCCATTAGAATGTCAGCATCTTGGGCTTATAGCGCCTGACATCTACAAGATTAAGAGTGGAATTCTCAATCTAATATTTTTCTCCAGCTAATGAGAAGCCATTTCTAATTTCTCCAGTGAAATCAATGATTGGTTTACCATTTTCTGCTTTCCGTTCATCCTAATTCATCCCTTTCAGTTCATCCTTTTTTGTGTAACGTTAACCCACAAAATACATGTAGCCTCTTCAGGATATATATTTATGTATGTTTGTGAATTCATGTATATTTGTGGGTATATACTTTTTTTTTTAACTAGAAATGCTTCTGAAGGAGTGTAAGTACACGAATTTGTGGGAAATTTTGTGAAGACCAACATTCAACAGTTCACTTTCCAGTGCATGCATTGAGTTAGATGCCTGAGCACATCTGATTTACCCAAGGAGGAGGTACTGATCCTTCTGTCAGTTTTGGTGGAAGAATGTCTCAAGGACGGGCACACAGAATGTTGCTCCTTCCTCTTTAGTTATGGTAAAAGAAGTTTTAATTGCTTTAATTAACGCCTTAGGTTTCTTTGAGATTCTCTTGCTCCTCTGCACAGTCATGATATCATCACAGCCTCCCTGTGAATCAGTTCCAGGAGAATTGAGGGACATTTACTTTATTCACATGAAATAGCCTTTGATTTCTCCTTATGTAAAAGCTGCTTATCATGGTTACTACCTTGGCTTTGCCAGTTGCTCTGAACTAATTTCTCATTCCTCTTACCAGAGTGATGTTTTATTTAAATAAAACTTCCAAATAACTCTTGGTTTCGGGGTAGGGTAAAGAGTAGAATTATAGGGCAAAATGCACAAAATTACTCTCACTTACTGTAGGCTTTTGGTGAGCTTTGAGTTTTCTCATTTTCTGGATGATCCCAGATTGGATCTGAAATGAGAAACGGTAGGGCAAAAGATGAATTTGAAATAAAAAGTCCAATTGAGAATATTATGAATCAATGTTAATTTTCTGATGCTGAAAATTATACTCTATGTTGTTAACATTTGGGGAAACATGGAGAAAAACATAAGGTAATGCTTTACACTACTCGTGCGACTGTTTTGTAAGCCTGACATTTTTCCAAAATAAATCGTTTTTTAAAAATTTTCTTACCAGAGCTATTTAAATTTATCCAGGCTGGGCACATTGGTTCATACTTGTATCTCAGCACTTTAGGCTGATCATTTGAGGTCAGGAGTTCAAGACCAGACTGGTCAACATGGTGAAACCCTATCTCTATTAAAAATACACAAATTAGCTGGGCCTGGTGATGCAGGCCTGTAGTCCCAGCTCCTCAGGAGGCTGAGGCAGGAGAATTGCTTGAACTAGAGTCAGAGGTTGCAGTGAGCCAAGATTGTACCACTGTCCTCCAGCCTGAGTGACAGAGCAAGACTCCATCTCAATAAAATAAAATAAAAAATAAAAATAAAATTAAAAAATTCATCCAACTCTGAAAGAGGAGTGTCTCAAGAAAGCTAAGTCTAATCCTACATACTCTTGGTGACTATACAAAAAATAGGAGGCTACATTTGGTGGGAAATGGGATGTCTATTAGAAATGGTAGATTTAAGAGCAAAGTCATTGGAATTGCTAGGAATAGTGACCTTAAGGAAGGTCTTGAAAATACTCAGAGAAATTGCCAAAGTAATAAACATGGTCACATTTGACATGCTGTCATGTGACAGAGGGGTTTGATTTCTCTCTATAAACTTAATGGGTTAAATAGGGTCAATGATTTGAAGACATAAAAGATAGGCTTGAGGTTATATAGAAGAAATTTCTGACAATTAGACTTATCTAGAAGTGAAATGGACCTTATAACACAGGTTTATTGCTATTGCTTGAAAGTAAAACCAGAGACCAAGTGACTTTTGAGTTTTAATATTGTAGAAGGGGGATCCCGAATTGGGTAGGAAGCAACAAAGAAACAAGCTTTTTCAACTCTGATTGCCTATGATTTTATTCCTTGACAAAACAGTGATGCTTCAAACTGTGTAACTTACTGTATTAATACTATTACTAGCCTAATTGTGTATTAATACCACTACTAGCACTAATTAATACTGTAAATTAATATTCCACTGGCACTAATATTGTTATGTGTGTATATTTGTGTGTGTATATGTTTTCTCTCTAAGGTATAGGGTGTTTGAAAAGTTTGCCATAAGACGATAATTTTTATGGAATATATATGTGGATAATATTAGATGCTGCACAGTACCTATTAAATGTGATTTATTTGTCTGTAGGACAGTAGCCGGGGACTGCTCTGAATATATCTACAGGGTGCAGGTTTGAAATTAATGTGCTAGAGTACTTTAATGTAGGGAGCATGCTGGCTGGGTTTGCTGACGGTTGGTACAGCCAAAGGCTCTTACCTTGATGGATGGTTGTTTCCTTCTTGATCAATGCATGAATCATCTCTCCTAGGTCAACAAAGAGAGAAAACAGTAGGTGGTCCTGCCTACTGCTGGATTAAGTTCAAAGCCTGGAGAGAACTTTGCATTTGTAGGGCAGATACAAGAAAATGTGTTTATTTGAATCCTTGGCACATTATTCTTTTTCAAGTTCACATTGCTCATGCTGGATGAAAAAGGATGAGCATTCTCTCTTTCTTTCCTCATTGGAATGGCTTAGATGAGATCGTGAAAAACATCCTTAGACGTATGTCTGGATTTTCTGCAAGAAATAACACTTGATTTATAAAAGAATCATATTATCAGGTTGTAACTATTAGATCAAAGTAAACTCTTGAAAACAGCTCCATGTCATTGGCTATCAATTTTCTTTAGGAAATCAAATAATATCCAAGGCTCTAATGCAATAGGGCAAATGGTCAGTCTTGTTTCAATCTCTAGAATGAAGGAAGTGAATTTTCTACTCCATGGAAGAGGCACGAATGCTATCCTAACAGCCCCTATACTATAGGTGGACATGCAAAGACAGTTTAAGAGATAATTAAGTGTGGTTACTAAAAGGCTTTGGGGATTCAGATATTAGTTTTAAGACATTGTTAGAAATATCTAGATGAAGTGAAAACAAAAAGAAATCCTACAGTAAAAATTGTTATTAAAATTCTGCAAACCAAAATATAGGTAATGGAATGAATAAAAGAGGGCTTTTCTTTTTATTATTATTATTTTTTATTTATTTTATTGCATTTTAGGTTTTGGGGTACATGTGAAGAATATGCAAGATTGTTGCATAGGTACACATGTGGCAGTGTGATTTGCTGCCTTCCTCCCCATCACCTATATCTGGCATCTCTCCCCATGCTATCTCTCCCCAACTCCCCACCCCCCACTGTCCCTCCCCTATTTCCCCCCAACAGACCCCAGTGTGTAGTGATCCCCTCCTTGTGTCCATGTGTTCTCATTGTTCAACACCAGCCTATAAGTGAGAACATGTGGTGTTTGATTTTCTGCTCTTGTGTCAGTTTGCTGAGAATGATGGTTTCCAGGTTCATCCATGTCCCTACAAAGGACACGAACTCATCGTTTTTGATGGCTGCATAATATTCCATGGTGTATATGTGCCACATTTTCCCTGTCCAGTCTGTCATCGATGGGCATTTGGGTTGGTTCCAGGTCTTTGCTGTTGTAAACAGTGCTGCAGTGAACATTTGTGTGCGTGTGTCCTTATAGTAGAATGATTTATAATCCTTTGGATATATACCCAGTAATGGGATTGCTGGGTCAAATGGACTTTCTATTTCTAGGTCCTTGAGGAATCGCCACACTGTCTTCCACAATGGTTGGACTAATTTACACTCCCACCAACAGTGTAAAAGTGTTCCTATTTCTCCACATCCTCTCCAGCATCTGTTGTCTCCAGATTTTTTAAAGATCGCCATTCTAACTGGCGTGAGATGGTATCTCAATGTAGTTCTGATTTGCATTTCTCTGATGACCAGTGATGATGAGCATTTTTTCAAATGTTTGTTGGCCTCATGTATGTCTTCTTTTGTAAAGTATCTGTTCATATCCTTTGCCCACTTTTGAATGGGCTTGTTCGTTTTTGTTCTTGTAAATCTGTTTTAGTTCTTTGTAAATTCTGGTTATCAGCCCTTTGTCAGATGGGTAAACTGCAAAAATTTTTTCCCATTCTGTTGGTTGCAGATTCACTCTAATGACTGTTTCTTTTGCTGTGCAGAAGCTGTGGAGTTTGATTAGGTCCCATTTGTCTATTTTGGCTTTTGCCGCCAGTGCTTTTGGTGTTTTCGTCATGAAGTCCTTGCCTACGCCTATGTCCTGAATGGTTTTGCCTAGATTTTCTTCTAGGGTTTTTATGGTGTTAGGTCTTATGTTTAAGTCTTTAATCCACCTGGGGTTAATTTTAGTGTAAGGTGTCAGGAAGGGGTCCAGTTTCTGCTTTCTGCACATGGCTAACCAGTTTTCCCAACACCATTTATTAAACAGGGACTCCTTTCCCCATTTCTTGGTTTTGTCAGGTTTGTCAAAGATCAGATGGTTGTAGATATGTTGTGTTGCCTCCGAGGCCTCTGTTCTGTTCCATTGGTCTATATCTCTGTTTTGCAACCAGTACCATGATGTTTTGATTACTGTAGCCTTGTAGTACAGTTTGAAGTCAGGTAGCATGATGCCTCCAGCTTTGTTCTTTTTGCTTAGAATTGACTTGGCTATGCGGGCTCTCTTTTGGTTCCATATGAAGTTTAAGGTGGTTTTTTTCCAGTTCTGTGAAGAAGGTCATTGGTAGCTTGATGGGATAGTGTTGAATCTATAAATTACTTTGAGCAGTATGGCCATTTTTACAATATTGATTCTTCCTAACCATGAGCATGGAATGTTTCTCCATCTGTTTGTGTCCTCTCTTATTTCGTTGAGCTGTGGCTTGTAGTTCTCCTTGAAGAGGTCCTTTATGTTCCTTGTTAGTTGTATTCCTAGGTATTTTATTCTCTTTGTGGCAATTGTGAATGGCAATTCGTTCTTGATTTGGCTGTCTTTAAGTCTGTTATTGTTGTATAGGAATGCTTGTGATTTTTGCACATTGATTTTTTATCCTGAGATTTTGCTGAAGTTGCTTATCAGTTTCAGGAGATTTTGGGCTGAGACGATGGGGTCTTCTAGATATACAATCATGTCGTCTGCAAATAGAGACAATGTCACTTCCTCCTTTCCTATTTGAATACCCTCTATTTCTTTTTCTTGCCTGATTGCTCTGGCTAGAACTTCCAATACTATATTGAGTAGGAGTGGTGAGAGAGGGCATCCTTGTCTAATGCCACATTTCAAAGGGAATACTTCCAGTTTTTGCCCATTCAGTATGATATTGGCTGTTGGTTTGTCGTTAATCGCTTTTATTATTTTGAGATACGTTCCGTCAATACCTAGCTTATTGAGAGTTTTTAGCATAAAGGGCTGTTGAATTTTGTCAAAGGCCTTCTCTGCATCAATTGAGATAATCATGTGGTTTTTGTCTTTGGTTCTGTTTATGTGGTGAATTACGTTTATAGACTTGCGTATGTTGAACCAGCCTTGCATCCCCGGGATGAAGCCTACTTGATCATGGTGGATAAGCTTTTTGATGTGCTGTTGCAATCGGCTTGTCAGTATTTTATTGAAGATTTTTGCATCTATGTTCATCATGGATATTGGCCTGAATTCTTCTTTTCTTGTTGAGTCTCTGCCAGGTTTTGGTATCAGGATGATTTTGGTCTCATAAAATGATTTGGCAAGAATTCCCAAAAGAGGGCTTTTCATGGAAACAACTGACCAAACTTAAAATGAGGCTTGGAATCAGGTAGACTTTGCTGGAATTCAGACTCTTTTGCTTATCAATTTTGTAATCCTGAAAAAATGGCTTGTTTTTCCTGAGTCTTTTTTTTCCCCTGTTAATTTGCAAAGTACAAAAATATTTTCTATTTCAATGGGCTGTTATGAGAAATTGAATAATCTTGAGCACCTAGCATCTATATAGTACAAAATAGACACTCAGTAAAATTTTCATTAAAACCAAATTGTATCTGCTAAACACTAGTCTCAATTAGGATAAGAGCTCTGTATATACCTACTGCTCTTGACACTCCATGAATCTACCACTGTGTCTTGTAGTAACTAATCATTAAGTATTTATGTTCATAATTATTTCAATAATTTTTGTTCTTATTTTCTTGGGAGTACGACTGAAGTGTGATAGTTGTTGGTAAGGATATCAATGAAAGAGATGGAGGAGAGGTGAGGTGTGATCCTGCTATGCCTTGGGTTTAGCTTCTTGATCGTTTCAGTCTGTTACTTCAAAGACCGTTTTCTTCTAAGAAAGGAATACATATCACATTGTAAATGCAAATGTGATCATCCTTTTAGAACTGGAAAAATTCAACTGGTTCTGCATTTGTAGCAAAACTCTGAAGCTTTAGCTAGAAGAGGAAGGTTGGGGCACTGGTGGTCAGAAGGTATCAGGACAGATAAAACAGACAGACTTGTAAAAGTTACAACATTTTGGTTTCTTTCCTATGTACAGTAATATCAACTGCCTTGAAAATTCTTTGCAAGGTGATGCTAGAATCAAGTCTGTCTGGATAGAGCTCCCTTAAACATCAGATGAAGGCAGCTGTTTCTGGCACTATTGAAGCTTCTTATTCCTTCAAGATTTAGAAACTGTCTCCATCTTTCACATTAATCAGAGAAGAGATGACATTACCTTTTCCCAGATGATTTTCAGTCCTTTCCCAGAAGCCTCTTAACTCTTCCATAAATAGCAATGTGTCTGTGTGTGCGTTCTACAAACAAATGAGTTGCTTGAGCTCATTTTGTTTCCTTAGCAATCACATGAATTTTATCTTACACATTACAAAAAAATCTTAAGAAGAATTCCATAAGTTTTCTCAATGTGCCAAAGGGGTCCATGGCCCAAGAACAATTAGGAAGCACTGCCTTTCTCACTAGAAAAAGTGTAGAAGGACCTTTGGGTCTACTATAATGTATATTAGCAGACTGTGGTAGATGGTGAATTAATGCTCAGCCTTCACTCACGCCTCCTCCTAATTTGCCTTTTTATACGGCAAAAACCTGGAATGCCATGAATATATATTGCCCAGACTTTCAGGAGAACACTTGGAAGTCTAAGTGTCATGCTAGGCAGACCAATTAGTTAAGAAAGAGAATCATTAATTTTAAAATTTTTACCCTCAGGTAAATTTTTACCCTCTATACTTTAATTTCCCTGAAGACGACTTTTAATCAAAAAAATTATACTAAACACTTTCTTGCTTCCCTGACATTTTTCCCCATTCTTTTAGTTTTTTCCTTCATAATCCACCTGAGATCTCTGAATCACTTCTGATCTTTTATTTCTTTGTGTAATGAAAAAAAAACAAATTTTATTTCACATTTAATAGAAAGGGTGATTCTGTGTCAGTGCCTCCAAACCTTTCTCTGAACAACACTTCCTAAATATAGCTGACTACTCTTTAATGTTAATGGCCATACGAAATGTATGAACAGACCATACCATTTAAAAGAAATGTTTCTCCCACCATGGTTGGCAGCTCACTTCCAAGATGAAATACCAAGAAAAAAAAAAAAGCTTGCTATTGCTGAACATTTTGGAAACAGGGAATGAATAGGGACCTATTGTCTGGTGTTAACTCTATAGGTCTATAGAGACTTAATTATTCAGTGTGGCTATTTGGAAAGTCACACCTTATATAAAATCCTAATGAAACTAAACAGTGGATGTAGTGGCAGGAGAATTTGTTGAGATCATGCTGTACGTCAGAAGCCATGAACTTTGAAGTCAGAACAATTTGGCTTGAATTCCTAACTGTGATCTGTTAGGTGATATCTATGAGCCTCACCACTCTCTTCTAGAAAACAGGAATGCATATATAACTACCAGCTCAGGCAATAGTTCCAATGGGCAAACTGAAAGATAAATGTAAACTCACATAGTGCCATGTGTGTGCCTCTAACTTATCATAATTTGGAAGACAATATCTGTCTTTGAAACTTATCTTCATCATTGGTTATCTGTAAAAGTTAGGGAAAATCACTTACCTTTTGAGTTGTTAATTTTTTTTTTTTTTTTTTTTGGTGGAAGGAGGTACTAAGATGCAGAGGACTGAATTAAACATCTTCCTCAGCTCATTGGACACTATTGTCATCGACGCATGCAAGGTTCTTCTTGTTATATTTACTGATTTCATTTTTATTTCCACTGTTCAGCCCCATTACTTCAGTTTTAAAAAGGTTTTTGATATGTATTATTTTACTTATATCTGTTCTTGTAAAACATATTATTTCATTGTTTGCATATAACTTTAATTTACATAAATTATATTGTTCAATAGATCTCACTTTTTAAAATATTTTCAACTCAATATTATGTTTTAAAAGATCTATCTGTGTTGTGTGTGTAGAAAGCTACTTTTTATTCTGTTGTGTGGCACCACTGTATTTTATCTCTCCATTCCCCCAGTGATGAACGTCTGGATTGCCTCAAACTCCTTCTCTGGACTGGCATAAGTTAGAGAACTGGACATTTCCAAATGATAGGGATTTAGAATTCTGCTGGTGAGAGAATAGAGGAGCACACTCACTCTGAAAAGCAGTGTGTGTGCATGCACCTGTGCACACAGGCATCAGCAGAGAGATATAAGTATAGATGATAGGAAGTGCAGAGATACACATGTATGCATGCATACACACATATCTTATGAACTAGCAGTTATTCTACTGGAAGTCTGGTTGATTTAGGTTCATAGTATTCCAGCCTTTGCAGTATAGAAAGGCAAATTAGGAGGGGATGTGAATTAATGCTGATTATCAATTCACCATCTACCATAGTCTGGCAATATGTATTATAGTAGACCCAAAGGTCCTTCTATGTTTATTTTGGTGAGAAAGGCAGGGTTTTCTAATTTTTCATGGGCATGGACCGCTTTGGCAACTTGAGGAAGCCTATGGAACCCTTCTAAAGACGTTTTGAATGCATAAGATGTGGTTCCTAAGAAAAACAATTATCTTGAAATTGTCTTAGCACAGGCTGGGTGCAGTGACTCACACCTGTAATTACAGCACTTTGGGAGGCCGAGGCAGGTGGATAGGCAGAGCTCAGGGGTTCAAGACAGCCTGACCAATATAGTGAAACCCTGTCTCTACTAAAAATACAAAAATTAGGTTGCATGCACCTGTAATCCCAGCTACTTGGGAGGCTGAGACAGGAGAATCACTTGAACCCAGGAGGTGGAGGTTGCAGTGAGCCAAGACTGTGCCACTCCATTCCAGCCTGGGTGACAGAGCGAGACTCCATCTCAAAAAAATAAATAAAACATATTGTTAAAATTATTGATATGTTTTTATTGATTGATATATTAAATAAAATCCAGTAACATGTATAATAATTAATGGTTGCAATTTTGAAGGAGTTACATGAATAAAGGCTATTTCAGAATATTTTCAACAACTGCCATGTGATAAGAAAATACCTGTGATTCAATGGTGACACAGTGCATGTATTGCTAATTCCGCCATAATTTTTCATATTTATAACTGAAGAAAATGTTCTGAATTCCACTTTTAAGCAAAGTAAATGGTTTGAGCTACGGTCTTCCTGGGTCACTCTTGACAACACTCATTTGCTCTCCATCCACTGTGGGAAGGTCTCTTCCAGTTAGGAATTGACATTTAAGTTCTAAAAACGATCCTGCATTGAGAAGTACCAAGATGCCTTCTTCTAACCCTAGAAGTTTGGATGTGGAGAAACACAAGACTGAGGGTGTCTAACCAAGATCTGATTCATCAACATGTCATCCCAGTGGGTGTTTGTCCTGCGCTGCTGTTTCTCTGCAGCCTGTGGTGGCTGTCAATTCCTGAGGTGCTGCTGTCACCAATGACTGTTTCTCCTGAGCATGTGTAGGGGGTGCAGGTTTGGCAAAGAGGCAACAGCAGAACTTACTTAATATTCTTTATTCCCTCCTTCCTCTCCACCTCTGTCCACCTCTGTTCCAGTCTACACCATAATCCTTCCTGTCTTTGTACACATCTTCCAGAGCACAAGAGTTTTCAGACTCTGCTAGAGTTTCTGATAGTTGTGTTTTTCATTGTTTAGATCCTTGCTCTCTCTTGCCTTAGGAGTTTCTCCAGTATTTGATTTGGACGGGAAGCAGCCAAGAGTTATACACACACACACACACACACACACACACACACACACACACAATTACAGTTTGTTATAATAAGTATACCTTCTTTATAATGATAAACAACTGCATAAAGAGGTACAGAGGACAAGATCTGGAGGGGCTCCAGCCCAGCGACTTCTGTCTTCATGGAGTCAGGGTGGTCCTTCCCAGTCTCTGGCTCAAAGATGTGTTTTCCACCCTGGAAGCTCCCCAGCTTGGTTGTTTCTGAGTTTTTATCTCAAGCTCTGTTGTATAGACATGAGTGGTTACTAGTTTTTCATCTTGGCAAAAGTTAGCAATTATAGCAAATACCATCTTTATAGCATTATTTAAAGAATAAAATGAGATACTGCAATATGCTTAGCATAGCTGCTGGCCAATAGTAGGTACACATACTAAATTCTCTACATTATAAAAGCATGTAACAAGTCTAATATGTATCAGTATCCATCACTGACAAAAGTCACATGGCAGAGGTCCTGGCTGTGAGGCAGCAGCTCTCAACCTTGGCCACACAGCTGAATCACCCAAAAATCTTGTAAAAGTTCAGATGCTCAGGCCACACTCTAGTCCAGTTAAATCAGAATCTCTCAGAGAGGGACACAAGTATTTGCATTTTTTAAAGTCCCCGAGATGATTCCAATGTGTGGTCAAAGTCAAGTCTCTGAATGAACTATTTGACTTGAAAATTGTTCATTTTCCATTATGGCCCTGCAACTCCAAGTGGTCATTGAGAATAATATTCAAGTTTCCATAGAAAGTCACCAAGCTTAATATTTTATAAGCACCCACTTATACATAAACATGTATTTATGATAAACAAATATTTAAAGGGTTCAGAAGTGAAATGAACTTGAGGAGGAAGAGGAGTGAATATGACTATTGTAGACAGAGGATAATTTTTTTCCAGTGGTCAGAGAACATATTCACTATCTGGGTAAATCCCTAAAATTCGTAAACGGAGCCCTTTGGAAAGCGATTTGTTAACTTGAACTTGACAGACAGAAGCCAGTAATCTTCCCGGAGATGATCATGTCATTCATTGTTATAAAGTCTCTGTCTGTAGCTGAGTCTGCAGGAGATTTTACATTGAAAAACTTGAGTTTCTGGCTTATATGACTCAGTAGTTCTGGCTTTACATGATTTGAAATACGTCAGATTTGGAAGACATTATCCAGAGTTATTATAAACCCTAGTGTTTAAAAGTTGCCTGTCAGCTGGAAGTTATATCTGTATGTTTTTTCCATGTAGGGAGATGTGTGAAAGGGAGAAAGAATTGGCACAAAGCACCCTTCCTCAGGAAGAGGGAGAATGCAGATGGTCCTGACAGGGGGTAGGAACTGTAAGCTAGGGAAGAGATCGTAGTTGAAGACAGATTACGAACTTCCCCTAGAAAATGTTGTCTGAGCAAGAGTTAACAGAAGTGTATGCAGCTACATTGAATGAAAAGAAAGACAACGATGAATACACACCAGATGTCACATCCAGCTTCTTAAGGCAGTATTTTCAAACCCTTGAAATGATCATAGGTGAGCCAACGGAGATCTCGAATTTGGCAGCCTAGTGCTAGTGTGATGCTTATGTTTTCTTTAAGTTTGAATGGTGTCTTCCAATCGTCTCTTTTCAGAACAGCAAGCCAGCAACTAAGAGCAGGTTGTTAGCACTCAAATACTAAAAAGAAGAGAGCAAGGAAGGATAAAAACAACCCCGATGGCTGCCCTGAAGAAAAACTATGAAGAAGGTAAGGCGTGGCTTCAGCATCCTTCTCTCTTAAATAACATCAATATTGAAAGCATCACAGTAACCCATCTGCCAGCGTCACTCAATCAGTGTGCAATTTGGAACAGACCCTTTTTTTCCTTCCCTATTCCCAATCAAATTTATCTCTTTGTCCTATTCTCTCTGGCTGTACTCTGTGAAGTAACAGTTAATTTGACAAATGACTCCTTTACTAATAGATTGAGTGTTAATGCATTCATTAAAAAATAATAACAAGCATTTATTTGATGCTTTTTATATGTCAGGAAGTGTATTAAAAGTGTTCACATATATTATCTCCAACCAAGTTAACATTTTCATTTTGAAAGGTACCTAATGATTGAATTCAAGAAAATGGCCAAAATGGCAGATCTTTGCACTCCTGTCAGGGAAGAGAAGATGCATTTATTGGCTGGAAAATATGATAGAGCTCCTCAAGTCACAGCTGGTGATCTATCATTATTTTACCTGTGGCAAGATATTTATTAGAAGGCATACAAAATATGAGTCAGATGCCCTACATTATAGTATCTTTTATGAACTATAATTGTCAGCCATCAATTAAATTCTGAGTTTTAGTTTTCTCATCAATAAAATAAATATCATCAGTAGACCCTTATGGATAGTTGTAGATATTAGACCTGATAATCTATTTGTAATTGAAATGATCCTTATATATCTTAGTTATGCTGGTGCTTGTTACTAATGAGGCTCAAGCCAGTTTTTAGAACCATGGTCCCCAAGGCCAATTTTGTGGTTTCTACTCGGTATATCTATTCAGAACAAGGTTTCGGAAGTCTTTAACCCATCAAGAACTTCGTCCTAATTTAAGACAGCCATAATAAAATCTTTGTTATGCTTGTTATGTGTTACAATTTAGTTGATGGATAATAACACCTTGAGGGAGTTACTTTTAAGGAAGTACTGTAGTATTTTGTGAACTACTTTAATTTCTTGTTCATTATGTATATATTTCTAGGCCATGTGGGTTTCTGTTAAACCTTAGTAAACATTTAAATATATGGGCATAATAATTTCCGCTTAAGCTTAAAACCATCTCAGTCAGTATCTCCTAAATTGTAAATTGTGTTTGTGTTACCCAAGCACTTTTAAAAGTGATACGTCAAATTATTAATATGTTTATTCTGGTTTGGCAAGACAGAGAGAGCAATAGTTTGGTAGAATATGATTCATTTGGAAATGAATAGAAATAGAAGAATAATTTTTTCTGCCCAGGTGCAGTGGCTCATGCTTGTAATCCCAGCACTTTGGGTGGCTGAGGTGGGTCGATGGTTTGAGCTCATGAGTTTGAGACCACCCTGGGCAAAAATAGAGAAAACCTGTTGCTAGAAAAAAAATACAAAAATTAGCTAGGCATGGTGACTCATGCCTGTAGTTCCAGCTATTTAGGAGGCTAAGGCAGGTGAGAGGATAGCTGGAGCCCAATAATAGTAATAATTTATTCCCTTCAATTTCAGGATATTTTGCTGATCTGGTTTGGAAATTTTGCTTATTAATCTCATAGGTCCATGCTGCAGGAAGCAAATTCTGCTCCTGATTTTTTTTTTTTTTTATCTTTTATTTTAGACGGGGTCTTGCTCTGTCGCCCAGGCTGGAGTGCAGTGGTGCAATCTTGGCTCACTGCAACCCCTGCCTCCTGGGTTCAAGCGATTCTCCTGCCTCAGCCTCCCAAGTAGCTGGGATTACAGGCACCTGCCACCATGCCCAGCTAATTTTTGTATTTTTAGTAGAGACGGGGTTTCACCATGTTGGCCAGGCTGGTCTTGAACTCCTGACCTCAAGTGATCTGCCTACCTCAATAATTTTTTATGGTCACATATGTGAGATAATTAGTTGATATTACCCAATTGTTTATTAGTAATGACAGTAAGAGAGGTCTAAATTCTTTTCTATTGTCTATTATTTCCTTGTACCGGCATTGAAAGTGTTCTAAATATGGCAAAATCCATATTCTAGCCTTAGTTTTGATAACTTCCTCCTACTCTCTATCTCAGATCTATGTGTTCTGCATCAGATTAGGAGTCTTGCCAGACTTCTTTTAGTAGAATGAGATTTCTGAGTGTTGTGTCTGTGTGCTATTTGTCTTTCCATCTACAGTGTTTTCATCAGAACATTTACTATGATCTATAACTCTGACATTACAATTTCTACATCTTTACTGTCTCCATCTTTTTTTTCTTTTTCTTTATTATGTTTTTGGGATGGAGTCTTGCTCCGATGCCCAGGCTGGAGTGCAGTGGTGCAATATAGGCTCGGTAAAACCTTCACCTCCCAGATTCAAGCAATTCTCCTGCCTCAGCCTCCTGAGTAGCTGGGATTACAGGCACGTGCCACCACATCCAGCTAATTTTTTATATTTTTAGTAGAGACGAGGTTTCACTGTGTTAGCCAGGATGGTTTCGATCTCCTGACCTCATGATCCACCTGCCTTGGCCTCCCAAAGTGCTGGGATTACAGGCACGCCCAGCATCTCCATCTTTACCTGTCAAAATGCTACCCAAACTTCAGGATTCTTCTAAAATTCACCTTTTTTTTTTTTTTTTTTTTTTTTTAGAGCCAGTGGTGATCTTTCCAAATGCTGGTTTCAATAAATGTATTTCTTATTTTCATGCTAGTTATTGAAGTGATTAGTACTTAATGAAATTTAAATTCTTTGAGAATTTAAATTGGCATGGCCCCCAAACTGTACACTATTGCACTCCCAGGCATAACAGTGAATGTACATAGATGCTGCTGGTTACTTTAAATTTTCAAGGGAAAGAATAATAGTTGGCATCTGTCAGTCACTGTATGAACTACAAGCTGCTTGAGGTGTGTTTAAAAACTTTTCTTAGGCAGATTTAATTTAGCAAAGTTTTCTTCAACAAAGAGGCAATTCATGAATTCAGCAGTACCTGAACTAGGAAAACTACAGAGAGCTCTACTCAGCAACATGAGCAGGCAGTATTTACAGACAGAAAAAGGAAGTGACACACAGAAATAGCCTGATTGGTCACAGCTGTATGTTTGCCTTATTGTCAGAACAGTTTGAAGCCTGTGATTGGCTACTTGGCTGAGACCTGGTTACTTGGTGCAAGAATATACCCTAATTTGAGTATCTGTTTACATTTTCAATTTGGTTACTATTCACTACATATGCAGGGAGTTTTGGGCCAAATTTTATTTATCAGATAGTTCACAATTTTAATATTAGATCATGCTATATTTCTTTTCATAACATCACTTTTTTCCCAAACTTCTTTTTTGGTGGTATTTGTGGTAATAAACAAGTACTGTGCAAAAGTAATACAGGGCAAAAAATGAGGATAGCAGTGTCCCATTTGATCTCAATATTTGAGAATTTGTGCTGTGTTTAACCAGCATATATTTCCTTTCAATTAATTATTTTTCAAATGGCTAAGTTGTTATAATAGAAACATGGTATTTAATAAGCATGTTGGAACTAATTATTTAATAAATGAAACTGGTATGTTTTTCTTTTCATTGAAGAAAAAAAAACTAATGAGAGACTAAGGGTGCTGTAAACCAAGAAAGTCTGAGAACCTCTTGTATGCTGCATGATGTTTGTATTCTTTGCAATATGAGGAGTGCAATTATATGGTAGATATTCGATTGATACATTTTTACTTGAAATAACTTATGCCCATGATATAGTAGTGAAGTTACTTCACCATAATTGTGCTTTCCCTTGAAATGCATAAAATACATGGTAGATTTTTAAATGGGAGAATAATCAGCATGAAACACCCACATATGCAGGGGCTATATGAAGTACCTTGGTTGTGTTATGCACTGAAAATTTCCTCTCACATAGTTACTAAGACATAGGTCATTTTAAAATTACCGTTTCAAATCACTTCTCTTAATAAAAAGATCCTTCATGTATATAGACAATGTCTGAGAAGATGAAAGAGAAAAAATTGATATTTGATCTGATATCATACTCATTGTAAGGCCGGTTGCCTCGCCTGGAACTAAATGGACACGCCCATCCTTCTCCACACCTGATAACTACGTCATCACCCCAAGCTCATTATCTGGCCTTGCCACATGGCTTCCCCGCACCCGCCTCTGCATACCATACCCGAGCCCACACTAAGCACCAAACTATGCACTCAACCCCCAGCTCGCTGTTGGAAAACCCTGCCAAAAAAATTTAAAGAAGCCCCACTAAAGCCTGCCCAATAGCAGTCTGTCCCATACGCCCCCGGCCGGCCCGCTTACTCAAAGTCCCGCCCACCTACCAATGACAGCTCGCCCCGTGCACATCCTGTTTCCCCATAGCCAATGAAATTGCCTTTCCTTTGTTTCTCCAATAGCCAATCAATTGTCTCCACTTCCTATAAAACCCCAAGCCCTGAACAGCCGGGTGCAACTTCTCTGGCCCCTTGCTTGGACCACAGAACCTCGCCTGGGAACTAAATAAATTGGATTCTCATTTTCTTATACCTGCCTCAGTTTCCTCATTTTACCTCAGCAATAAGCCTTACATTTCGTGCCAAAACCCAGGAGGAGTTGTAAGACCCCGCCTAGGGGAATTGACTCCTCCACCCGAGGCCGGACCAGGAGCCGCTCTGCCATGAGGTAAGACTTCTGTTGCCCATAGCTTTTCCTGCTGCCTGCTCTGTGGACTCCCAGCTCATAATTGCGGCTGCATCGGGGACTCCTCATCTCTTGCGGTGGGCCCAGGGCCCCTGCCTCATTCTGAGGAACTGAGCGTAGCTGAGACGTCCCTACACTCTTGTCTTCTCCCCATAAGGGGTCTCTCAGGGCCAGGAATCTGAGGGAGACGTCCCCACCTTCCTGAACCCTCTCGTAGTCTCCAGTGTTCAGTGGGACAGCCCGGGATGCTGAGCCGCCCTTCCAATAATCTCTGCAGCAGTGGCTGAGGTTTGGGTGATCAGAAGCCCCATTTACAAGCCTGGGCTCTGCCCAGGGCTAAAACCAGACCTCTGGCTCTTGATCTCAAACTCGCCCTTTGGCAGGCCAGCTCCTGCCTAGGTGCTTTTGGTTTCTCTTTATATTCCTGAGCAAGTGCGTAAGTGAGTAAGTTTATGTGTAGTCCCATGGCTTAATGGCTATGGGGCTTGTGTGGGCCTCCACCCACAGTTCCACAGGGATGCCATAAGGCATAACGGTGATTTACCTCAGGACCAAAAGTTCTGAGGTGACCAGGCCCAGGGATTATATGGGTACACCTTAGCCAAGATGCTCCTCAAATATCCCTTTGGGGACATGGCCGGGAAGGCATCAGACTGGTCTCCCATCTGGGGGGCACCCACCCTTTGTCCGTCAATCCTATATGTGGTTCTGTCTCTACTGCAGATTTGCCAGCTTCATTAGGCTCCTACTAGCTGACATACAGTGGTTCAGACCTGCATCCCTTGAAATAGCAGATATCCTACAGTGGGTAACAGACCACTGGCTACAGGGGACCTTCACTGAATTCTTGCCTCTAGAAATAACTCTGTTCTCCTTCTTCCTTCTAGTCTTCTACTACCACTAAAACCTTACTTCCTAGTTCTGTCGCTTTCAATTCCTCTAATTCTTTCATGTGGCAAATAGCTCTAGCCCTGTCCCTTTTCATTTTCTTTCTTATTATAATCATTGCAGCCTGTAGGTTCTCCCAGCCACCCACTCTGGGAAAAGAGCTTTTCTGCCCGTGTTGGGTATAATACCTTAAATAACTACAACAACAGTATGGGTAATCAAGAATCCTACCCAGACCCCAAGTCGCCACTAGGGTGCCTAGTTCAAAACCTGCCCAAGCTGGGTCTTTCTATAAAAAAGAAAAGGCTACTCTTCCTCTCCACTGTAGCCTGGCCACAGTATCCCCTGGACAACCAGTCCAAGTGGCCTCGAGAGGGCACCCTTAACTTTAATGTCCTAACAGACTTAGACAACTTTTGCTAAAGGAACAGCAAGTGGATGGAGGTTCCCTATATTCAGGCTTTCTGGCATCTCCGCTCCCACTCTGACATCTCCTCTCCTGCAATACTGCCCAGGTACTCCTGGTCAAGGACAGTCCCACACCGCCCTTGGCCCCTTCGCCAACTTCCTCCTCTTCCTCCTCCTCCTTCTCCAACCCCAATCTGCCCAAAGAGCTCTCCCTACCTCCTGCTCAACCCACTAATCCCCCACCCTATGCGGACTCCCAACCCCCTTCTGCTCCTCCTCTTCCGAACTCTAACATGGCCTCTCCAGTTAGTGCTCACACTCACTCACGCGGCACTCCCAGCAACAAGAGCCCCCTCCTTTGTCCTCTTCACAAGGTGGCTGAAAGCTCCCTCCTTTGTCCTCTCTGTGAGGTGGCCAGAGCAGAGGGTGTTGTCCAAGTACACGTTCCCTTCTCCCTCTCTGATCTGTCCAACATTGAAAAACGTCTAGGGTCATTCTCCGCCAATCCTACTGCTTACACCAAGGAATTTTGTGATCTCACTTAGGCATATGACCTAACCTGGCATGACACTTATGTAATCCTGTCCTCTACCCTTACTCCTGATGAATGTAACCACATCCTCATGGCAGCCCGGGCACATGCTGATCAGGTACATCTCACTGATCATCAAATGCCAGTGCACGAGGCGGATTCTAATTGGGACTATCAAAGTGGCCAAAATGGCTGCTGCCGCCAAGACCAGATGCTGCAGTGCCTCCTAGCAGGCATGCAGAATGCAGCCCAAAAGGTAGTTAATTATGATAAACTGCAGGAGATAACTCAGGGTCCTACTGAAAACCCAGCTGCCTTCCTGGACGAACTAACACTATGGTCCTTCATACCCGAGTAGATCCAGACTCTAGCTGGGGCTACCCTCCTAGTGGCCCATTTTATCTCCCAGTCAGCACCAGATATTAGGAAAAAACTAAAGAAGGCAGAGGAAGGCCCCCAAACTCCGATACGAGACCTGGTAAACATGGCATTTAAAGTTTTTAATGGCCAAGAGGAAAAGGCTGAGGCCGCCTGCCAGGCCCATCTACAGCAACAGGTAAGCCCCCAAACCCAAGCTCTTGTAGCTGCTCTGAGGCCGGCAGCTCACCAGGCGTCTGGAGTAGGAGGCCTATCAAAGCACCTCCGAAAGGGTTCCTCAGGACCTGCCCAGACTGATTCAAAGGTCCCACCCAGGCCCTGTTTCAAATGTGGCCAGAAGGGACACTAGGCCTGACAGTGCCCCTGTCCGCATCCGGCCCCTGGACCCTGTCTTACCTGCAAGGACCGGATACTGGAAGGTAGACTGCCCATCCTGGACTGCAGGCTCACCCCCCGCATCTCCATGTGAGGGGCAGGCTGGTACGAAGGATGCAGTCCCTTCATTTGAACTCCTCAGCCTCCTGGATGACTGATGTGGCCCGGACTCGGAGACCCCTATCACCCTTGCCGAGCCCAGGGTAACACTACAGGTAGTGGGTAAGTCCATTTCCTTCTTGGTGGATACGGGGGCTACCTATTGTGTAGTGTCTTCTTAATCAGGACCTAGCATACCTTCCCAGGTGTCGGTTATGGGAATTGATGGAAGGCCCTCCTGTCCCAACCAGACTCCTCCCTTAGCCTGTAATCTTGAGGGGCACCCATTCTCTCACTCCTTCCTAATCATGCCCTCGTGCCCAGTTCCCCTACTAGGACGGGATATCCTCCAAACTCTAGGGGCCACCCTCCAACTCACTGGCCCCTCACAGCCAACCCCATCCCCCACCCATCTTCTAGCACTAACCCTAACTGGTAATGCACCCGGTCATGACCCCTCACCTCAACCCCCTATACCTTCTGAGGTAGTTAACCCCTCGGTATGGGATACTTCTAAGCCTGTAGTGGCTACACATCACATGCCAGTTAAAATATTTCTCAAAGACCCTACCCGCTTTCCCTCCCATCCTCAGTTTCCTATCTCAGAAAACCACCGTCAAGGCCTAAAACCTATCATCACTCGACTTTTGGCCCAGGGACTCCTTATCCCCACCAGTTCTCCTTGTAATACTCCTATCTTACCAGTCCAGAAGCCATCCGGTGACTACCGCCTAGTCCAAGATCTATGCATTATTAATGAGGCGGTGGTACCCCTCCACCCAGTGGCCTGCAACCCTTATACCCTATTATCCAACATTCCCTCCACGACCACTCATTTTACAGTCCTGGGCCTCAAGAATGCCTTCTTTTCCATTTCCCTTCACCCAGAGTCTTACTTCCTCTTTGCCTTCACCTGGACCGATCCGGACACTAACCTGTCACAACAATTAACCTGGACAGTCCTGCCCCAGGGCTTTTGGGACAGCCCCCACATTTTCGGGCAATCATTAGTGGCTGACCTCAGCTCTTGCCCCCTTCAAACCAGTCTTCTTCTCCAGTACGTGGATGACCTGTTACTTTGAAGCCCCTCCCTCTCCATGTCACAGCAGCACACAGCTATCCTCCTTAATGTTCTTGGGTCTCGGGGGTACCGGGTATCCCCCCCTAAAGCACATTTGTCGGTCACCTCTGTAGTCTATTTGGGCATTCTCCTTACCCCACGGACTAAAAGTTTAACAACAGACTGCCGGCAGGCACTTCTTTCACTGCAGCCCCCAGAGACTGCTGACGAAACCTTCTCCTTTCTAGGATTTATCGGATTCTTCCGTCACTGGATACCTAACTTTGCCACTCTGGCTAAGCCCCTGTATGCGGCGACTAAAGACACACCCACAGGACCCCTCGCCCATCCGGGGGTTGTAAAACACGCCTTTACAACCCTACAGACTGCCTTGTCCACAGCCCCCCCCCTCCAACTGCTGGATCTTAACCGCCCCTTTCACTTGTTCACTGATGAGAAACGGGATAGCAGTTGGGGTCTTAACCCAACCCCTGGGCCCCACATATCATCCGGTGGCTTATCTGTCAAAACAGCTTGACCCCACAGTCAGGGGTGGCAGCCTTGCCTGCAAGCCCTATGAACAGAACAGAACTAACAAAGGAGTCCCTAAAACTTACCCTAGGCCAGCCCGCCTCAGTGTTCTCTCCTCATCGGCTAACCGACCTTCTCTCTCACAAGTCACTCGCACACCTAGGACCCTCTCTCTTACAGGAGCTTCATCTGCTCTTCATTGAAAATCCTTCAGTCAGTCTCCATCCTACTGCTCCACTCAACCCAGCTACTTTGCTTCCTCTTCCATCCCACTCTCCCTCCCAAGCCCACTCCTGTCCTGAACTTGTAAATACATTTACTAAACCTTGGGAGGGCCTGACCGACCTTCTGCTGCCAGACCCAGACCTCACCTTGTATGTAGTTGGGAGTTCCATAGTAACAGCCGAGGGGTGGCGAAAAGCAGCCTATGCAATAGTCACTGATTCAGTCGCCCTCAAAGCACGTCACCTCCCTAATGGAACCACATCGCAGAAGGCAGAACTCATTGCCTTAATCCGAGCTCTCATGCTAGCACAGGGAAAGCAAGTAAATATCTATACTGACTCTAAGTATGCCTTTCTTATCACCCACTGCCACTCTGCTCTCTGGAGAGAGCGTGGGTTCCTTACCGCAAAGGGGTCCCCCATAATCAATGCTACCCAAATCTCTAACCTCCTGTAGGCTCTATCACTGCCCACAGAAGTTGCTGTTATCCACTGCCGAGGGCACCAGGCCCAGCAGGACGCCGTTTCTCGGGGCAATGCAAGGGCAGATGCTGCCGCAAAATCCTTAACCAGCAAGTCTAGCCCCCACTCCAGTTCTGTTCCTCACCACGGCCACGCCGCCAGATTACTCACCTTAAGAAAAGCAGGCCCTCATATTAAGAGGAGGAATTGAGTCAGATCAGGGCTGGATCTTCTCGAATAACAGCATTGCCCTTCCTTGGGAACAGGCCTCAAAAATTATTACTGAAATCCACCAATCCCCACATATAGGGCCCAAGGCATTGCACCACTTTGTGCAGATTCTTTTTCTCTCACCCGGTCTGCAACAGGCCATTGAGCAGGTACACAAGGCATGTGTAATCTGCTCTAAGTTCTCATCTCAGGGAAGCCTAAGGCCACAGCTTCCTACTCACCAGAAGCGAGGCAACCTACCATCCCAACATTGGCAAATTGAATTTACTCATATGCCCACTCACAAGAAACTTTGTTACCTCCTAACCTTTGTAGATACCTTTTCTGGATGGATTGAAGCCTTCCCTACCTCCAAGGAAACTGTGGATACGGTGGCCTCTCTTCTAATTCAGGAAATCATTCCTCGCTTCAGCCTACCTGTAATTATCTAGTCGGACAACGGCCCAGTGTTTACCGCTCAGGTGGTCCAGCTGGTCACTAAGTCTCTCAACATCTCTTGGAAACTACACATCCCTTACCACCCTCAGTCATCGGGTAAGGTTGAATGGGCTCACGGCATCCTCAAGGACCACTTGGCCAAACTTACCATTGAGGTAAAACTCTCTTGGCCCACTCTCTTACCTCTTGCTCTAGCCCGGTTCCGAGCCACCCCGCGGGGGCCAACGGGTCTCAGCCCCTTCAAGTTGCTGTACGACTGACATTTTCTGGCCTCTTACAATCTCCCGGTACAACCACCTCCTCTGGCTTCCTACTTCCCCTACCTCTCTGTCCTCCGTCATTTACTCAGGGAACATGTGGACCACACTCTCCCAATGGTTTCAGGACCAGAGGATTCCCACCCGGCGGCACCTCTCCAGCCAGGCGACAGTGTTCTCCTCCAGGAGCTCAAGCCAGGATCCTTGCAGCCCAGGTAGTCGGGTCCCCACCTTGTCATCTTAACCACTCCCACAGCTGCCAAACTCCTGGGTCACACTCTGTGGTACCATGTGTCCCGCCTCAAGCTTGCCCCCAAAGATAACCAGTGGAGATCTGAACCCTTGGGCCCCATTCGCCTCCGCCTCACGTGTGGTCCCCTCCCACCACCCTCTAACCCTCCAAATCCTCCTTCTATCAGTCCTTCTGGTTTCCCCTCTTAATGCCAACCCCTACTATGTCTGGCGGTTCTACCTTCAGGAATCCTGGACAGAAGACCCCACCACTAAAACCCAATACATTGCCCAAGCTGACTGCCAGCCCACAGGCTGTCTATCAGCTAAAAAATTCAAATTCATCATGGCCAAGTCTAATTTTATTAAGAACTCGCAGAGCACCTTTGGACTCTGCTTTCTATATGATCAAACCCAAGACTGCTGTCATTGGTGGAACACCACCTATGGGTTATGCCCATATGATTCATGTATTATACACAGAGTCACCAAAATGATCCCCACCCCAAAAACAAAAATGTTCTACTCTCAACCTGGCCCCTCCAGCAGCAGTAATTCCCATACTACCAAAATCTTCCTTGTCATCCCTGATCCCTGGGATAACCACTGGGAAAAGGGAGCTGCAGGTAAGGTATACACCAGGCATATAGACAGCCTCCCTAGTGGTACGTGGCTGATATTTCAGTCCTATACCCACATTGTGCTGGTGGAAATAGACCAACTCAACTCATTAGGTAATTCCATCTTACAGAATGAGGCATCCTTAACTAACCAGTTGGGGCCCCCAAGTAACCCTTCCCAGCCTTTCTCCTGGTTAACTTTAGTACAGCAAGGTGCTAATATGTTAAACCTAACCAACGCCATAAATTTCACCAACTGCTTTCTATGTGCCTCCCTTAACAAACCCCCTTTGGCCGCAGTTCCCCTCAGGACTGGGTTCAATCTATCACAATCACCTACAGGGCCTAGCACCGCTCTAACAGGTATCCCCTTGTTCAAAGTACACACTCAAAATCTCTCTCTCTGCTATGGGATGGCCAACAGCTCCAGCTGCAACACCACAGTAAAAGTAAAATCCTCCCTTTACGCACTTCCAGGAGGATACTTTTGGTGTAATGGGACCCTAACCAAAGTTATTAATGCCTCCCTTCCCTTCCCTTGCGTGCCTGTCACTTTGTTCCCACAGTTGGAAGTATATGGACAAGCTGAGTTCTTATCCCTTGTCGCACTGTCCCCAAGCCACCGGAACAAACAAGCAGTCTTCCTCCCAATAGTGGTTGGCCTCTCCCTAGCTTCCTCTCTAGCAGCTGCTGGAGTAGGAAGTGGTGCCCTAGGCTACAGTGTCATCTCAGCTGCCCAACTGGAAGACAAACTCCACGTGGCCATTGAGGCATCAGCCACCTCTCTGGCATCCCTCCAGTGACCAATCACGTCACTGGCTCAGGTAACTCTCCAAAACCGGCGGGTCTTAGACCTATTAACAGCAGAAAAAGGGGGTACTTGCTTGTTTCTCCAGGAACAATGTTGCTATTACATCAATGAAACCGGTCTAGTGGAGGAAAATGTCAACACTCTATCGCCTTCAAGACCTCCGAAGAAAACAAAGTGCACCAGCCTCCTCTCTTAACTGGTGGCAATCCCCTATGCTTACCTGGCTAGCTCCCATTACCACCCCCATTATCGTGTTTGTCTATTGCTAATGCTAGCCCCTTTTTTTCTTAGGTTCTTACAGGCTCACATGAAGGAAATTTCCAGGGTGGCCATAAACCAGATGCTACTTCACCCCTATGTCTGACTCCCAATGGAGGCACCAGCCAACTGACCTCCCCAGTCCGCCCCTGTTCAGCAGGAAGTAGCCAGAGAGAAGCGGAGTCCTATATCATCAAAGAGGTCGGAATGTAAGACCGGTTGCCTCGCCGGGAGCTAAACGGACACACCCATCCTTCTCCACACCTGATAACTACGTCATCACCCCAAGCTCATTATCTGGCCTCGCCACATGGCTTCCCTGCACCCGCCTCTGCATACCATACCCGAGCCCACACTCAGCACCAAACTATGCACTCAACCCCCAGCCCGCTGTTGGAAAACCCCACACAAAAAATTTAAAGAAACCCCACTAAAGCCTGCCCAATAGCAGTCTGCCCCATATGCCCCCACCGGCCCGCTTCCCCAAAGTCCCACCCACCTACCAATGACAGCTCGCCCCATGCACATCCAGTTTCCCTATAGCCAATGAAATTGCCTTTGCTTTGTTTCCCCAATAGCCAATCAATTGCCTCCACTCCCTATAAAACCCCATTCCCTGAACAGCCGGGCACGAGTTCTCTGGCCCCTTTCTTGGACCATAGAACCTCGCCTGGGAGCTAAATAAATTGGCTTCTCATTTTCTTATACCTGCCTCAGTTTCCTCATTTTACCTCCGCAATAAACCTTACACTCATCACATAATAAAGGCTTCATTAATGAAGGTGCAGGCCAGAATTGGTCTGAACATCAAGAGGCGGTATCTAAGTCAACAAAGGCCCCCACCAATAAGACTGCTAATTGTAGAGAAATCCTAAAGCAAACTTTCTCCAAAAATTCACATTATTGATTACTCTTTACCAACAGGGTAACTGTGTGTCATGGGTATACACACACACAGAGACGCAATACTGCAATACTCTTACCCCCACTCCCCATGCTATTATATTAGATGAGGAGAGAACTGACTTATCAGCACCAACCAGTTTTTTATATTTGGAAGAAATTATTTACAGAAGGATTTGTGCATGTGCAATGAATTAGATATACACAGGCATAGGAATTTCTTTTTCCCTCAGATGGGAAAGTTCTCATGTCTCAGGCATCTGCTGGAAAAATCAGCCTGAAGCAGGGTATCACTGGAGAGTAGACTGAATAGCCAAGATCAGTGAATATTGACAGATGGGCCGAGGAAAGTGGAGGATCCAGGAAGAGGGCTCCAGAACACAGAAATCACACTTCACAGATTTTACAGTTTTGCCTCAGGCCAGCCCTAGAGCTACCAGACAGTTTGTCACCTAAAACCTAAATTTCTAGTTTATTTAAGAGGATGTGAACCTTAAAATATTCTGATTTTCCTTATCTTCAATTGCAAAGGTTTCTATGGGCAGATGGAGCAGATGAGAGTTTTCTTGTACATAAATATTTGAGGATAAACGATTACTAATAACTTTGTGGACATTTAATAATTTCTATTGCTGTTCAAAAACTTGTTGCATTTATGTCATTTTGTTTTTAATGGAAGGTCAAATTATACTCAAGAAAGGGAAGTGAAGAGAAAGAGGGAGTTATTTCACCCCTTAGACAAATAATTTAAGTGATAAACGTGATATTTTGACTATTGTTGCATCTGTTAATCTCAAAGTTGAAAACAGTGATGTATGTAGTCAATTTGTTTTAATAACCCAAATAAGGCTGCTAATCAGTAACTGTATTTAAGCGGTGTAGTCAAACAACACTGGGCTTACTATTGTTAGGAAAAATATATCAAAACCTTGGAAATAAAGCAAAAAGGGTGAGTCCACGTCCTTTCAATGTCATATCAGAATGGTGTTTTACAGGTTCTGCTGTGATTTAGATATGGTTTAATCAGCTCCTCAAGTCTCTGGTTGAAATTTTATCCCCAAGGTTTGAGGCCGAGCTTGATGGAAAATGTTTGGATCCTAGAGACAGATCCCACATGAGTGGCTTGGTGTCATTCTCAAGGGAGTGAGTCAGTTCTCACCCTTGAATTCCAGTTCCAAAAAGCCTGGGACCTTATTCTCTCACTCTTGCTTCCTCTCTCACCAAATGTTCTGCCCACTCTGACTCTTCTTCCCCTTCCACCATGAGTAAAAGCTTCCTAAAGCCATCACCAGAAGCAGCTGCTAGCACCATACTTCTTGCAGAACCTGCAGAACCATAAGCCAAATAAACCTCTTTTCTTTGTAAATTATCCATCCTCTGGTATTCACTTCCAGCAACACAAACGGACTAAGACAGGCCCCACACAGGTTTAATTATCTTGGAGAATGGACATTTCTTTGAACTTGCAGTTTGCTATTTGTTTAGAGCACAGATACTAACTAAAATGTTACATACTAACCTGTAGATGTTTCTCCAGAAAGAGAGATAATATTAAAGGTTACAGTTTCATTGCTCTGCAGGGCATTACTCAATTTTATATCTAAATTAATTTCAGTATTCTGTTGACTATGTACATTATCATTCCTAAAATTCTTTAAACTACTTTCATTATCTTACTGGTTCCCTCTTTAATGATTTGAATTAATCATTAGACACAGTTATTCTATGATTTTATGAATCATGCTTTTCTATTTTTGAAAATTATACTGGGATACAAATTGGTTAGATCATTTTTGCAAATTTGCTGACCCACTTCTGTAAATCAATCAGATCTCACACTATGAACTGTTTACAATTCCGGACATGCTTAAATCATAATTTGGGTGAGGATTAATTACTCATTAGAAAAACTGCCTATGTAATTCAAGTTATTCATGTGTATTGGCCATATGTTTTCTGGCCAGAAACAACGTTTTTTAGCTGCAATGTATGTTGTACCCCTGAAGCAGCCATCATATTTTCTTGTCAACTAAATGAAGCATAGCTGGGGGACCCTGATAATCACAAATCCCTACCACATGCGAAGCAGTTTTTATTCATGTTCTAATTTAGCTTTTAAAATGACTCTCTATGGTAAGGTTATTATTTCCACTGGAAAGATGAGAAAACAAAACTCAGAGGTAGACTTATTTGGCGAAACTGCATCACATGGGTTAAATCCAAATTTGTCAGACTCCAAAATCATGTTCTCTCCACTACTGTAGCAAAGTCCCTGGAGATTACTTCTCTAATGTTAGCCAGAAGCTATTGAATTAAGAATATTCCATAAGACACCAAAATCATGAATTTTTTTTCTTTTGTTAAGGATCAAAAATTTGGTGGAAACTTTATAATGATATTTCCAGCACTGTGCCACCGGTAATTCAGTTTATAGTGCATATAGCTAGAATGAATGAACAAATGAAGGACAAAAATTTTATAGAATAATTTTAAGGTAACCTTTTAATAATAATATGTCGTACAGTAGATTTCATCTTTCTAATACCAGTTACTCTGTTGCAGCTGGGTGTGATGGCTCTTGCCTGTCATCCCAGAGCTGTGTGAGGCTGAAGAAGGAGGATTACATAAGGGCAGGAGTTTGAGACCAGCCTGGGCAATACAGTGAGACCCCTTCTCCACCAAAAAAAAATTTAGCTGAGCTTGGTGGTGAGTGTAGTCCCAGTTTCTTGGGAGGCTGAAGCCAGAGGATCCTGGAGGACAGGAACTATGACTATGGCTCTGAACTCTAGACTGGTAGAGTATTCTCTTTCTCAAAATCAATTAAACATACAAACAAAAACAAATACCCTCCTCCTTGGCTTCCAGTTTGAGGCATTTCTCATCACATTTGTTTTTGGCAGGTGTTAGTGGTGCATCCCACTGTGAATTTTGAAGAGGATATGTCCTCTTTCTTCTTGCCTCAGTGTATCTATGGTTGGACACTGATATGGTCTGGCTTTGTGTCCCCATACAAATCTCCACGTGTCCATGGAGGGACCTGCTGGGAGGTGACTGGATCATGGGGGTGGCTTTCCCCATGCTGTTCCTGTGATACTGAGTGAATTCTCATGGGATCTGATGGTTTTATAAATGGCAATTTTCCCTGTGTTGTGTCTCTCGCATGCTGCCATGAAAGACTTGCTTGCTTCCCCTTCATTTTCTGCCATGATTGTAAGTTTCCCAAGGCTTCCCCAACCATGCAGAACTGTGAGTCAATTAAACCTTTGTTGCTTATAATTACCCAGTCTCAGGTAGTAGTCTTTATAGCAGTGTGAAAACAGATTAATACAGGCATTCATAGATTTTGGCCAGGTCAATACATGACTTTCTTGAGATTCCAAAAAATCTCAAGAAATCTATATATACATCATCCACTGTGTGTGTGTGTGTGTGTGTGTGTGTGTGTGTGTATGCCCAACTGTTTTATATATATACACATATACATGTGTGTATATATATACATATGTACATATATGATATATACATGCACACATACATACAGTGGATGATTCCTATTTGATATGTATATATATACATATATATACACATATATATATACGTATATACACATGTATATATATACACATATCAAATAGGAATCATCCACTGTGTGTATGTGTGTGTGTGTGTGTGTATGTGTGTGTGTATCAAATAGGAATCAAATAGGAACCATCATCCACTGTGTGGGTATGTGTGTATATATATATATGTGTGTGTGTGTGCATGTGTATGTGTATATATGTATGTGTGTGTGTGTGTGTGTGTGTGTGTGTGTTTGTATATATATATATATATATATATATATATATATATATTTCTGGGAAAATGAAATAGATTCTGTCAAGGCTAACCTTCAACTTTTGAGCATCTCTTTATGATAGCAGACTGGCATATACTCTACTTAATTAGTCTATTTAGATTCTTCCAATTGTTTATGCCTGACCCTTCAGACTTCATCTGTGCTGTTAATATATATATATATATATATACACATACACACACACACACACATATACACACACACACACACACACACACACACAGTGGATGATGATTCCTATTTGATTGATTCCTATTTGATTCCTATTCTCCAGTGGGGAGCACTGGAAGCAGAGAGAGTGAGGGAGAAGAGTGAGATCGGGGTGTTTTCTCTGTGAGTTCCACTTGGACGGAGGGGCCCCTTGACTGAAAGAAAGTAATCCACTCAAGCATGATGATGTGTGTGTGTGTATACACACACACACACACACACACACACATATACACACAAACAGTGGATGTGTATATATATATGTATACACACACAGTGGATGATGTATATATGTACATACATATATGCATACATACACACACACACACACATATATATATATACACACAAACAGTGGATGATGTGTATATATATATGTATACACACACAGTGGATGATGTATATATGTACATACATATATGCATACATACACATACACACACACACACATATATATATACACACAAACAGTGGATGATGTGTATATATATGTATACACACACAGTGGATGATGTATATATGTACATATATATATACATACACACACACACACAGTGGATGATATATATCTATAGGGACATTAAGAGATCAGTCTCATTGTAGTGGCCAACAAGAAACGTGGACCAGATTATTTCTACAGAGTAATGTTTGCTCAGATTTCTGCTCAGCCAGACTTTTGGAGTTCCCTTGTTGTGACTGAGCTCTTACCTATTTCTGGTTAAGATTAAGCTGGACACATGGCTAAATATAAACAGACTTAAATTTTTATCTTTCCCTGCATCTAGGTGCAGCCAAATGACTAAATTTCAGACAACTGGATATGCGTAGACTAGATGGAGCAAACACATATCCTTTCCTGCTTCAATTTACCTTTCTTTTTCCTTTTCTACAGGTATATATGAGGTCATTGTAACGATAAAGCTTTTACCTTGTGAAAAAGCGTAACATATTAGAGGGTGACAGAACAACAAGAGAAGGGAAACCTGGATTTCTGATTGACTTTGTGGAAAGAGCTGACCCAACTGTATGGCTCAGCCTGATTTTTCTGGGAAAATGAAATCGATTCTGTCAAGGCTAGCCTTCAACTTTTGAGCATCTCTTTATGATAGCAGACTGGGATATACTCTGCTTAATTAGTATATTTAGATTCTTCCAATTGTTTATGCCTGACCCTTCAGACTTCATCTGTACTGTTCATTCTTGATGTCTCTCTAGTCAGTCTCTTTTTAATTAAGATAGACAACTTTGATTTCTGTTGCTTTCTTCTAAGAAGTCTGACTGGTTTCCATTATATTACGACTTAGAGTGTTTTAGTTTCTCCTGAAGTCTTAGATGCAATATTTTTTGCTGATTATGTTCAATATACCATTACCAGACACTCACTTTCTCTCAAAAGACCTGAATTTACTAAATATGAGTTTAATAAACATGGACAGCTTTCATTATCATGCTTCATCTCTCTTAAGCCACTGAGGATACTCTTGGTTGAATTGCAGGAAAATGTTAGCTATAAAATATTGCCTAGTTTATCACATCCTCAGGGACTAGTCCTGAGACCCTAGCTTCCAATGGCTTATCCCATGCCTGATACATAGCTGATGTCTAAGGGATGCTTATTGAATTGTGTATTGAATCTGTCATTGCATTATCATAAACAGAGGGAATAAGCTCTACCACACTCCTAACTGGGCAGCTTCCTAGAAAATAATTTTAAAAACCCACACCACGCCTCATCTAGGTAGATGAGGACATAAAAGCAGAACATAATACTATTCTCTCTGTAACTTTGTTTTTCTCATTTGTTGAGCAGACCTATGCTTCAAGCTGGATGTGTTTCATGTGCTCTTTGAGAAATATTCTCCACTGCATTCTAGGCTGTTTTCTGCCCATGAGAGCTGACCTGTATTGCATCAGTAGGGTTCCCATGTGCTCAGCTTCCTGTTTGATTTCTATTCTCCAATGAGGAGCAATGGAGGCAGAGAGAGTGAGGGAGAAGAGTGAGGTTGGGGTGTTGATTTTCTCTGTGAGTTCCGCTTGGACAGAGGGGCCTCTTGACTGAAAGATACTAATCCCCTCAAGCATTCTAACTCGCCATAACCATCTCCCTCTCAAGTTTGAGGAACTGCTCCCCTAATTCAGCATTTAAGAGCTGGGAGTGGTAACGGCTCAGATACTATTAGTCCTGGGGTGCTGCACTATTCGTTTGGTTACCGACAATCACACCCTTATAATAATCCCTTTGTAAGCACATTAAGCACATCTCCCTTGAGTTATTCTACTGTGTGTGTGTGTGTGTGTGTGTGTGTGTGTGTGTGTGTGTGTCATTTGTTTCCTATTTTCTCCTTGACTGTTTCTCTATTTATTCGGAATTTGGAACTGGAGTGTTATATTAACTAGTATACAAACTAAAAGGAAAACTTGATACACAGTGGCCTATAAAGGATTGAAATGTATTCCTTCTTCATACCGCAATCAGAGGAGCAGACAGTTCACACCTGGCTTCCACTGAGTGGGGAATTGGACTTGGCTGCTCCTGCTCTCCCCATCTCCCAGCAGCTATAGTGAGAAAAACAAACAGGGGTGCTCACCCCCAATTCCTTCAATAACAAGACACCAGAATGGCATAATCACTTCCGCTCGCATTGCATGGGCATTACTTTAGTCTCATGGCTGTCATTAAATGAAAGAAAGCTGGGAAATTCACTCTTTCTTTGGGAAGTAATATGGCCTGCTGACATTCTATTTCTATACTGGAAGAAGAAAATTATTATTAGGGGACAATTAATATAAGGCCAGAGGCTGATTTTAGTTCAAGAGGAGCAGTCCGACACAGACTCTGTCCCAGGGATACAAAACTGAATAAGTTGCTTCCAGCCATCTATGAACTGGTGGCCTACTTACAGACAGGCACTATGACAGATACTTTCAACTCAGTATCTGGGACTTGATAAGTGTCTGGCACAGATGCTACAGGAACATAGGGAAGGGACAGTTAGCTAAGGTTTACAACTCCATAAAATCATTAAAAAAGTGCTTAAGCTGTGGTTTGGTGTGATGATTACAAACTGTTGCTGTGTCGTCAAGTTAATCACCTGAACACTGCCCATCCTAATATGCAGAGGAATTCATAATGATCCAAATGCCAAGCTCCCGCTCTCTGATGAAAACTGCCCCAAGTGGGTCTTTTTGCATGAGGTTATTACGGCTTTTGCCACACAGCACAAACATAACTGAGTCACTTAATCCTGAGCTTTGCTGATTTACGCTGAGGTCATTGCCTGAGTCAGTGTAAACCAGAATGGCCTGTAGTAGAAAAAGAACCGTCCCCTTCAGGTTTGGAACATTCTGTGCACCAAGAGATTGACAGTGTGAGAACAACTCAAATGCTTCAAATACTCCCTTTTAAAAATAAGGGGCTCTTGGGCCCAATCTGCACGGTAAACATCATGGAGCTATTATTCCCATTCGCCTTGATGCCCACTGTGCTTTGCAATATTAGAACATCTGAGACACAGAGTTACTACACACTTTACAAGAGTGGCTTTTATTCATTCAGATATATTTTTTAAGTGTCTGCTATATACCAGGAACCATGCTAAAATCCAAAGAGTTTACCCACATCTCCTATATCTTTATAATAAATCCTCATTTAGGTAAGGAAAACTGGCCATATCTCTTCTTTGCCCTTAGATAATCAATTATTAAATCCTCTGCTCATGGCATGAGGAAAACAGAATCATTAGAGGTAGATATTCAAACTGGGTTCTTCTCACCCTGGGGCTTAAATAGTTTCCTATGGGATTGTCAGGGAAGGAAGCAGGAGATTGAGTGGGTGTCGCTCCAGATTACCCCAAACCAATTCTACCAGAAGTACTATACCTATTGCCAAAGCCAATTCCTGTACTTAATCCTCTCTGTGTGAAATACCTGAAGTGATTTGTTTTTCTATTTAAAGCCTGACTGATCCAAAGAGGATGTGGGTGAGTGCTCGTTGTTTAAACAAATGCAAAATAAAATAATTGAAAATGAGTACTATAGAACAATGGTTCTCAACCAGATAGACATATAATTTTGAACAGTGTTGGATTTTAATCTGTTACAAGGAATGAATAAAGACACAGCTGGATATCTGAGCATTGGGCTGATAGGAAACCTGTATATTAAAGGTAGCTGCTTCTCCTTTGATGGTTCATAGTCCCCAGGAGGGATCCATGTAGTTAAGCTTACATGTCTGTACCCTAGCAGATCCACACTAGGCAGGGATAAATAATTGTGTTGGTACAAATGATATTCTAGACACCACTGGTATATCATATAAACAGTTTCAAAAATGGGTTTCCCTAATTGGCCATAAGATTATTTACTATGGAAATAGAGGAAAAGATGGTGGAGTGTTCTATGTGCTCAGGAAACTGTGGTGGGGTTGTCCCTTTTGAGGACAGATATATGCCCATCACAATGATATCACTTTGGGCTTGCCCAAGATGGATTGAGCCCACTTGTCTCCTGCCCCATCACAGAATTCTGCTTAAGGCATGAACATCTATTGATAATTCTTTCCTGCTCTAGCACAAATGTTTAGGATCTTATGGGCATTTTACCAAAATTAAAGCAGTTTGTAGCTATCACTTACTTATAAATCCAATTAAACTAAATTAGAAGTAGGTGAGATAACCACAAAGTCAGTCAAAGGTAAAATTTGTACAAAGGAGACGAGAGATGTGAAGTATGACCATTTAAAGTCTGACACTGAAAGCGGAGGGAATTGAAGTGCAATTGATCACAAAATAATGGAGTTTAACAGCTTAAGAATGGAGAGGGGACGGGCCAGCCTTGAAAGCATAAAATGACCATGAAAAGCAGGGTATGAGACCAAGACAAGGGATCAGTGAACAGCTCTAACAAACTCAGAAATGAGGGCTAACTGAAGTTCAGCTTCCCTGAAGCTTTGAAGGGTATATTAATTCACAACCAAGATGAAAGAGAAACCCATAATCCCAAAGTGTAGAGAAAATAATGAAATATCAATATGTGTGTGGCAGGTGAATGTTAAGAGGCTGAAAATGGAAAGGCCATCAAGATACAATGGGAAAAATTGCAGGGGCGCAAATCACATGTGAGGAGCAGGTGAAGAGTGAGGCGGCTATGTTTGAGGGTTTCGTAAAGAAGGTGAAAAATAAGCTGTGGTAAATGGGAGACAAGACCTAGAAAAGTATAATTTCTTTTCCTTTCTTGCAGGTTCTATTGCCAGTCACCATGAGACAGGAGGCTGGCCTTCTGACATTCTTGATGGGGACATTGCCCTGACTTGGTGAATGGGTTGTGGTGACCATGTCATTTATTGCCCAAGCAGGGACTCTTTTGAGAGTAAAAATGGGTGCACGAAGGAAAAGGTGTTGATGCCCAATTTCCTCAGAGAGTCTGACAGTGGTTGATAGAATGGCCTTGATTATGATCTGCCAAGGACAAAAATGGTAGATTCCATTTAGCACTGGTGACTTTGATCTCTCTGGTTTAAAAGTTTCTACACCCTCTCACCTCTGAACATTCCACTTCAGTTACACTGATGCTACTTTCTAGTTTCTCTGGGCATCTCTGGCACTCCCTTGTTACTTAGTTACCTATATCCTGGGTATTCAGCTGTGCATGCTCTGGTGGTGTAACCCATTCATCTCCCCTTGCCTGTCTTTACAGAATGCTTGTTTCTGCTGGGAGCCAGGCAGTACTGTCTGAGAAGATACTGGTATACAGTGGTGGTGCTCAAATAACGGTGTCCTAAAATGCCTGTAACCTGATTATTCAAGCAAATATTAATGTACTGTTGTAAAGAGGCTTTAAAGATAGAATTAGTGCTTCTGATCACTACTAAATTGACTTTAAAATAGGGGGACTACCTGGGATTACCTGAGTTGGTCCAGTGTAACAGCAAGAAGACGACGAGAACGATCTAAGAAATGTGGCTAAAGATGGAGGCTGAGGAAAGAAGAAAGGAGAGATTCAAAGCAAGAGAAGGAACTGCCCCACTGTGATTGACTTTGAAGATGGAGGAAAAGGCCATCAGTCAGAGAGGGTGAACACCTCTGGCAGCTGAAGGAAATCTCCAATTACAACCAGCAAGGAAATGGGGATCTCACTTTTACATCACATGGAATTGGATTCTGCCACCAATCTGAACGTGCTTGGAAGCAGATTCTTCCCAGAGCCTCTTGATAAGAGCCCAGCCTGCTGACACCTTGAGAACCTTGGAGCATGGGAACTTGCCAAGTCTCCTGAACTTCTGACCTACAGAACTGTAAAATAACACATTTGTGTTTTTTTAATATGCTAAATGGAGGTAATTTGTAGAGCAACAACAGAAAACTAATTCAGAGAGATAGGCAGTAGCGCCTCCTGGGGGGTTGGGGGAACTCAGTTCCCTATGAACCCTGATGACCTGTACATGGCACACTTTCCAGCACACAGGAGATCCACAGACATTTAGGACTGAATATATACTTGTATGCCAAAGACAGAGAGTAGGAGTTAGAATCTGAACCTGTCTGCCTAGGATTGGATTCCTGCTCTGCCATTGATTAGCTATGTCACCTTACAATTTCTTAAACCTCTATGCCTCAGTTTGTTAACACATGAAATAGAAATAATAATAGTACTTTAATTATGCAGTTGTTGTAAAGATTAAATTACATATGCATAAATATGACTGAGTAGGTGTGCTTGCATGCATAATGAGCCTAAAATGTAACAATCAAAACATATGTTAGCTATTGTTTTAATACTACCGTTGAAATAATTATCATATTCATATGTTTTCTTTGCATCATGACCCCTATTTAGCTGTGTGTCTATTCTATTTGAGGGTAGGGCTAGTGTTTCCTTGTTTGCCATGGCATCACAAGCACCTAGCCAAGCACAAGTAATATGTTCTCAGTAATTACTTTTTTCATGAATAAATGAATGGATAAAGAAATAACATAATTTACAAACTGCACAGACAGGCAAAATCAGCACAGACTGTTAGATGGTAAAGGTCTAGAAATCGGACTACATGTGTTTTCCTAGAGCTATTTTTTTTTTTAAGAAAAATTTCTGATGGGGCATGTTCTTGCATCATTTTTCTGTTCTGGTAACTGTGAGCATATTAAAAATACTGACTTCAGGTCAAGTTGGTGAAGTAAGGTTTACAATTTGATGTGTCCTTCCGCTCTAAACACAGAGAACCAACAGGAAACTATAGAGGTCCCAAAAACTCATAGGGAGACTTGAAACCATGGTAAACAACTCTCTGGCTCAGACACAAAGCAGGAGTATAAATGGTGAAAATCTTGGGAAGTTGGTTTCTGGGGTTAAAAGCAGCTAATGGTAATGGATGATCTGCCGCTCTGTTTTTAAAGGATTTCCAAATTTTCCCCTTGAGATAGGACCAGATTTCCACTTACCTCTTGAACCTGAAAGATGGTATGGGATGATTTCCCCCTCTGCTATGAAAGAACCCTATAAAAAGGAACTGTTGATGGCTTGTGGTTTCTAGATACTGCTTTCTAGGAAGCTCTAGCCTAAAACATTGGGAAGGTGAAGACACAAGCACAGTTAGGTCCTGAGTCAACCTAATCCTGGCTTACCTATTGCATCTTGGATGTCTGTGTATTTCTGAGAGGCAGCAGCTCTACCATGTCTTCAGAAAATCTAGGTCTAGGCATGGAAGAGATTCAAAACAGAGAAAGGAGAGAAAAAAAGAAGTAAATAAAAGGCATAATGAAAACCCAATGCAAAGCCCAAAAGCCAAGAACAGCAACAACAGAAGGAAAATTTTTAATAAGTTAACAATTAGAATTTGAACTCACTGCTTATGATATTAACATATATAGTGATATGACAAACACTATTCAGGATGTTCAAGAAGCTGAATGCAGGAATGACTTTTATAACGCAATGAATAATAAAATTAATTTCTGTAAATATAACATGAGAAAAATAGTTGTGAAAAACAAATATAAATCTTGGAAATATACAGTCATTTAAATTTTTTAAAGACTTAATATTAGCATAAACCCTTATCTTCACACAGTTTCAAATCACTATGTTTATTGGAAGTTATTGCTAAAGAATTCATCCACGGTATAGGCAAGATACAAATAAAATATGAGTAGAAAGGAATAAAGTTCTTAGACTGGTAATCTCTAAATTATAGCTAATTGGATTTCTAGAAGAATAATGGCAGACTCAATTGAAAAGAATCAATATTTCACAATATAAAAACTATGTATTTTCAGATTTGAAGAGCAATTTAAATATTCTGAGTTCTAGGCAGGATAAATAATAAATCACCTACTAACACATTATAGTGACCTCTCTGGACTCAAGTCTTGGGTATCTCACATCAACCTTGGCACACGCATTCTCTAAGACAACAATTTCATACCATTCATCACCTAAGTCTACAACCTGAGACCCCTTTCCTCACCTACAATTAATTGATCAGTTTGCTTCTTATTTGCTAAGAAAATATAATTCATCAGAAAATAAATTCACATATCTCCATCACAAAATCTATCACCTTATCTTGATCTGTACTTAAATATTCTGCTTTCTTTTATTTTACAGAGAAGGAACCATCAGTACTTCAGAGTTAACCTCTCCATTTGTACATCAGATTCCATCTCCTCTTCCCCAGGACACCTCTCTGGCAGGGGCCTTCTCTGTATCATCAAAATTTCCTCTTCTACTGAACTATTCCAATCAGAATTCAACATGCTGCACTCTTTCGTTCTTAAAATATATCCTCCACTAAAACCAAATTAAACATACAATGAGATACTACTACATATTCATAAAAATAGATAAAAGACATAAAATGTCTGATATGGTTTGGCTTTGTGTCCCCACTCAAATCTCATCTTGAATTGCAATTCTCATATGCCCAGGGAGGGAAGTGATTAAATCATTGTGGTGTGGGGGGTTCCCCCATGCTGTTATTGTGAAAGTGAGAGAGTTCTCAGGAGAGCTAATGGTTTTGTAAGTGTTTGGAAGTTCCTCTTTTCTTCTTCTCTATCCTCCTGACATATGAGGAAGTTCCTTGTTTCCCATTCACCTTCCATCATGATTGTAAGTTTCCTGAGGCCTCCTCAGCTATGTGGAACTATGAGTCAATTAAAACTCTTTTCTTTATAAACTACCCAGTCTTTGGCAGTTGTGTATAGCAGTGTGAAACTAGACTAATACAATGTGAAAAGAAATTCCTACCCCAGGACCTTTGCACTTGCTGTTCTCTTTGCTCTGAACACTCTTTCTTCAGACTTTGGTGAAGCTCACACCTCAGCTTCCTCAGGTCTCTACCAGGTCTTATCTTTTAGGCCTTTCCTAACCACAGGTTAGAAAAAAGTATTCCATCAGTCTTTATCCCTTGTTTTGTTGCTTTCTCTTGGCACTTAAATTACTTCAAATTGTATCTACTTATTTATTTGCTTATAGTTTATTTCCTTACACTAGAATCCAAGCACCATAAGAGCAGGGTTTTAACGTGTTTTGCTTACTGCTATAGCCTTAAAACCTAGAAAGTGGAAGACATATGGAAGGTACTCAGTAAATATTTGTTGAATAAATAAATAGTGAAATTACATAATGTTGAATAATTATACATGAAAAAAGACAATGAGGTAAAATCTTCAACATACTGACAAAAATAGTCTAGTAAACTAGAAATAATTTTATACACAGTCAAGTGCTGATTCAAGAGAGTGTGAAATACAGACAATTTTAGAGGTACAAAACTAAGAGGGGATATCACTCACTCACTTACTTACCTTACTAAAAGCTAATTAAAAATGTCCATCAGCAAAACTCAGCCCAGAGGAAAGGCTTAGGATATCAAAAATTTAAGATAAGTACAGTTTTTTTTTAAAGTTGGCAAATGTATTTAATAATTCCAAAAATTGCAATAAATACTTTTACCAAAAACAAAAACAGACAAACAAAAAAACCCAACCAGGCTAACAAACCAGAAAACAGAGCTAAAACACTAAAAATCTAACCAAAACAGAACCAGAGCAAGTGGAGAAGGGGGACTGTATGATTAATTAAATCATCCTGATGTCCATGTCATATTTGGGAGTGAGATAAAAATAGTGATTACATTGGGAAGTTCTGGTGAATATTTAACATATAAATATGTTTTGAAGAATATTATTGACTGCACCAAAGAAAGGAAATATATTTTATAGCTTCCCAACCAGGAAATTAAAAAAAACAAAGATTGGAGGAATAGAGAACTATATTAAAATAAATCTTTAAAAAAAATAGAAGAAAAGGGTAAGCAAACAAAGAAGGTAGTAGATTTATGTAAAAGATATCCCAAAGCACATCAATAGAAACACATTTACTTATTGATATGATTTGGCTGTGTCCCTAACCAAATCTCATCTTGAATTCTCATGTGTTGTGGGAGGGACCCAGCGGGAGGTAATTGAAACATGAGGGCAGGTCTTTCCCATGCTGTTCTCGTGATAGTGAATAAGTCTCATGAGACCTGATGGTTTTAGAAAGAAGGGTTCCTTTGCACAAGCTCTCTCTCTCTGTCTGCTGCTATCCATGTTTAAGACAGGACTAGCTCTTCCTTGCCTTTTGCCATGATTGTGAGGCTTCCTCAGCCACATGGAACTGTAAGTCCAATTAAACCTCTTTCTTTTGTAAATTGCCCAGTCTTGGGTATGTCTTTATCAGAAGTGCAAAAACGGACTAATATACTTATAAATTAAAAGAAAATAACCATCACATTGGTTTCAAAAAAGAAGTAGAAGATTCAGCTGAAGTCTTCTTACAGGAGACCCAGGCTGAGGAAAGAAAGGTGTGTTGGAAATGCTGTACTTTCTGGGAGATGTACAGAAATATATGAATGTCATTTGGGACCAGAGGTGGTGGTTTCTTTTTTTTTCTGGGGACTGGGAAAGAAGAGAGAGAAACTACTGGAGATGATTCATATAGCAACTCCAATTCTATGATGTTTTACTCATAAAAAAGAAATATGGGCCGGGCACGGTGGCTCATGCCTGTAATCGCAGCACTTTGGGAGGCTGAGGCGGGTGGATCACGAGGTCAAGAGATCGAGACCATCCTGGTCAACACGGTGAAACCCCGTCTCTACTCAAAATACAAAAAATCAGCTGGGCATGGTGGTGCATGCCTGTAATCCCAGCTACTCAGGAGGCTGAGGCAGGAGAATTGCCTGAACCCAGGAGGCGGAGGTTGTGGTGAGCCAAGAT
>NW_016107349.1:7202927-7285354 GCF_001604975.1 Cebus imitator | reverse complement strand
ATTAAGCTCTATGTTTACAGGGTTATGAATTCTCTGGAGTCCACATTATTCTCTATTTTTGTCTATATGTTTGAGATAATTTATAATTCAAAATAACCAAAAGTCAAACTAACTTCACAGTTTGCCAAATAAAATATTTCTGATAATTTAGATGTTCTAAAATTTGATTCCTTAATTTTTCATTAGTGAGGATTTGGGGAATGATTGGAGCAAAAAGAAAAGTATGTGTCATTTGAAAAAATTAAATTCTCTTGTTTGTACATTCTTTTAAGTGTTCTGCATTTTGTGACCCATCAATGTGTCCTTAACAACTATACTAGCTCTTTGAGCCTTAGTTTCCACTTTGGTGAAGCTTCTAGTTTTATCAGGATCAACCTGACATCCTTGCTCTGATTCTGGCCTATCCTATGATAGTGTTTACACTATGGAATTAAACAAATGCTACTGTAAGAACTGGAAAAAAACACCTTAAACTTCATATGGAACCAAAAGAGAGCCCTCATAGTCAAGTCAATTCTAACCAGAAAGAACAGAGCTGGAGGCATCACACCACTGGACTTCAAACTATACTACAAGGCTACAGTAATCAAAACAGCATGGTACTGGTGTCAAAACAGAGATATAGACCAATGGAACAGAACAGAGCCCTTGGAGGCAACGTCACACATCTAGAACCATATGATCTTTGACAAACTTCATAAAAACAAGCAATAGGGAAAGGATTCCCTGTTTAATAAATGGTGTTGGGAAAACTGGCTAGCCATATGCAGAAAGCAGAAACTGGATCCCTTCCTGACACCTTACAGTAAAATTAACTCCAGATGGATTAAAGGCTTAAATATAAGACCCAACACCATAAAAACCCTAGAAGAAAATCTAGGCAAAACCATTCAGGACATAGGTATAGGCAAGGACTTCATGACTAAAACACTAAAAGCATTGGCAACAAAAGCCGAAATAGACAAATGGGACCTAATTAAACTCCAGAGCTTCTACACAGCAAAAGAAACAATCATTAGTGTGAATCAGCAACCAATAGAATGGGAAAAAGTTTTGGCAATCTACCCATCTGACAAAGGGCTAATATCCACAATCTACAAAGAACTAAAACAAATTTACAAGAAAAAAACAACCCCATCAAAAAGTAGACAAAGGATATGAACAGACACTTTACAAAAGATGACATATATGAGGCCAACAAACATATGAAAAAATGCTCATCATCAGTGGTCATTAGAGAAATGCAAATCAAAACTACATTGAGATACCATCTCATGCCAGTTAGAATGGCAATCATTAAAAAATCTGGAGACAGATGCTGGAGAGAATGTGGAGAAATAGGAACACTTTTACACTGTTGGTGGGAGGGTAAATTAGTTCAACCATTGTGGAAGACAGTGTGGCGATTCCTCAAGGACCTAGAAATAGAAATTCCATGTGACCCAGCAATCCCATTACTGGGTATATATCCAAAGGATTATAAATTATTCTATTACAAGGACACATTCACACGAATGTTCACTGCATCACTGTTTACAATAGCAAAGACTTGAAACCAACCCAAATGCCCAACAATGATAGACTGGACAGGGAAAATGTGGCACATATACACCATGAATACTATGCAGCCATAAAAAACGATGAGTTTGTGTCCTTTGTAGGGACATGGATGAACCTGGAAACCATCATTCTCAGCAAACTAACACAAGAACAGAAAATCAAACACTGCATGTTCTCACTCATAGGTGGGTGTTGAACAATGAGAATATATGGACACAGGGAGGGGAGCATCACACACTGAGGTCTGGGGGGGAATGTGGGGGGTGACAGTGGGGGATGGAGAGTTGTAGAAGGAAAACATGGTGGAGAAATGCCAGATATAGGCGATGGGGAGGAAGGCAGCAAACCATGTTGCCATGAATGTACCTATGCAACAATTCTGCATGTTCTTCACATGTACCCAAAAACCTAAAACACAATTATACACACACACACACATACACACGAAGACTCAGATGGGACAATATGTTTATTCCAACTCTGATTTCCTTACTGCTTTGTCAAATTGCCTTTGTTGAAAAATTTGCTTCTAGCTTTCAAGTTTCTCTTATAATAATTCATGCTTGTTAATTTGTTTATTTTTTTCACCTTTTAACCCATGCCAGAAACTGTGCTAGATGCCTAATATACATTATCTCATTTAGTGCACGTAACAATTTTTCAAGGTCTGTATCATTATCCTTAGATAAGAAGACTAACCCAAGGGCATCATCAGCTCTCAAGCAGCACATACAGAAGATGGTATCCTGTATTCCACCTCCAAGGCAATACTTAGCTTTGGAGGTTCTATAACTGACCTGGTATGGTCAGCTCCTGAGATTTGGTCTCTTCCTAGAATGGTTAGGCCTCTCTGACATAATTTTAAAGAGGTTTAAGTGTTGGTTGGTTGCATGGAGAAATATATTACAGCTAGTGCTCGACTCACAACCACAATTGGTTCCAACAGACCGGTCGTAACACGATTTGGTCATATATGCACACGGAGATGGTAGTGCTGCCGGAAGCTGGCCCACACTGTCGTACGCCCAGCTGGGCAACGTTTGCGCTGCCAGACGTGGAGCAGTCGTGGCTAGCGATTGTGGTTGTAAAGTCAAATTGTCGTAAGTTGTATAGGTCGTAAGTCGATCAATACCTGTAGTGCCATGTTCTGGCATCCTCATAAATAGCATCCATCAAAAATGGCATTAACATCTCCCATATAAATCCCCAGGCTTGAATATTGATACAGTTTGTATCTGTGTAACCACCAAAATCTCAAGCCAAATTGCAATCCCCAGTGTTGGAGGAGGGGCCTGGTGTGGGAGGTGATTGGCTCATGGGGGCAGGTTTTAAATGAATGGTTTAGTGCCATCCCTTTGGTGCTGTTCTTGTGACAGTAGGGAGTTCTCACGTGATCTGGTCGTTTAAAAGTGTGTAGCACTTCCCCCTGCTCTCTTTGCCTCCTGCTCTTGCCATGTAAGACAGGGATCTCCAACCCTCAGGCCACAGACCAGTATCGAGTTGAGCGGCTGGCAATAAGTGAAGTTTCATCTATATTTACAGCAGCTTCCTATTGCTCACATTACCACCTAAGCTCTGCCTCCTGTCAAATCAGCCACGGCATTAGATTCTCATAGGAACGCAAACATTACTGTGAATTGCACATGTGAGCGGTCCAGGTTGTGCACGCTTATGAGAGTCTAATGCCTGATGATATGTCACTGTTTTTTGTCACCCCTAGATGGGTGAGTTGCAGGAAAACCAGCTCAGGGCTCCCACTGATTCTGTATTATGGTGAATTGTATAATTATTTCATTAAACATTACAATGCAGTAATAATAAAGTGCACAGTAAATGTAATGCTCTTACATCATCCCAAATCCACCCCCAGTCTGGTCTGTGGAAAAACCACCTTCCATGAAACCACACCCTCATGCCAGAAAGGCTGGAGACCGCTGATGTAAGACATACCCGTCTCCCTTTTGTCTTCCGCCATGTTTGAAAGTTTCCTGAGGCCTCCCCAGAAGCCACTATGCTTCCTGCACAGCCTGCAGTACCATGAGCCAATTAAACCTCTTTTCTTTATAAATCACACAGTCTCAGGTGTTTCTTTATAGGAACGCAAGAATAGACTAATGCAAATATACAGATCTGCATTTGGAGGTGATAGAAATTATAATAAATAAGTGGAATATATCAAACAATAGGCCTTTCCATTTAAAAACATTGTGAAGAAAGGTTACAGAGATCTTATTTGCTTCCGGTTCTGAAATATTTAAAACTTGTAATATGCAAAGTTCAGTCTTTTCTCTCTAATGAGTCATGAGGTATAACACATTGCGAAGAATGAGTGATTTCCGTTTTTTTTTTTTTTTTTTTGAGACAGAGTCTCGCTCTGTTGGCCAGGCTACAGTGCAGTGGTATGATCTTGGCTCATTGCAACCTCCACCTCCTGGGCTCTAGCAATTCTCCTGCCTCAGCCTCCTGAGTAGCTGGGATTTACAGGTGTATGCCACCATACCCAGCTAATTTTTGTATTTTTAGTAGAGATGGGGTTTCATCATGTTGGCCTGGCAGGTCTTGAACCCCTGATCTTAAGTGCTGGGATTATGCCTCCCAAAGTGCTGGGATTACCAGGCATGAGCCACCTTGCCTGGCTTACTTTTTTTTTTTTTTTTTTTAAACTATAATTAGTTTAAACCAAGCTTTTATAAACTTTAGAATACATTTTAAATAAAACATAATCTCATGAACACCTTCAGGATATGTCTTACATTTTATATGGTTTTTAAAAAATTAATTATCTTAAAAATGTCTTGACTATTAGCATAATTCTATAACAATTTTATAAAATTCACTTTAATGCTATATTTAATAATACTTATGGAGACATGGTTCTTTGTTTTCTGCATTTAGTTCTGTCATACTCTACTTGCTTTATCTTAAATGTGTAAAAGCATGATTTGTCAACAATTTTTTTTTAAATGATATTATATTAGGTTTGAGTATCGTGACTAAAGATTTACTAATATATACATTGGAAAGTTATTTATTACAGCTTTTAAATTAAACATCTGCTTTATTATGTTCTGTTTGAAATTATTCCATTTTTTTAATAGCCAGCCAGATTAGTGTCACTTTGTGTTTTTGTTTTTAAGTCATGAAAATAGAGAGAGGGGCCTCAGTTTTGTAGGGCCTCTAACCAATTCATTTCAGATGTGGCTAGTTTTGTATTCTAAGAATTGAAACGCTAAATTGTCGCCATTTTTTTCTTTAAAAAAATTAAAGAAATACTAGAAACACTTTGCTTTGCCAGACAAGAATTATAGCCATTTGAATACAGGCATGATAAAGATAATCTTGAAGCACATTTGCTAAATGATTTTTTCTTTAATAGTTTTCATTAACCTGTTTTTCCACATCCATGTTCCTCATACTTTGTGTGTTTCACCAAGTGTCCATAACTGAAACAAACAGAATGACTTTGAATGAAAATAATTTACAATTATGTAAGAGTTAGAGCCACCTTCCCAGCTGGTTGGCTAAGCTAGTCCCAGGCACACCAGTGGGACATAGCGAGCTTTCAGGAAGGCTCTTTTTTTAAAATTTATTATTATTATTATTATTTATTTATTTATTTATTTTTTTGCGACGGAGTTTCGTTTCGCCCTTGTTATCCAGGCTGGAGGGCAGTGGCACGATCTCTGCTCACTGCGCAACCTCCGTCTCCCGGGTTTAAGCGATTCTCCTGCCTCAGCCTCATGGCTCTTTGAAGCATGGGGCCCTCTGAGGCGTGAGAGCAGGGGCAGGGCCTTTGCCTAGATGAGTAATATTTATGATAAGTGCACTAATGAATGAAAAACAAAAGTAACATCACGATTTAATATTAAATGATAAAATAATGTCAGCCAATTAATTTATTCATTAGTATAAGTGACCATGATGTGCTAGGTAGTGTTCCTGGGAATTTTTTGAAAGGTCCTAGCTTGTTCTGTGCTCCACTGTTACACATTCAATACAAGCAATTGTTATATCTGGGAGGATATGGTAGTAACTGCGAGATCTGTAAATTACTAGAGTCATGGAAGACCCTGTATTGAGGCTAGATTTAATTTGAAGCATGATCTAGTTGACTTTGGGTAAAAATTTGACCTGATTCTGGTTTTCTCATTTGTAAAATTCACATAGAAATCTTGCAAGATTTTCTAAGAATTAATCTCTACGTACACAGTGTTGATTATAATTGGCATGAAGTAGATGCTCAAAAATAAAAATGACAGTTAATGTCTTGCTCCTGCAACATCTGGTGGTGCTAATATCACAAATCCAAAATCTCTTCTCATTCACAATTCCCCAATCCACCAATTTGTAATAGTATTTTCTTAACTTTGGGGCAATATTGGGGCAAAATTGACAATGGATGTGAAGCTGTTTACAGACTTATTTGTCCTACTTAGTATAAATATTCACATAGAAAACTTGGAGAAACAGTATTTACTCAGGAGATTTTGCCCCAGTCTCTGCTGTTACATAGTATGTTACACAGGTAACACCTAGATTTTTAAGTTCCCAAATAACAACAACAACAATAAATCCAAATACTGAATTCTGAAACCCAACTGCTCCCAAGGGTTCTTGAAAGTGAACGAAGGTCTAGCACTGCATCACTTGATGTTACACAAAGGCTGCTGCCTGTTTCTTCTATCACTTAGTGTTAAACTCTCCAACTAGGATGTGTTATCCCTCACCGAAGGTAATGTTTCTTATAAACAGATGTGCTCAGTTGCCTATGCAATGGAGAGAAATGATCTCTCCAGAAGTGTATGTCTTGAGTAAAAGCTCATTCTGCATAGATTTCCTTTGCAATTTTGCATGCTATGGTTGCTGAGTAAACACGAAAAAATAAGGAACCTTAGCAAGTTGTTATATTCTACTCATGTTTTGTTTACTGTGACACATTTTTCATGTTCCAAAGTGTTTGGGGAGATAGACTGCCGCTTCCTTTGTAGTCAGTATGCTAACACCAGCAGAAACAGCAGAGAGAGGTGCTGAAGCGAGCCAAGAAGGGCACAAAGGGAAACATTTCAAACATGAATGTTCCTGAGGTTCATATTTAGGCTGAAATAGGAGAAATATATGGTGACTCAGTTTTTGCAGCTCCAGGTTATCTCGTTTCTGCCCTGGAGGAAAGAAAAAAACTACCAATAGTAGGTAGTGTCAGCCTACCTTATCTAGAAATGGCTATAACTTCCATGAGTTATAGGTGAGAGTCATAAAAAATATAAACCAGGGCCCCAGGGTTTTTTTTTTTTTTTTTGAAATGGAGTCTTACTCTGTCGCCCAGGCTGGAGTGCAGTGGTGCAATTTCGGCTCACTGCAACCTCAGCCTCCTGAGTTCAAGCAATTCTCCTGCCTCAGCCTCCTGAGTAGCTGGGACTACAGGCATGCGCCACCACACTCAGCTGATTTTTAATTTTTTTTGTAGAGACGGGGTTTCACCATGTTGGCTAGGCTGGTCTTGAACTGTTGACCTCACGCAGTCCACGCATCTTGGCCTCCCAAAGTGCTGGGATTATAGGCATGAGCCACCACTCCTGGCCCAGGGACCCAGTTTTTAAGTGGCAAGAAAGTCTTCTTTCATATTTATCCCTTACAGACTCTTATTTAGTGACAGAAGCAATGACTGAATTAATGGTTATAGCTCCTTGGTTCGTTATAAATGAACTGGAGTATGCCCTGTTGCTTAGGTTATCTTTTAAAACCCAATTTCAAGGAAGATATAGGCTACTTAGGGTGAGAAGACCCAGGCTTGATGAGAGGCTCAATGTAGAATCAGGTGTAGGAGCCAAGTTCTCATTTTTTATGGGGAAGTTGATGTGTGTAGGTCATCGCAAAAGCTAAGCAGAATTAGCGGATGACAATCACAGGAAGGTCCTTGGGAAAGGCCAATATTATTACTGGACTATAAGGAACCCTAGGGTGGAAAGCCATGCAAAAATATGACAGGATTATGTCACATTTCAATAATTTTTACACCTCGTGGTCTGCACGGGGCTACCGCAATTTAAAAATTACCACTACACACTCGGCCAAATGGTGAAGCATTCTGGAAAATTTCCCTGCTTGTTTCACAGCATTCAAATAATTTCAGAAAACATAAAAATTTTAGAAATTTAATTTATACCTCTCCTGAGAAATTATCTATGTGTGAATTTAGATACTTGTCTAACACTTGTAAAGAGTGTTTGTTTTTATATAACCTGTTTATTATAATTATTTCCCATGTTGAATTTTTCCAACAGATGTGTGAAACTCATATATTAGTTGCAAAGGCCATCTAAACTTCCTGCAAGCTGAACATCAAAATAGAATTTTACCCAAATATAAACAATAGAAATTGAATTTCCCTTGAATCTTTTCTCTAAAATTCAAATCTGTTTTAGCAATGCTGTTAAGCAAATTCACAAATAAGGCAGTGAATCCTGAGAACATTAAACTGGATGATAACTTAGGAAATAAAAGTTATTGTGGAGGACCTTTCTATGTTATTCCCTTAAAATGTAACAATAATATTATTTTCTTTTGGAAATTGACATCTCATTTCCCTATTCATGGAGTCAGATCCTCTACCCCAAGAAGAGCATGTGCGTGAACATGTAACCTGCATTTGTTCATGTCTGCCTTTGCTCTCTAGTGATGCAGAATGAGGCAATGGCTTCACAAAAAGAGTACTGAAAACATTTAGGCCCTATTTCTTTTTCTTAGAGACTATCACTGTGAAGACAGTTTTCAGACACCACAGAAAGATGACTCCAATATACAACATATAATTCAAAAACTAATTCCTACCTGTGCTGAAGTGTATCTGCTTCCACATCCAAAATGTCTGTAGTTATCTAAAGAAGTGGTTCGCAGTCAGAGACCTGCAGACCCCCTACAGTCACTTAAGATTGATTTAGGACAGGGGTGGGAAGGGTGGGAAGTTGGGAGTCTGATGTTATTAACTTTTTTCTTTCCGTTACACTATGAAGTCTTTTAAAATACTTTTTATTTTCTGCTTTTTGCTTTTTCTTGCCTTAGAAAGACTGATTTCAGCATTACTGATTGGCTAATAGAAAAGCCAATTAATTATGTTATCATCTTTCTTACAAAAAAATCTTCACGATCCCAAGCTTTGTGGCAGAGTTATGCATAGTAAAAGGTGAAACAGTGGGAAATTCCTATTCTAAAATACGACATTGTTAAATATCCTATTTTTGAAACTTGGGCTCAATTCCTCACAGATAGCTCTGACCACTAGCCCTGGGGTGATCCACTTCTGCCCTCTCATTTCTGCCTTCTAATTTCCCCAGAAAATTCTTTGATTTCTGTTCTTTCCTGGACAGTAAAGTTGTGACGGTAGCACAAAGCTGAAAGAATTCATGGTGCATCTTGCCAATTTGTGAAACCAGGATCTTCCTGGTTTCTGTTAGGAAACAGATGGCACTCTTGAGAAGTGATTGAGGAAAGCTTAATCAAAGAACTATTTACAAAATTATGTAGCAGGGTAGAATAAGCAATGTGGATAGTAAAGTATCCAGGAATCATCCTATGCCTAGAAGGGCAAGGAGAAGTCATGACCACCTAACTGAAACTGTAACACTTGAAGATGGGCCATCTGTGGCAGCCTTCAGTAGACATACGAAGCCCCTGCCAACCCGTGGCCCAGCAGAGAGCGAGCCCGGGGAATCCCTACCCTGCCCCCAGCATGTGCTCATGCCCTCCTATTTACTGCAGATACCTCCTGCCGACCAAACCAAACTGGAAGCCAGTGTAAGGCCTCCCAGATGATACGCCTTGTAGAGCTCAGCTCCAGAAGCACAGGGTGGTACATAAAATTGTGAAGCTGGCAGGCCAAATAGAAAATAAGCCACCATTCTCAGGCTTAGTAAGCCATAGTGGAAAAGAGATGACAATGCACCAACCATTGCATCAAACAAATGTATGTTCAAGCCTAGGGTTCATCAGCAATTGACAATGTGACTCTGACAAGCTATTTAACATCTCTGAACTTCCTTATTTTCTGGCATGTAAATTTCCATTGAATTGCATACTTTGTATGGATACTGCAGTTATGAAATGAGATCAGTCCACATTAGCATTAATAGCAATGACTGTTTTTCATGAGGGCTAAGATGTACTGTATAGGGTTGAATAGGGCCATTGTCCCTTCACTCTCCCCACAAAGGTTAGATATTCCCAGAACTTCAGAAGGTGACCTTATGTGGAAATAGGTTCTTTACAGATGTAATTAACTAAGATGAGCTCATACTGGATTAGTATGGAACCTAATTCCAAAAAGTGGCATTCTTATAAGAAGGCCATATAAGACACAGTGAGACATTAGGGAGAACTCCAGGTGATAACGGAGACAGAGACTAAGGTGTGTGTCCACCACCCAAGAGATGCCAAGGATTGAAAGCAACCACTAGCAGCTGGGAGAGAGGAGTTTGAGGCCAGCCTGGGAAATGTGGTGAAACCCCATCTAAAAATACAAAAATTAGTCTGGCATGGTGGCATATGACTGTAATTCTAGCTACTTGGGAGGCTAAGGTATGAGAATTGCTTGAACCCAGGAGGCGGAGGTTGCAGTGAGCTGCCACTCACTCCAACCTGGGCAATAGAGAAACAAAACAAAACAAAAAAGGAAAGAAAGGAAAAAGAATAGAAGCTAGAAGAGAGGAAAAGGAGCATTCTTCCCAAAAGCCTTCAGAGGGGGCGTGGATCTGCCGATACCTTTATGGTAGCCTTCTATCCTCCAGGCTGTGGTACTTTGTTATGGCAGCCCTAGGTAATGGTTACATGTACTTTTATTACACATTAAAACAAACAAACAAAAACATCTCAGAAATCAAGAAATGTCTAAAGTAGATAATATTTTACAATGGCGATCAGGTAGGCAAACTGACATCTCCCAGAAGTGCCTGTGCTAAACCTTACAGAATGTGTCAGTAGTGTTGACAAGACATGTATGGGCCAGTTTCCTTAATTCCAAGGAAAAACGTTGGGGGAAGGGAAGAGAAGAGGTAAGTTTGACAAGTCCAAAACATTCTCAACTCCCAAGCTGGAGACAAAATTAGTTGTCAACATAATTAAATGCTTCCTTGGAAGCTCAACACCAAGGACCTTTTTTTAAAAAAAATTGTTAAAAGAGAAATTCTGTTATCAATCTTCTTTTAAATTTTAATTTTAGATTCCGGGATACATATACAGATTTGTTATAAGGATATATTGAGAGATGCTAACGTTTGGTCATCTATTGATCCCGTCACCCAGATAATGAACATAGTACCAGATGGACAGTTTTTTGGCCCTTTCATTCCTCCTCCCATCTTCCCTTCTTTCTGAGTCCCTAGTATCGGTTATTTCCATCTTTATGTCCTTGTGTACTCAAGGTTATCTCCTACTTGTAAGTGAGAACATGTGATACTTTTCTGTTTCTGCATTAATTTGCTTAGGATAATAGCCTCCAGCTGCATCCATGTTGCTGCAAAGGACATGATTTGGTTCTTTTAAATGGCTGCATAGTATTCCATGGTGTATGTGTACCACATTTCCTTTTTATCCAATACACCATTTCTAGAGGACACTGAGGACCAGCTTCTATGGCAAAATGCAAAACACCATGACTCCAAGTCTATAAGCAATTTGAAGCTGTAAATCTTGAATATGAGAACATTTAGGAGAACTTGTAAGAATTTATTTTACTTGCATTTTCATTTTTAGTGCATGGTCATCAGGTCCATGTTGTATTTTATCATCTAACCTGATACCTTGTATCGCATGATTATGCACAGTCATGCTGCATAATCAGAGTTTATCTTAAATAAGCCTTTACAGAGCTGTTGCATTATGTATGAAATGAAAACTTCAAATTATTAATGCATTATTTCACAGTTTAATTAGCATCCGGTTTACTTTTGCAGTACGTGCAGCGATTTATCTTACAGTGAATAGTGTCTCAGGTTTGATGTTATAGTATTCGCTATTAGCACTCTAGCTCAAATGATTTAGACATCTTTTGCTTATTTTCTGATACTGAAGTTTTTGCCACAAAAATTTACTCTTATAGCTAAATTTTAAAAAGTAACATGTTCCAGGTGCAGTGGTGCATGCCCATAATGCCAGCGCTTTGTGAGGCTGAAGTGGGAGGACTGCTTGAGTCTAGGAGTTTGAGATCATTGGGGCAACAGAGTGAGACCCTCCCAATCTCTACAAAAAGTTTTAAAAAATTAGTCAGGTGTGGCAGCACATACCTGCATTCCTAGTTACTCAGGAGGCTGAGATAGGAGAATTGCTTGAATCCCGGAGGTTGAGGCTACAGTGAGCTGTGATCACTCTGCTGCACTCCGGCCTGGGTACAGAGTGAGACCCCGTGGGAGCAAAAAACTAACACGTTAAAAGTTCAAGATTCAAACTTCTTTTAAACTAAAAGAAGTAAAATTTCTCTAAAAAATGGTTTTGGCTGAACAACAGTTTTAAAGGCCAAGTTTGTACCTGAGGTAGGTACAGTCCAAGAGTGTTGTTTGCATGAGCATTTTCCAACATTGTCATTTCAGTAAGAAAAATATCAGATTTTGAATAACATTTTCTGAATGCACCCTGTTAGACTGTAACACCTCTCTCTAGCAGAAGCCAATAGTGTCATTTGCAAACGTATTGGCAGCATCTTTCTTTCTGTAATAAAGAAATGGTTGTAAGGAAGTTTCTATTAGATAAGTAAAATAGAGATACACATATTAATCTATTTTATCACTTAAGCATAAAACCTCACAAAATTCTTGTGCATATTTTCTGCGTTTTAGACCCATAAGTTAATCTCTTAACGTTGACTAAGGTAATATAAATGGTTTATGATGTAGTAAAAGGAAGAAGGTACATACTTAAGAAAACATATTTTAATAATTTTTAAGACTTATCCCGTTACATACAAACTCCCATTTCACCTTACATAATACGTACTGTGGAATTTTAAAGCTAGAGGGAGCCTTAGATCATCAAGCACATGTTGTATTTTATCATCTAACCTGATGTCTTGTATCTCAAGCTGATTGTCTCCATTTGTAGCGTTTTTAAGAAACCATTACTCCTATGTTACCTATCTTTCTTCTCATAATATGTGACATCCGTATCAGTGATCTTCGAACCAGGGATCTCAATCTCAAATATCTACATCAGTCAGCCAGGAGAGTGCATGAGAGGAACTGCCTGTTGGTGTCTCAGGAGTGCTGGAGAACGTGAGCCCTCTTACACAGAGTGGTAGCTGGCATTCATCACCAGTTGATGGAGGGAATGCCAGCTCCAGTCCCCATATTGCCAGATCTTCCTACTCCAGAGAAAACAGAAATCTAGATTTTTAATGTGCAGTTTCTCTACTGGAATTCACAATTGATTAAATGTTTTCGAAAACTGTATGTGGGATAAACATGATATATCTTTAGGCCACTGATTTTCAGATTTTGATCTTGGTATTTACATCCTGAAAGGTAGAGCTTATCCTAAAATAGTAATCAGTTCCTCCACACAGACTGACTCCAGGCAGAAGGTTTGTGCCCAGACGAATCTAACGATAGTAAGCTTTCACCGATGCTTTGGTGACCCAGAAATGTGAATGAAAATAAAAGCACAACGTTTTCTATTTATTGGCCTAACTGACAGGCCTATAAAATATTTTTTCTTGCTTTGCTGCTTTTGTATAGGTTCTATTTTCCAGACTATCCAACAGTCTTTAAAAATAAGCAATCTTCGGCCAGGCGCAGTGGCTCATGCTTGTAATCCCAGCACTAGCCCTTTGGAAGGCCGAAGCAGGCAGATGACCTGAGGTCGACAGTTCGAGACCAGCCTGACCAATGTGGAGAAACCCCGTCTTGACTAAAAATACAAAATTAGTTGGGTGTGGTGGTGCATGCCTGTAATCCCAGCTACTTGGGAAGCTCAGGCAGGAGAATCACTTGAACCTGGGAGGCGGAGTTTGCGGTGAGCTGAGATCACGCCATTGCACTCCAGCCTGGGAAGCAAGAGCAAACCTCTTTCTCAAAAAAAAGAAAGCAATTTTCATTTTGCATCTTTTTATTATGAAAATATGTGGCCAGCTCCAGTGGCTCACGCCTGTAATCCCAGCACTTTGGGAGGCTGAGGTTGGGAGTTCGAGATCAGCCTGAGCAGCATGGAGAAAACTCATTTCTACTAAAAATATAAAACAACAACAACAACAAACAATTAGCCGGGTGTGGTTGCATATGCCTGTTATCCCAGCTACTTGGGAGGCTGAGGCAGGAGAATCACTTGAACCCTGGAGGCAGAGGTTGTGGTGAGCAGAGATCATGCCATTGCACTACAGCCTAGGCAACAAGAAACTACATCTCAAAGAAAGGAAAGAAAAGGAAAGTAAAGGAAAGGAAAGGAAAGGAAGAGAGAGAGATAGAGAAAGAAAGAAAGAAAGAAAGAAAGAAAGAAAGAAAGAAAGAAAGAAAGAAAGAAAGAAAGAGAAATGCAACATATTAAGCTAGGTAGTTTCAATTTAACAAGCAATTATTCTATATCTTCTCTGCAAAAGATACCACTCTATATTCTATATAGTTAAGAGTAAGACATGTTTTCTCTGTTCAAAATTTTCTGTGACAGATACATCCCCTCAGCCATTCTTTTCTTTGGCATATTTCTTCATTACTCCTTAATTGCATACTGTCTGGTGCTTACAATCAAAATGACATCAACTTATATTTTTCTGTAGACATTGCGCATTATTATTGCTGGCATTCCTCAAGACACTAGAAGCAGAACCTACTTTCTCCTTGTGAGATCTACCATCCCCATTTTACAGATGAAGAAACCATAACATGAATGTACTGTAAATAAATTACCCTGTGGACACACTGATTTCTACGAAGGAGCATATGATTTCATTGCCTAATGCTTCTTCATCTCCACGTAGACTGTCTATCATCAGGAAAAGACAGGTATACCAGTTTGGTTTATCAGTGTCTTATTTTCCCAGAATGAGCCTCACACTTGGAAATAATAGAGGCACTGTACACTAAAGCAAATGGAACAAATCATGATTTTCTTTATAATTTATAAACTCTAGAAAAACCACTTGTGTGGCCAGGTGCGGTGGAGAATCATGCCTGTAATCCCAGCACTTTGGGAGGCTGAGGTGGGTGGATCACAAGGTCAGGAGATCAAGACCATCCTAATTAACATGGTGAAACCCCATCTTTACTAAAAAAACACAAAAATTTAGCTGGACGTAGTGAAACATGCCTGTAATCCCAGCTACTCAGGAGGGTGAGGCAGGAGAATCGCTTGAATCTGGGAGACGGAGGTTGCAGTGAGCTGAGACCGCATCACTGCACTCCAGCCTGGGCAACAAGAGCAAGACTTCATCTCAAAAAAAGTAAAAACGCTTGTGTAGAATCTACAAAAAGAATTACCTTGTTGATAGTATATGATAAGATGTTTATAAAATATGTCTCATAGAACAGCTTACCATAAGAGAAGGATTAAAATTATAAGGAATACTAATGAAAATTTGTAAAGTCTTCACTGACAGCTGACTATAAATTTTACATGATTACTGATGCTTATTCTTAGAGTTCACCAGAGTAAGGCTTTGAAGTTGATGGATCAACAAGTCACCAGATCCTTCAGTGAAATTTTTCAAAACATAATTCTGTTTGATGGTAGGAATATCATTGTGCAGGTGGACAGAACACTTATCATACTAGTTCCTGGTTCGAGAAATACTTCCATCATATTCCAAGCCCACATATAAGATGCCTAGCTGTATTCTGAACACCTTCCTGTCTTTAGCCATTTTCAATCTATCATTAAGTCTGTCGAAATATTCAATTAAAAATAATTTCTTAAGACATTTCCTTTCTCTCCCTACTACAAGGTGAGTATTCAATAAACGTTTGCTCTTTATTATTGTTATTGCTATTTTTCCCGGTCACCAAATTAGAGCAAGTTACTATCATCATTTGCTTGAGCTACTGTAATAACCTCCTAGTTTGTATTTTATGTCCAAACTCACCCATAGCCCCCGCCAGGTTTTTTTTTGCACTACAGCTAGATGACCTCTTTAAAAAGCAAGTCTGATCCTTTTAAGTACGGCATGAGATGTCAGCTGCAAGTTCTCCTATCTCACACCATATTCTTTGCAATACAGACACACTGACTTTAGGTGTCGCTATGGAGCCCTCTGCTCTTGACTCACAGGGCCTTTGTGTGTGCTAGTCTTTCTGATTGGTGTGCTTATCCCCTTCCTCTGTTCACCTAATTCACTCTCGTTTATCCTTCTTGCCTTACTTCCCTTGGACACCCTCTCTGGACATCCTGCACTGAATGAATTCCTGTCTATTTTCCCATGCCCTCTCTCAGCATCATTTACCTTCCTTTTGAAGCATTAACCATAACTGTAATTTTACATGCATTTTTTTAAACCATTGATTAATGCCTCTCTCTTTCTAGACCATAAGGCCTATGAGACCTGGAGACTATTTATATTCAATACATACCTGTTGAATTCATGAATGCTACATTATTAGATTCACTAGCTAATAAAAAGATGTTTAGCGTAACATAATCATAGAAATGCTTTAAAACAGCACATTTCCTTTCATCTGAATACTTATGGCTGTCGGGGTCTACGCTTTGCAAGTAGCGTTCTAATGTCCAGATATAGTCCTATGGAGTTAGAAGGTTTTTATATGTAGGGCCTCCAGGAGAAATGGGACTTACCTGTGAAACATCAATAGGCCAAACTAACAGTATCTATAGTATCTGCTATTTTGTTCCCCTTAATCCCGAGAAGAAAATAGACTAGGATTGTTCCATCCAAAAAAGAGTGACTTGTGACTTATGTATCCCTAGACAAATGAATACATTATTCATGTGTTCACACGTTCATGTAAAGCAAAGAAAGCCTAATGAAGATTTATATCAGGATCTACTTTCTGACTTTAAACTGTATTATTCCTTGAGTTTATCATGCAAGGTTAGTGTTGAAAGCCTCATCCTCTGAGCTATGAAGACTCCATGAACAACAGATTACTCTAGGGACCCATCCTTATGGATGAGGTGGGGAGATGGCCATGGATTTGATGATATAATTAGTCATCCATCTTCTCAATTGTTGCAAGAGAGCAGAATTAAAAAGTGTGGCCAGTGGAAAAACTTTAATCATTGTTGAATATTTGTGTTAAGTAAATTGTTGTATGATATAGAAGGGAATTAGCATCCTAAGTTAACCTTAATCTTTTCTGTAAACCAACATAAAACTTCTAACTCCTCCAGGCAGATGTCTTTCTACCACGAACTCATAGGCCTAATGTGTATTCCTCTGCTGGAGCCCTTGGCTATGCGGTTTCCCGTGCTCTCACCCGGTCCTGAAATTGTCTCTTAACCTTTCTGTAGCTTCAGGGATAGCAGGTACTTGTCACAAATAAGGAATTGGTCATTTCTTGGTGGCATGAGTAGATGGATGAATGAATGACAGTACCCATTATTCCTAGGAATTATATTAATTATTGCCTTTGAAAAAAGAATCCCCAAATTGCTATTATGGTAAATTATTTTCACTTTCTGTTTTACACCTATTTTTTCTGATCCTAATTTACTATTGTATCTGTCTCTCTTATTTCTTTTCCCTTTTCACGCTCTCTCTCTCAAAAGAAGTTTCCCCAGCCTTCTGAATTAAATCCTAATATCAGTGCACTTTATGACATCAAAACTTCATTCTGACTGACAAAATCCAGCTGGCTTTTGTACTTTACTTTTTAAAAAGCCTTTGACATAGATTGTGTTACTAAGTATTGCTACGTATGTTTTCCAATTTGGAAATCAGTAGAAAGGAGATAAGTTTTAATTATCTTTGAACTGGCCAGCTTAACAGTTAAACCTAGGACTCAGAGGCTGACATACAGAAAATCCATTTTTGGTTTGTTTTTGAAAAGCCAGCCATCCATTCTCTGAGCCAGTATAAAACCTTTTTCATCTGAAACCTCCTTTCAACTTCAGTAGTGTATGAAGATTGGGCTCTCCAAAGCTAGACCACAAACTGAAGTTTAGGGCATTGAAGACATTTGTTTGAATATTTGTGGTAATATATTGCAACAATTATCTGTAACAGCAGCATAATTTGTTCTTTCTGAACATGTTCATATTTTTACTTTTTAATGAAGTAATTTTTAAGGCTGTTTCTTTAATATAACATGTAGAATATATTTTAAATGTCTACTTAATAATTAATCATTAAATTTTAATATTTAAGTTACATAATTTAGTAGTAACTATGAACCTATTACATAGGTATTATTTTCCCCAATCTGCAGATGACAAAACTGAAGTTTGTGAGGCTGTCAGATATGTGACCCAAAGTCACATATCGAGTTGAAGGATTCACGTCTTTGTAACTTTAAAGTCATGTTTTATGCCAATGCCTCGTCTTAACAAGTTTAAAGATGATATTGCAATTTGACGTGTACATTTTGAAAACTAATTTTTATTACCAGATGCTGCATGGGTTAGCTGAGACATTTCAGGGACTTTAAAATGATCTTAAGAGTTTAAGTGTTACTTAATAACATCATGTTCTCTAAGAGGTGAAACTTCTTTGACATCCATTATATATGTTACTTTCATTTCACAGGAATGGTTGCCTGGTGAGCGCCTACAGCTTTGCCGGTAGTACAGCGTATTAGTCTGTTCTCATGCTGCTAATAAAGACATACCAGAGACTGGGTAATTTATAAAGAAAAAGAGGTTTAATGGACTTGCAGTTCCATGTGGTTGGGGAAACCTCACAATCATGGCAGAAGGCAAAAGAGGAGCAAAGTCAGGTCTTACACGGCAGCCGGCAAGAGAGAGAGGGGGGACTCTGTGCAGGGGCTCTCCCCTTTATGAACCCATCAGATCTCATGAGACTTATTCATTATCATGAGAACAGCATGGGAAAGACCCACCCTCATGATTCAATTACCTCCCACTTGTTTCCTCCCAGGACACGTGGGAATTATGGGAGCTACAATGTGAGATTTGGGTGGGGTCATAGCCAAGCCATATTAGACAGAGTCAGTATGTACTGTCAATGAGTGGTCAGAACTGACAGCTGGGATGTAGATCCCACCAGTCCACAAAATCAGGTGTACCCCTGAAATGTTCAGTTGGGGCATAGTCCCTGCAGCGTCTCAGAAGAGGGAGCTGTATTGATCTTCTCCTTGGCAATATACCATTTGGAGGCTTTTCTTCTCAAGGGGAGTCAAACAAGAGTGAAAGTGGTTCCTATAATTTATTTCCACACATACTGTCAGTTTGTCTTTATCCTTTTCTTTTTTAAGAGCTCTTTGTGTGCGAAGCCCTTGCCCTTTTATCCTTATGTTTTCCTCTGAAGAAGAAACAAATGGTTAACACAGTAATGCTGAGGCATGACCTCTATTGAGTTATCTAAAGACCTTCACTGATTGAGCTGCTCTTACATCAACCTCAAATTTGCACCTCATCAAAATAAGCACATTATTATGAGCCATAGTCATTTGCGATAATTAGTAAATCGATGAAACAACAAATTTTAAATTCATAGATGCCAAAGATTTACCATTCTAGTCTGTCCATAGGTGTTATGAGATGGGATCACAGGTGTATAGAGAGGAGTAAAATATAATTTCTCCTTAATGCCAATAGTATAGTTTAACATATAGTATGAGTAGAATACTCTACCAAAATTGCTACTCCAGCTAGCAATGCAGTGGAAGACTTATGAAGTCTTATCAAGGAAAAAAATTCTTATGAAGGAAAAATAAAAAGAATTTCCATGGGGCCATCAAGGATAGAAATGGGGTCTATAAATTCACCCAATACAGAATAGCCAAGAAAACAAAATAACAGGTTTGCATGCCTTTCAGGCGCTTGAGCAAGTTTTAGTCCAAACCCTCTCCTTCTGAGTCAACTTAGCAACTCCCTCCTCTCTTTCTGAACCCACAGTGCCTCCAGAAGCCCTATCGGAATCTACTCAAACTGCCTGCTTCATCCATCCACCCATGTAGCAATGAGGCAATGTATTCTCAGGCAACCATACCACAAAATATATATTCCCGTTGGCAGACTGGTGTTATTACATCCCGAGATTCCCCTTCTTGTCTTTCCTTAATGCATTTAGAATGGTTTAGGACTCCTGTTTATCTTGTAATAAATTATACCTCCATAAGTATCTGTAGTTAATCTCAAATCATGGTGATTTATTTGAAAGGAGGGATTTAGTAAGATATCTATAATAAAATAATTCAGATTTAAAATGGTAATTGATACATTTTTAATACATGTTTATGTTGAATTATTTTGGTACTATTCTTTTAGCTTTAAAAGGGCTAAATTTTACAAAGTCTTACATATTAATAATATGTACACTCTTACATTTCAATTAGAAAAAAACTAAAAGCTGTTAACTGAACATAAAATAATTCTGTATTTAATTTTGTATATAATCCATAATATAATTTTTGTATATAAAAACAGGCAAAGCTTTTACTAAAACTTGTCTATATAATTTTATTAAATGAGGAAAAGAATATTGACCTCTGTTAAGTCACATTGTGGCTTTGAAAAATTAAAAATATAATTACAATATTATATTAAAATACCACTTCTATTTAAAACACAAGATACATTTAAAAGGAATTGTTAACACTTTTATTTCAATAGCTCCTGTGTTTTCTCAGTGATTTTGCCATTTTGGTTTTGGGTGAAACAGAGGGTGCAGTTTACTGAAAGGAGGGATAGGAGGAAGAACCATTTTAAGCATGTGAGGTACCTGCCTCAGAGGTGCAGCAGCTGACCTATAGCCACACCTCCTGTGGTACTCAGTTTATTTTCCCAAGAAGGCTTAGGCATTTTTGCACAACCCAGTTCTAGAGAGAGCGGAGGTAAATGAGACAGTGCTGAAGATCCCAAGGGCATGATTTCCTCCACAAAATTGTACGAGACAAAGCAATGTATTCATGTTGTAGAAAGGAGTGCATTCCTTCTGCTACCTGTGTTTATTTTGTATGGATTGGCTGTAGTTAGGAGGGTGGTAGCTCTTCACTGGAATTCACACTCTCTGCCTGAGTCCAGATTGTTCTTGGCCCCAGCTAGAAGTGTACTTATTATGTCAGCAAGAATCCAGCGGGCTCTGAAGTGTGACCTGCTACGGGATAAGTGTAGCTTAGCCGGCTCTTGTGGAGCTAGGATCAGCATGGCATAAAGCTGCTCTCAGCATGACAGTCCATTTATAGAGAATTACGGGTTATTTGTGGCCAGTCTATTTAAGTTAACGGAAAACATTTTCTCCTTACGTTCTGGTTCTGTAATTAGAAAGCAAAATTCAGCTAGATTTTTATAAATCAACTTACCTGCGCTCATTTATTATAAACATTTTCTAATTTATTTATCTTTTGCTTATCAGCTAAAAAGGGGAAATCAAAATTTTACGTATTTAAAATTATATATTTGAAACACTTTCTTTTTAAATAAGGACAATCATCTAGGAACCTACAAAGTTATGCAACATTATCTTGAATAGGTTCTAGATTTTTGAACTGTCTTAGTAGCATGTAATATATGCCACCATTTCAATCGAAGAAAAGTTTTCAGTGAATACTAGTAAAACCTGGTTTTTCCTAAATTCTTTTCCTTGTTTACTTACAACAGAAGTAATATCTCATATAAAAACCAAATTGACATTTCAAAGATTCTTCACCCTTATTATTTACACTCTTTGGTTTACTGAGTTTTATTAAAACTAATCTTTTGATCTTTTGTTTAGCATCTTAAAGTTATTGGGCTGAAAAATATGTAACCTTCACATTCCATAATTAACTGTTACAAGATTTTGATACCCTGCGGATTGGTGTGTACCTGTGAAACAGAGATTTATTAAAGTTTAATAAATGATTTATAGCTGCACATCGTATTGAAAAATGAAAGTTTTATGGCCCCCAAGCTAGAGAATATCATCTTTCTCTCTGAGCTAAGGTGACGATGACATTTGTAAGGCAATAGAAAAGTTATAATAAAAATACTGGCAGTTTTTGGAATGTTTTTCATCTATGAATCTTGAAGTTATTCACAAATATCAGCTATAATGAAATTATTGTCAGTGTTTTATTTCCAGTCTTACCAAGTCATGTCATCCAAAGCAGTAAGATAGAACTAAACTACTTATTTTCTGAATTAATAGAGGGAGAAATTATATGAATAATATAAAAATGAACAATAATTACAAATCAGTCCAGGTACAGTGGCTCACACTTGTAATCTGAGCACTTTGGGAGGTTGAGGCAGGTGGTCACCTGGGATCAGGAGTTCATGACCAGCCTGGCCAACGTGGCAAAACCCCATCTCAACTAAAAATACAAAAAATTAGCCAGCTGTGGTGGTGCACGCCTGTAATCTCAGCTACTCGGAAGGCTGAGGCAAGAAAATCACTTGAACCCAGAAGGCAGAGGCTGCAGTGAGCCGAGGTTGCACCACTGCACTCCAGCCTGGGCAACAGAATGAGATTTTGTCTCAAAAAAAATTATTTATAGTTTGCCTGAATTCACTCTGTTTCCGTTTATCATAGTGATGCAATCAGGTATGGCATGTGCTTCTGAGTATCGTTTCACCAATGCGTAAACACACTTTATCTATGTGGCTGGCAGGGTTGCCATATTTAGCAAGTAAAATTATAGGACACACAGTTAATTCTGGATTTCAGAAAAATAGCAATTCACTCTTTAGTGTAGCATATTTCTAACACTGCATGTAACAAACTTATGCAAAAAAGTTATTTGTTGTTTTCTGCAATCTATATGTAGCTATACATTCTGTATTTAATCTCACAAATTTAGAAATACATGTTTAATGTGCCTCCATCTAATTGGTCTACACCAATCTTCCAGAAGATTTTTAGGAGATGTAGAATACTTAGAAAAGAATAAGGTTAGTAGCATTCAAGAATTAAGGTAAGGAACTTCATGAAGACACGCTGGATCTCAGAGAAACTCTGACTTCTTCAGCGCAAAGATCTTGATAGCACTATGCAAATGCAGAAATAACTTCTCCTCCTTCAGAAAACTCATCAAAGATGATAGCAAGTAGCACAAAAATAAAACAAAGCAAAAAATCATGTTTTTTCAGGGTTCTCCTCTGTCCCTGGGTGGTAGAATCCTCAGAAAATGGACTGAAATTCTACCATAAAATCATCATAAAATGTATTTAAATACTGACAAAGACTGAATTAGCCAGGAAGATTTTGTTTAAGCAGCAATAACCATTTCTAATCATAAGATTAAGAGCCAAGCTTTTGACAGATGTTAGGGGAAGTTACATTCTTTGGACTTAAATGATTTCATCCTAATTTTAGTTTCTAGCTGCTGGTTATGGAATCTTTACAAGATTTAGGCACCTCAGCTCATTATAGTGCTGTACTTCCATGTATTATAAATGTTGCATTAGTCAGCGCTGCAAAATAAAGAAACTGGCTATCAGTTCTGAGAAAGAGCAAGGTAGTACAGGTCACTATTAAGTTTAACAATTTATTGGCAACCATTTTTAAAGCACTTTCTTAACTCTATTTGCTCTTTAAATTTTAATGTGCAGACATGTTGTCACTTATATATCTTTTTTTCCTCTCTACAAATGTATCGTGACTTCCCCTGCCTTATCTGTTTGATGTTCATATTTAGCTAGTTGTATTAATGAATAGGGCTCTGGATGCAACAGTTGCCAACTTTATCTTATTCCTTCTCTTGTAAAAATTATGAAAACAGAAAAATACTTCAAAATTGTTTTGTTTTTCTGTGTCTATGAAATTTATTTTTTCCTTCTGCTATCAATGAAATTATTTTTCTAGCATTGTAAGATCTCTTAACATCAGTTTTTCTGAATATAGAAATTCCTTGATCTTTATTATGATTTATAGAATTCTTTGGAAATGAATTTGGTAGTTACCATAGACCAAATATAAGTAAATAGAAACCTCGTGTTATTTCTCATTATTTCCTAAAGACATAGCTTATTAGTAGTAGTAAGTATCAATATGTATAATAATTTATGTTAAAATTTTTACTCATATTTTTGATCATGTAACTATTTGTCCAAATAAAACGTTACAATGAAACTTAAGGAAATAATAGCTTTAAAATGAGTCTCTTCTGATATTTTTGCCACTTGCTCCTATCCCAGACTTGGGATTGCTGGGAAGCTTTTAGGAACCCCCTGGAACTCCTCAAATCACACTGTGAAGAGCAATGCCCTTTAAAAACGTGACAGGAAACAGAACATTTGTAAAGCCAAAAATAATTGAAGAAACAAAAAGAAATAGGGGCTTGTTAATAAACTCTATTTTCTAAGTCTTCTCTCCCATTTAACATTTAAACTGATATGAAATGGCTACGGACCCAGTGGAATGTTCCTATATTTGTCCACCTCACTCTAGATATATCCATCTCTCTTCAGTTGATGATATAATTTTATTTCAATTGGTTGCATGTCTGCATCTCATTAGACTGTGCATTAGGGAGGAATGTCTTTCTCAACTTTATATCAACAGGACCTGCAAAAGCACTTGGCACACAGTAAGATCTTCATAAGTATTTTTGAATTAACACATGAATAGATAAATGAAAAAAAGAAGAAGAAGAAGCCCAGATAGCACAGATGTTTATTCTGGAGCATCTTATCTGTCCCCAAATGGCCTAACACAACTTCAGCTGCTGACTGGCATAGAAGACCCTAAAACTGTTGAGTGGCATACCCAACATTTCAAGTACTCCCTCCTCTACCTTCAATTGAGGTAGGAATGTATTCCTGCTGCACAAATTCCGCAAATGCACCGGGCTTCTTGGAGCCTTCCCTCTCCAACTGAAACCACACATTGAAAGTCAGAGGAAAGGACATGGCGGCTTTGCAGACTCTAGCTCTAACAGATATTTTAGCCAAAAAGAAAGTGAAAGCATTTTCTTTTAGGATGAAGTTCTGAATTGTTCTCTAAGCTATATATTTTTTTTCTGTTGCCATCAATTTCTCAATTTCTTGTGCTATTGCCTTCTTCACTCCTACCAAAACAAACCAACAGTGTGAGGAGTAACTCTGATTCTCTTCTAGGGTTTTTTTTTTTTTTTTTTTTTTTTTTTTTTTTTTTAAAGCTAATTACCTCCGAGAGTCATCTAAACTGATGTCTATGCCTCATTTTCTGCAGCTTCATCCTCCACAAGTGCTGCCTTTTTCATCAATTATACTTTTAATGATATAAACTTTAAGTTAGATTATATCTTATGTTTGTTCATAAATTTAGGACTATAGATTTACTTAAAAGCATCTGATTTAATTTTTGCTAACATAGGAGGATGTCCTTGATAAGCAACCATAACTTAACGAGTTCATTCTACTGATACCTTCATGCAATTAACACACATGGTAACCATAAATGCTACATTTAGAATATTTTCCTCACCCCTATGTCACTCCTTCACATCAGCATTTCCCTCTGATTTGGCCTCTCAGGTATGTTCACACACAGCACTCACTGCTTCCTTACTAAACTGTGAGCCCCTGGAAGTCAGGGCAAATCTGACATTTTATCCTCAGTATTTAGAATAGGGCCTGACGCATTAGCAGGTGCCAAAACATTTTAAAAATGAAAGAAGGAATATGTATTGAACATCGATTATATAGCTTTAACATGATAACTCAAATATAAAGGTTGGTCTTTGTTCTAAGGGAGTTCACATAATGAGAAGACAGGCATATAAGTTTATCAACATGATTTTAAAGACACAAAACAAACGTAATGGATTCATGAGTATCCAAACCTTGAAGTAGTGAAAGTGTATTAGGGAGCAAGGGGTAGGGTACATTACAGGTACTTGAGACAACACTATATTTTACCAAATTTAAGACACCTATTGTAAGCAACACAAAACTGAAGTGTGATTTTTTAAAGATGTGTGTCCAAAATGACACCGTACACTTGATTTTTAAAAATAATTTTGACTGAATTTGGCCTCATCTGTTATCTCCAAATTAAATTGCATGATTGATTTAGACTTATTTTGAGTTGAATTCAGTGGCAAGATTGTGTTCCTGATGAAAAATCTAAAAATACTTGAGTTATCTAATTATAGATTTAACGGATCTTTTTAAGTGGCATTAACCATATTTTATCAATTCTTTTTTTTTTTTTGAGACAAGTTCTCATCCTGTCGCCTAGGCTGGAGTGCAGCGGTGTGATCACAGCTCACTGCAGCCTCGATCTCCAGGGCTCATGTGGTCCTACCACCTGAACCTCCTGAAGAGCTGGGAAGCTGGGATCACAGGCATGCGCTACTTTATTTTTCTTGTTGTTGAGCTAGGGTTTTGCTTTGTTGTCCAGGTTGGTTTCAAACTCCTGAGCACAAGCAATTCTCCCAACTTGGCCTCTCAAAGTGCTGTGGTAAGTGTGAGCCACCATGCCTAGCTGTGTACTTTAGCAATTCTAGAATTTTTTTTTATATTCTAAGAGACACACTTATTGCTGAAATTGGAATGTATCATTTGACCAATGATGTGTCATAGTTAGTTGGCAACATTTTTCTTTTCAGAAATGTATAAAGTGTTGCTACTTATTATAATCAACACTATTTTAGATTCAAAAATATAGTAGTAAGTTATTTTGTAATTATTAGTTGAGGCAGTATAGTGAAAAATGAACTAAAACATATGAAAATATAAAAACTAAAATATTTAGCTGGGTGTGGTGGCTCATGCTTGTAATCCCAGCACTTTGGGAGGCCGAAGGGGTGAATCACGAGGTCAGGAGTTCAAAACCAGCCTGGCCAACATAGTGAAACCCTGTCTCTACTAAAAAAAAAAAAATACAAAAATTAGCCAGTCATGGTGGCATGCATCTGTAGTCTCAGCTCCTCAGGAGGCTGAGGCAGAAGAATCACTTGAACTCAGGAGGCAGAGGGCTGCGATGAGCCTGGATCACGCCACTACACTTAAGCTTTGCATGGGATAATTACCTTTGTTGAGTCTTGATTTTCTAATTCGTAACACGTATGTGCATAATACTTCCATATTTTGAAATATTAAGGGTAATGCATGGGCCAGGTGAGGTGGCTCACTCCTGTAATCCCAGCACTTTGGGAGGCCTAGGTGGGTGGATCACCTGAGGTCAGTAGTTTGAGACCAAGCTGGCCAACCTGGCAAAACCCTGACTCTGCTAAATATACAAAGCCAGGCGTGGTGGCTGGCACCTACAATCCAAGCTACTTGAAAGGTTGAGGGAGGGAGAATTGCTTGAACTGTGGAGTAATATAGAAAGAAGACTAAGAAAATGTTAAGATGAAGTTTGCAGTGAGCCGAGATCGCACCATTGCACTCCAGGCTGGGTGAAAGAGTGAGACTCCTTCTCAAAAAATAAAATAAAATAAAATAAAAAGGTAGTACATGTAGAGAAACTACATACACATATTTCTAAGACAGCTTTCTGGCTCAGAACCCATTGACAGGAGGAGAGGTCAGTATCCATGAGAAAAAAATCCTGCAACATAATGGCAAGTGTAATAGTTATGATTTCCCATAATAATGTTTCTGAACTAAGGACAACTATGAATACCTAGATTGGTATACTGGAGAAAAGGGAACACCCCCCATGACTCTATTACTGTTGAATATGGGTCTTAGTTGACTTTCATACTTGAGGACCCAAGTCATCATCATGGCACCCCTAGCAGAGTGAAGCTGGATGCATGTTACTTAAGTGAAGTATGAAGTTCTGCTCCAAGACTGGCTCACAGTAGGTTTATTGAGATGGAAGAGATTAGCCTGATAAATATTGAGAGGAAGGGAAGAGTGAAGCATTTCTAGAAGACCTGAAGAGGAAGATCATGCTTGGGTCCAGAAGTAACATCTAGTTCTGAATGAAAAGACAGTTGACATAAAGGGGAAGAATAACAAGGAAGGTGGATGGAGAGTTAAACAAACACAGGACTCCCATCACGAAGGCCTTGTGTTTTGATTTGATTTTGCAGGCAATGGAACCATAAAATAATTTGAAGCAAAGAGAGGGATGCGAACATATTTAGACAAAAGATCACTCTGGTAAGTGTTTCATGAGATGTATCCAGAGAACCAAGGCTGGTGACAAGGGAAGCATTTAGGGGACTACTACACAAATGCTGGTGATAAAGAGAGGACCTGAAGGGACACAGACAGAAGGAAAGAGATTCAGGAGATGATAAGAAGGTAGATGCAATGGTATTTAGTTACTAACTGAACATTCAGAAGAGAAGTAAGGGATGGTTCCTGGGATTCTGTCTAGGAAACCTGGATGAAAAGATATGCCGTCAACTAAAAATTGAAACAGAGAGAAGAAAGTCTGGCACAGAATAAAGGAGTTCAGGTGTGAACATGTTGAAGATGAGAGGCCGCACAGACACTCAGATGACGCTGTTCAGTAGGGAGCTTTTGAATTCAGTGCAGAAATCGAACTGTGTGAGCAGATTTGGGTGTCACCAGGGAGCAGATGCAGTAAAGGTGTAACAGCAGATGATCCCACCCGGGTAACGTACATAGCGTGAGAGAAAGAGGTTGACAATGGAAGTTTGAGTTGTGCAACTTTTAACAAGAGAGGATAAGGTGTAGTCAGAACTCTACCTACAGCACCGGGAAAGATCACTGTCAAGGAAGACTGATAAAAAAGGTAGTGAGTTGTCCACAACATTTGGTATGGTGAAGAAGTAATCTAAAAGAAAAGCTGATGTAGGTGCAGAGACAGGCCTTGGAGAGAGTAGAGGTCTCACCTGAAACTTGCTTGGATGCCTCTTTTGCTTTTGTTTAATAAAGACTAAACACAATAGTCCTATTCCTGGACATTTCAGGCAGCCAATTGCCCTTCTACCTCAGAGCCTCTGTCTCTGAGTTTCCCCTCTACCTAGAAGGCTGTCACCCAGCTTTCTTTTTGCCTACTTCTGTCTCATCTCTTGGTGCTTAAATCAGTTCTCAGTGACTTCTGATCTTGTGTGGGCTTGTACCCTGGTTTGGGTCTCTCTGCCTTTTGCCCTTAAGATACATTGCATTTATTTATATGGCAATTTTTGCAAGAGTTATGAAATAATAATTGTGAAATTTTACTTTACGTGTATGTTTTTCTCCCTACTCAACTGTGGGTTAAAAGGAATAGCGACATAGTCTCTTGTGCTCAATGCTGTGTTTCCAATATTTGGCGGAGTGCCTGCAACATAATAAACACTGAATAAGTATAATTGAGCTTATTTATTTTATTCATTACTAAAATTTAGGTGTTGCTTAGTATGTGTCAAGGATTGTTTTAAACCCTTTATAAATACCTCACTTACTTTTTGAGTGTAAAATACAGCAAACAAGGCGTCGATTGGCAAATTACGGACCAACTCCCAACACTTCTCTATGACAATGCTTTTCAGGAGGATGAGGACAAGTGGGACTTCTAGGACAATACAGATCAGGGGAGAGTGACAGTCCCAGAAGCCAGAATGCCTGCATTAAAATGCCACTCCCCCCACTTAATAATTACGTTATTTGGGTGATCACTTGATTTTTCTGATCACTCAATTGTCTCCTTTTTTTAAATCTGCAATGTAAGGATACCAGTATAATAGTATTTACCACATGGGTTGTTATGATTACTCAATGATTTGACATAGAGTAGACCTAAGCGCTTCTACGATATTTTTGATACTCTGCCTCTCCTTCTCCCTCCCCCCACCACTTCCCTTTCTGTCCACACCTGCCTGCCTTGGAAATAGGCCATTGACTCTAAGCCATCAGAAATAGCCTAAAAATTAATTTTACCTCTTGGCATATCTCCAGTCACATGTCTCATTTATCTTCTGGTGACCTGACTGGATTTCAAGCCCTTAGGTTTATATGAGTCCATTTGGTACTATTCTAATTGAAATTATACTGCTACTCCTTATAAGCATAATGTAATTACTTCAGCTGGCATTTGGACATGACTCTAGGCTACCCCATTAAAAATTACATGACCCTTTCAATGACTGTGGCCACTTTTATATTTTTATTTTTTAACATCAGCAATGAAGAGTAGACGAGAAGAAGTCTCCATGCATACAAAAATATGGTACCATCACTTTGGCCTCTATTATAGGGTGAAATCTACCATTTATTTTCATTGATGTGCCGCTGTAATATTCAAGCTAATGCTATGTGATGATATGAGAAGTCCAGAAAAGTGACATAACAATAAAATTTAATTGTTTAAATAATTTATAATAGAACTTGAAGAAAATGTAGATGATTATATTAGCTTATGGATCTTGGTGAATACAATACAAATGGTAACATTTGACTGAAAGAGACTGATATCTAGCGAAATAAAAATTCAAAATATACATTAAAATAAAAAAAGATGAATGACAAAATATATTTTAGTTGCACTGCAAAATGTTATTCTAAATATTGGGTGAATTCATAAAAATAAAGGAAAAAATAACAATAAAAATAGTTACATGAAAGCCATGTAATTAATACACTCACAAAAGAAGGCAGATGACCAACTAAGATGAACACTCTCCACTGTCAAATCAAGTAACTTAATCATTCCCCTCCTGTTTTGTGTATCATATTATAAAACTTTTTAAAAATAATGACTTCTAGGAGCAACTTCAATGCTCAAAAATAAGAAAATGTTAAATTATGTCCATCATCTTGAAAGCTTAAAAATAAGAAACTGTTAAATAAAAAAATGTTAAATCATGTGCCAGTTTTGCTATTTTTAGTAAGCAGGTCTCATTATAAAATTCTTTGTAGCATAAAAAATTCATACACTATGCAACATGAAAAAGCCATTAAAGAGAATGAAACATATATGTGACATTGACATACAAAGGTAGGCAACGTATACTGTTAAGTGAAAAAAATTCAGAATAGGAAATGTGCTTTTTTCTTATTAAAAAGAACACAGGCACACATACACAAAAGTATATGCTATTGTGTGTATACATAAATATATGCATACATTTGCATGGAAAATTACGGAAGAAATGCTTAAAATTTTTGACAGTGATTCCAGACATGAATTGTGTAGAAGCCTCATTACATTGATATCTTTTAAATCAAGCTAATCATTATGTTCATGAAATAATTTTTAGGAAATGGTGGTTTTTTGTTTTTTAATGCAGAGGATCAGCTATTCTCCTATTCTCATGTTACACACTGAAAGCTTTGTTAAGTGATTTTGTAATATATATTGGAGGCCTTAAAATGTGTTGATTCTTTAACCTAGCAAAACCTCTTCTGTACACTGACTTTGAGATAATATCAGCCCATTTTAATGTTATTTATGATGGTAGAAACCTGAAAGTAATGAAAATGTCCAACCCTAAAGTATTAATATTACTTAAAGATTTATGAAATGATATGATGAAATACTATGCATTCAGTAAAAATCATGTTGCACAAAACACTGTGAGGCATTGTTCAAATTATAATGTTTACAAACTAGATATCATCTAGCATCAGTATGATTTCAATTACGTTAAAAATATGTTTAATAAAAGCCAGAGGGATGTGTATGAAATGTTATGGTGTTTATCCCTGGGTAATTACATTATGGCTTTTTATTTTCTTATATATGTTTTTCAAAATACTCCCAATATTCTCTAAAAACTTGCCATATTTTACCATTAAAATAATCATATTTTATTACACAACAAGATATAGTTACTGTAGAAATATTTTAAAATAAAGAAAATCAGCTAAAGGCAATTACTATTTAATAGTTTTACATATGTTATTATAGATATTTTTATTACTTTATATTTGGTAGGTGTAAGAGTATGCTATATACTGTGCATGTGTGCATGTGCGTGTGTATGTGTCTGACCTTTTACGTGTCACTGTTTCATGAGCATATACCCATGTAAATACATATTCATTTGTAACATAATATGCATTGAAGTTTTATTTCATTATGCAGATTAACTTAGTTATAATTACCAGGTAATGTTGGCTACTTCAGTTACTTACAGGTATTTATTATAATAATTCTATGAGAAAACATCTGTAGCTAAATCCAATCACAAATCATGAAGTGTTTTCCAAAGAGAAAATTCTCTAAGTTGATATCTCAAAGAATGCCTACAATGTAGAGACCTTTGATTGATATTGGTAGATTGAATCAGGCAGTTTAAGGCAAATGACACATGTGCCATTTTGCTTTTTCAGTCTTTTTTAAGCAGGTCTTATTTGTGTAATGAAGTAACACACACTATTGTATTTTCAATAGTTAACAAGTCATCAGTTCAGCTCCCAAGAGAGTTATTTCTACATAGTAATGCAAATTCTCTAAGGTTTATTTGTAAAATATATGGTGTACACTAAATTTGGAGCTGGAGTTTCACAAATGAGTAAGATAACATCTCTTCTCAAAAAGGTTACACTATAATGGGCATATATACCAGATGTCAAAAGAACACCTTAATAAGCATGTTTAGTGGTATTATGTTGTAATACATATCTAGCATAGACTTTTTAATGTTATTTATGATATGCAAAAAATACAATGATGTAGATTTTGAGTATTACATCACTCAGTCTTATGTATTTAATTCCATATAAAGCAGTTATTTTAAAACATAAAGCTTAGAAAATCTTTACTTTCCCTGAAAAATATTTCTGCAACTTATTAAATTCTCATTGATTATAAATTTTTTATTATATGTATTCTTTATTAATTGCCCCAATGCTTTGTGGAGTTAATGTGAATTTAGTAAGTAGATTTCAAATGATGTAATTTACAAAACTAACTTAAATTTATGAATGCATTTTTCATACTCCATTTACATAGGTTAATGGATGAGACAAGTTAGTAATGGGATTAGAAAAAATGTCGAACAATCATCAGATCAAAAGGAAAAAAAAATCTTTGATAATTAACTGGTCAATGGCCTTAATTAAATAGTACACATCACTGTAATATTATAAAGCATGCCTTTAGGAATTTTAGTTTTTTTCTTTTTTAGTGCACTGTATTTTAGTAATGGTATTACAAAATATTGAAAACACAATTTAGTTTATCTTTCATTTGAGGTGACTTAATGACGTTGAGAAGTACGTAGTGTTAAGAAATTATAAAATATATCCTTTCTTCTTTAATGGAGACATTAAAGACTATTTTGGTTTTGGTGCTACAAAAAGTCCTAAAATCAAGAAACTTGAACATTATTTATAAACCATTATATCCCGTTCATAATAATTAATTACAACCTCACAAGAAGTGGAAGAGGAGGAGGAGGAGGAGAAGGAAATGACATAGGTTGATGAGCTTATTAAAATGTTTAAAAATCTTTCAGGAATATGATTTTAGGGGCATCACTTTTCCATTCTGCTTCAGCTTTTCATGTTGCTCGAGGTAAGCCTGGAAAAAAGAGACTTCATTAAAAGAGTTTAGAGCATGGTAGCTGACTCAGTTGGAAGGGGACACAGTTCATGGCTCGAGGGATAGGGTTTTGGCAATGACTAGGCAGGACTTGACTCAAGAAGGCCCAGGATTTCTAAGAAGAAAACCTAAGTCCTGACCAAAATCAACATTGAAATGTCCTTGAATGCTCTGGGGAAATGGGAGCAGGAAGCTGAGATGGGATGGACATATTCTCTCGGTATCAATGGCTTGCTCCTAGTTTTCCAGCTCCAAGACCATCCTCAGGTCCCATCCTGGAAAAGCTAGACACTAAATCTGAACTTAGGTGATGAATATGCTTCTTCCAACTGTGATATCCAAAACAGAGTTTTTGCTTCTTTGCTCCAGACTCTTACCTAATCCTCTCCATGTAGAAAAGCTGCACCTTGTTACTCAAGGCAAGAACCCAGAAGTCTTTCTCCTTTCTTTTTCCTTTTCTTTTCCTTTCTTCTCTTCTTTCTTTCTCTCTCTCTTCTTTCTTTTCTTTCTCCCTCTTCTTTTTCTTTCCTTCCTTTTCTTTCTGCTTGCTTTTCATTTTTCTTTCTTCTCTTTCTCTTTTTTCTTCTTTCTCTTTCTTCCTTTTTCCTTCCTTCCTTCTTCCTGTTTTTCTGCTTTCTTATTTTCTTTCTGTCTCTTTCCTTCCTTCTCTCTCTTCTCTTTCTTCTTTCCTTTCTCTATTTTCTTCTTTCTTTCTCTCTTTTTTCTTTCTTTCTCTTTCCTTTCATAATCGCTCATTTTGCTTTTCTGACTGCTCAAGCTTCAAAATATAGTTTGTATCCTTCCAGTTCCCTCTAGCTCCTCTGCCACCACTGTAGTCCAAGCCCATTTGGAAAAAGTGGCTGGAATATAATAGGTCTTCCAGAAAATGTATGTTGAATGAATAAGTGTTATGGTATTTGGATTTGCCCCACCCCTCTTTTTTCTCATCTATACTCCAAACTTCTGAAGAGACAAATCAGATAATGTTACTTTTCTGCTACAAATATTTAATGGCTTCCTATTTATATACCTCTTGGAAATCTATTTTGCTCATTACTGTGACCTACAAGCTCTGCACGCTCTAATTCTTGTTTACCTCTCCATGATCTTGTTTCATGCCTCAGAATTCTTGCTTTCTACTCTACAAATACACAGGTTTCTTTTCGTCCTTAAGCATACCTAGCTCTTCTTGCTTCAATGTTTTTATATGTTCAGCTTCCTCTTCCTGAAATATATATTTTTTCTTATTTTTGAATGGTTGGTTTAGTCTTATTTTTGAAGTCATAGTCCCAATGTCATTTCTGCAGAAAGACCATCTTTAACCTCCTCAAAAGTTTTTTTCTCCAGTTATTTTATGTTATGTAATTTTGAAGTAACTTATCTCCAACAATCATAATTATTGCTAGGAAACAATATCTGAAATTATTTTATCAATTTTCATGACTTTATTAGAGCAAAAGCTTCGTTAAAACAAGTATTTGTCTGTCTGTAACTCCAGCACTGCAGTGATTAATGAACTGTGACCAATTGGATGAGAGGAGAGTTGTGAGTAAGATTTTGGAATAGAGAATAGTTCACGAAACAGGTGTCTGGTGATACATTGATCCAGATAAGAAATATCAAATAAGGCATAGATTGTAGAGAGAAAATGACTTGTTATTTTAGGCTTCATGAGTCTGGGGTTTCTGAGGACTTTTGCTGCAGACTGCACGTGTGTTCCTGGAGCTCATTAGTGCAGAGGTGACAGAGACGTCTTAGAATTGTTGGCATACATCAACAAAGTCATGAAGTACATGGCTCAGCCGTGGGGACTGTGTTTATTTTCAATAACAAGTTACCACAGACTTAGTAGCCTAAACTTTTTAAACTTACAACTCTGGAAGTCACAAATCTGAACTATTTTGATTAGTTTTGGGTTGTACAAGACAAAAATCAAGGCATTTGTTCTCTGGGCTCTTCTGGAGAGAGAGAGAGAGAGACTGAAAGAATACATTTTGCAACTCATTCAAATTGTTGGCAGAATCCATTTCTTCACGGTTTTTTTTTTTTTTTTTTTTTTTTTGAGATGAAATCTCACTCCATCACCACTGTCACCACACCCGGCTAAATTTTGTATTGTTAGTAGAGAAAAGGTTTCACCATGTTGGCCAGGCTGGTCTTGAGCTCCTGACCTCAAGTGATCCACCTGCCTCAGCCTCCCAAAGCACTGGGATTACAGGCATGAGCCACCGTGCCTGGCCAACAGTTCTTCCTTTCCTTGTTATCTGCCAACCAAGAGATGCTCTCCGGTTCTAAAGACCTCTCTTTAGGTTATCTGGTTGACAAAGGACAGGGAAAGAAAGGAAAAAGGAAGAAGTCTTGGCACATGGACCCCTGTATCTCCAAGTAAGCAATGGTACATTGATTTCTTTCTCTTTCTTGGACTCTCTCTGACTTATTCCATGGCAGCATCTCCCTTGCCTACTCTTGTACCACATCTCTCTAACTGAATCTTCTCTCTTCCTTGGAAAGAGAAATCATGGAAATCTATTTTAAGATTACTTTTTAAGGGCCCACGTGATTACATTGGGCCCACTCAGATAATCTAGAATAATCTCTCTATTTTAAGGTCAGCTGATTAATGACCCAAATTACAGGGTTTGATTGAATAACCAGCAGACAGGAATTTTTGGGAGACATATTCAAAATTCTGCCTCTCACAGGGAAGGTTAAAATTTCTTAGAAGTATAGGCATTTAAGCAACTGTTTCTTTTCAAAGTTTTATGATAGGAAAAATAAAGGAACTGTTGAACAACGTAGGACCAACAGAAATGTAAAAAATGTCATTAGGTTTGGTAAGAGACACAATAGAAGGTAATACCGTCTTACAGTTAGAGAAAGAGTGAGTGGATCTTGTCAAAATGCTAGAGAGAGGAAATTACAGGATTTGAAAATTAAGATGTCAGTCATGACTTTTGAAAAAGCAATTTCAAAAGAATGATATGGTTAAAAGCCTGATTTTAGTAGGTTAAGGATGATTTGCATATTATGAAATTGAGCAGGGATATTTAGAGTACTACTTCAGCAGACTGATAAGAAAATAAAAGAAAAATGTTTAAGTGGCAATGCTCTTTGGTGGGGATAATTTTTGGAACAATACATTTTTCTTCAAACCAGAAACTTGCTCCTCTGAAGATGCAGCTCATAAAATGAAACGGCCTAGAGGTCTTGCTATATTATTTCCTTCAATGATTCAGAAATATCTAGAGCCACATTTAGAACTGTATTATGTAAACTATATCAATACAAACTTTGGAAGACAGCTTTTATAAAACAAATGAGAGCTCTGCATTGATATGCAAAGACATTAAAACAAGAATTCCTAGTGTACGCTAAAAGCCACACGCAATAGAAAAGGAAAGCAACAACGATCTTGGGATGAAAACCAACTTGATTTAAACTGCTATCAAATTAAGATTTCAAGTCTTTACAAAGTTCTCATGATGTTATTTCCTACCAGTCATTTTCTCTTGACGATAAGTCCCACACAATTTTTCTACATTTTTGTCCTTTTTTTTCAAACAGGCAATTGATGGTCAGACCCCAGTGGTTCTTCAAAACTTTCTAGGAGGTAAACACGATGAAAGGGAAAGCACGCAAATTTGCTGGTATGCATTTGCAAGAAGTAAATGGGTGCCATCTGTTAGAAGATTTCATTTGCTGCCTAATTAATTCTTCCATGTTCCCTGGTACACCCATGCAAAGCTCATAGACACAATTGGAAAAGGGAACAGATGGTGTCTTTCAGTTATCTATTGACTACTGTGATCTTCTTGCTAATTAATCTAAATAAAGCATCCATTACTTAATCTTAAACAAAAATTCAACCAGATAAGGTTTTGGGGTACACCATTTTAAAAACCATTTTCTTTTGTTTGCACTTGCAAAAAACATCCTGGTATTGACCTCCAGTTGCAAGGACTCAAAGAAGTTGCAGAAGCATTCACATCACTCAGAATGTTTTGTCCTCAAATCCATCATAAATGGGTCTTCAAACCTTCAACATTAGAACTCTGATCAGATGGTAACTGCTAGAGATTGTCTAAATTTTTTAAATTTCAGGTTTACTTTCCTTAAACATCCAAGCAATATTTTTGTGTGAAATCTAACCATATGTACTCCAAGGTGGAATATTTGAGAAGTATATTCCTAATTTGCTTTACTAGTGTTAATAAATGCTTGCTTCTCCTTTGAAATTACTGAATATATGGGTTTTTAAAAAATGTCTCTAACTGAGTTTGACCTTTACATTTAAACTACCTTTGTGCTCCTCACTATCATTTTTAGGAATTTAGAAAACATGAACCCTGGAATTTGGAGAAGTAACTTCCACTGGAAAATACTTTTATATTATTTATAAGTTATTAGAGGAAATACATCCAACAGAGAATGCTTAAAAGTCATTAGTTTAATTTCATATGGCTAGACAAAAAATAAATGATAATTATGAATTTATTTGAGAAAACAAACTCAATTTAAAAAGTTATTTCAGTAGTTTTTTGGGGAACAGGTGATTTTTGGTTACATGGATAAGTTCTCTAGTGGTGATTTCTGAGATTTTGGTGCACCCATCACCCAAGCAGTGTATGCTGTGCCCAGTATGTAGTCTTTTATCCCTCACCCCCTCCCACCTTTTCCCCATGAGTCCCCAAAGTCCATTATATCATTCTTACACCTTTGTGTCCTCACAGCTTAGCTGCCACTTAAAAGTGGAAATATACAATGTTTGGTTTTCCATTTCTGAGTTCCTTCACTCAGAATAATGGTCTCCCATTCATCTAGGTTGTTGAGAATGCCAATAGTTTGTTCCTTTTTATGGCTGAGTAGTATTCCATGGTGTGTATACACCACATTTTCTTTATCCACTCATTGGTTAACAGACATTTTGGTTGGTTCTGTATATTTGCTTGTGCTAATTGTGCTGCTATAAACACATGGGTGCGAGTCTTTTTCATATAATGACTTATTTTCCTTTGGGTAGATACTCAGTAGTGGGATTGCTAGATTGAATGGTAGTTTTCTACTTTTAGTTCTTTTAGGAATCTCTGTACTGTTCAGAGAACAAACTCAATTTAGCTTTAATTAGGTATGATGTTTTATCTTAAAGAAGTCATTAATGATAAGGTGATTCTATTTTAAAAATACATAAAAGCATTTTAACAGTAAACAATTAGGGTTATTTCCAACAACGTTAGATAATTTTATATTCCCTGGCCCCCAGAACTTCTTCGGGAAGTCAGGCAATTTAAATATCTATTTAGAGTAACGTTTTTCTTGGGAAATAGCAATTTGGTGAATAATTGATTCCTTAGAAGTTCCATTTTTCTCTATAGTTCAGGTACAGCACTCATCATGCTGTATGGCTATTCATCTTTTATTTTACATGACTAACTCTTTCATAGGTCTGAGAGGTTGCTTCCGGAAATCAGAGACCAAATCTAATTGATCTTTTTATCCTAAGCATCTAGAGATGTGCTTGGCACATTGTCGGGGATCTATGAATGTTGTCCAAATGAATGAATGCTCAAATTTCACCTGAAAGAGTGATGATAGGATACAAGATAACCTCAGAATACATTTTATTCAGGAAAAGAAAAATGAAGCTGATTATTTGGCTAACATGAGGAAACTCAAAATATTTATCTCTATCTCTTTTAAAAAAATTCATTAAATTCCGTGTCAAAATATTTCGCTTCTGTTGTATCACTGAGGTTTATGCTTCAGGATGTAATATACCCTAAAGAAGCTCTTCGTAAAGTTCTTAGCTTGGCATACCTGTTGGTTGCTTACTGCAGTGAAATGCAGTAGAGAGGAAGCATAGTATTAGCTTCCTCTATCTTGAGCCATTCTGAACTTGGCCTGCGATTGTCATTGCCCTTACCTGCCACTTGCTCTCTAGCTTGAATGAATGTCAAGTCTCTGCCCCCAACCTAACATAATTTTTTCTTCTCCTCTCTGACCACAAATTAATACTCATCTGAGATCCAGAACTTGTTCTTACCAGATTCTCCACCTACCACATTTCTATATATCAAAATAATTTAAACAACAACAAAATATTTGAGTAAGACAGTACCTTAGCTAGAGCTGTTGCTTACTTTAATTATTCTGTCAAATTCACCTGCAGTGCCTCTGATTAATAATATCACAGGCTCTTCTTATTCTGTTCATTAGGAGGGACTTTGTCATCTTAAAAAATTCATTCTAGTGCAATTCAGCACTTTATGACATTCTTTCTAATACTAAGCCAAAATATATTACTTTCTAACATGTTTGTAAGATATTCTCTAGAAGATCATATTATAAATCTAAGGACAGTCCATCTACATGTGAACAGGACTTTCAGATAATTCAAGTTACCTGGCACTTAGAATTCTTCAGAAGCATCCTTCATGCAGAGAGGCAATAAGAAGCACTTAATGAATAATAAGAATTGGCAGAAGAAAGAATCCTGAAAAATTATTGTCTTTAATCACATTGAAGTTAAGGAATATCAATTAGACTAGTATTACATGAAAGACACATAAATGTATAGGACATTATGATTTCTTTGTATGCAAAAAAATTGCAATGCAAACCTTGCCTAAAAATATGATAATGATAAAAACTAAGTATTAGACTACAACCAGCAAGGAAAAATTATATACAGTTTAAAAAAATCAATGTAAACTTAAAAATTGCATGGGAGGAAAAAGCCACATACTATGACAATATTTGAATGAATAAGCGAATGCATAAATAAATTAATTTATGTAGGAATTAGTGGGTTAGATGAAATAATGGACAGAGAAATAGATATGGAAGCAGGGGAATTTCAGGCAGTGTCAAAATTCAAAGGCAGGTGAACTACTTATAAAATGTCTAATTATAATGCAGTAGACTAATAGTTTTGAATATAATTTTGATGAATTATATTTAATTACCAATTGAAATTTTAATTTAGGTGCTGTCACAATCTATTTATTTATCTATCAGGACATTTTTGTGACAACTTAATCCTGCTATCAGCTCTAGAAAAATCACTCTTCTATTGGTTGAGCTGTCCTTAGTTTAAGCTACTTTTGGCTAGTAACTTTCTGACATGGAGATTTAGTAGAAAGAGATTCATTAGATTAATTAAAGCTCAGCATTAAGAATAGCGATCACATTATTGATCCTGTGCTATGTGTCAGGCATCGTGTTAAACACTTTGCATTGCATCATCTTACCTAATCCTCCCAACGACTGTATCAAAAAGGAAATGTGGTGTAATTTCCTAAATACTAAAACCTGAGATACAGGGAGTTTGAGTAATGGAGAAACTTGCCCGTGGCCACAGTTCATAAGCAGTATAGCAGGGGTGCAGACTTTAGTACCCTGATTCTGGAGTAATAACTTAGAAGTGCAATATCATGGTAGTTTCGTATCTTTGCTAGGAAATCAGGGCATACAGACAAATGCCTTTGAGATGTCTCTATTTCTACTTTCTAGCCCATTTCTCTCATCACAGCTGAAGGCAAGAGAATATAGACAACAAGAAGGCAGCAAGGCTAAGAAAATATAGACAACCACAAGGCAGGGGTGGAGGGGAGAAAGGGGCAAAGGGAGGTAAATACTCAAACAACTAATGATAAATGCAGATATTTCAGACTATTGCCTGCAAGTTTCAGAGCTGCTTGCTGGTTGCCTCCTATTTGAGGCAGTACAAGACGCCAGGAAATCCAGAGCTCAGAGATATGGGTAAGCAGTCTACTTGCCCTTGCAAGGCAGAGACCTTCTGCCTTCATTTGTCATGCTTCACTAATGACTAGCTCTGTGCCCTGTAATTTTCCCTGCCCATGCCACTGCAGCTTCCGAGTGAGTGCTTTTAGATCGGACTGGCACAAATCAAGGGTCAAGGAACTCTATCACTGAATGGGTTTGCTCTGCTTTATTCTAAAGAATGTTCTTTTTTAGAGAAGAAACTAGTCCCTGAGAAGTGGTTTTTCACTTCGCTTAAACACAAACAAAATAAACAATAGCAACGAAATACCCCAAGCCTTCTATTTTAATTGAATAAAATAAAATTCTCAATCAAGAACAAATCTGGAACAGTGCCCAGTAGGTGGAAAAGCCTCAATAAATATAACTTTTATTGGATTTTATTGGTCCTGAGATTGTAGAGTAACATCTGAAAGAATTTTTATACTTATCCTTCCTTCCCCAATTTAAGACATTATCAGTCAGAAGAAATAATTGATACATTAACCTATTTTGGGAGGAAAAAACTTATGATAATTACGGGTAGATAATTCAGTTTAAACAATGTTAAAATATGAAAATACATACAGCTTAGCACTGAGCAAAGAGGGGAACACATTTCTGAGCGTTCAGTTACTATTTGGTGAAGGCATCATGGTTGGACCAGTGAAAAATAAAAAGATAAATAAGACATGGTTCCACTCCTTAATATTATAAATCCTTGAGTAAATAAAAATGCATCTATGAATCATAGTGACTGTTTCACTTGGTTCTTTAAAAATGTCGATTTGTAAAGGAAAATAAGAATTCAGTCTATCTGGAGCCCCAATTAAAATGACAGATCTCTAGTTTCAGCTGCAGAGGAGGTACAAAAGAGATTTATAAACATACTGTTATTCCAAAATTGTAAAATCCATCTCCTATTTAGGTACACAGCTTATTAAACTTTTGGATGATTAAGCCAAGAAAGAATTAAAAACAGCAGTTTTCTTTTGTTTCTTTAGCAAATCCTTAATAACATTTTTATAGTCTGTCTGAGGCAATGGATTAAATCTTAGTTTATTTCAACATTCTAGTTTCCCTGTTTGTCTGTTTATACATTCTAGTAAATATCTGTCTTCATCACTACTGAAGATAAACTACTTGTATTCCCGTCTTATTCTTCATGAGAAATACCAGATATTGCTACAAATAAAAGAGAAAAAGGAGAGGAGTTAAGTGTGATGATGATGTTTTAGATACTGTACAGTATATTTCTAAACCATTAACAAGCAAAAAGAATATAAACAAATCAATAGCAGAACCTATAAAAGCACAAAAAGGCAGGACATTAGAGTTTAAAGACTGTTCTTGTCATTATATTACTGGAATCTGCTACAAATACATGCCCAGGGGAGTAGTCAATTTATTTTCATTCCTGTTGTTATGAGTTGACTATGCTGGGTGCAGTATTCCGAAGAGCCTGAGAGAGGGAGCCAGAGTCTCCGGCCATTTGGTGGGGATTATCATAAGGCAATATGCAAAATCACAGCAGGTTCCACATAAGATGTCACGACGTTCTCGGAAACCCAAGAATACTCAGGAATGTTTGGCTGTCTATGCATAAAGTTTTCTTTCAGCTGAAAACTTCTAAGCATTTCTCAAGGATTTATACTGCAATGGAAGTATACATCTCAACCCTCAATGCAATGGAAGTAGAATCTGCAGTTAAATAACATTACATAATGAGCTCACATTAAAACAAGATGAGTTTTTGAGAAGGCTTACTTGACCAGGTAATATAACAAGCAAGAACATAGGCTATCATTCTTATTCTTGCAGCCAATTAATGGTGTTCTTTATCTTCCACCTATTTTTTCTTCTCTTATTTTGATAAGCAATGCACTGGTTTGTGAGTCTTGCTTAGTAAGAAAGCCCTTACATCTCTTTTTAAGTGGTTCCTGGTAAATCTGTCTGTCAGGATGATGGCGATTTTTGCTAGGCATTGTCTAAGTGCTTATTATAACAAGAGTTCATGCTGAGTTCTATTCATACTCCTTCTTCTCCATTTCATAGTAGTAACACTATCTGCCTTTGATCCTCAGAGTACATTAGTCTGCTTAGGCTGCCATAACAGAATACCAATTCATGGGTGGTTTGAATAACAAATATTTTTTCTGGGGGCTGTAAGTCCAAGCTCAGTGCTCCCTCCATTGGATTCTGGCTTCTCTATTCCTGCCTTGTAGACAGCCACCCTCTCCTTGTGTTCTCAAATGGCTTTTTCTCTGTATACCCTTGAGAAAGAGAGAGTTCTCTGGTATCTTTTCTTTTTTATAAGGACACCAGTCCTAGCAGATTAGGACCCCATCTTTTGGACTTCAATCAACCTTAATTATTCTCTTAAAGACCCTATCTCCAAACACATTTGCATTGGGGGGTTACAGTTTCAGCATATGAATCTGACAGGGGGACACAATTCAGTCCCTAACCCAAGATCTATCGCCTCAGCCCATTTTGTGAAATACTGTTTTCTTAAGCCTAGTTTTGAGGATTGAGGACACTTGTGTCAACATGTCTTAACTGTTTTACTAGGAAATTCTTGCCAAGAAAGATAAAGCTGTATACTAACAAATAAAAAGATAAAGCTGCATACTAACAAATAACCACACTGCTTCAGGAAATTCTTACAAACCAAATTATCTGAGCAAACAGCTTACTCATCTGGTCAAACAGCTTCCTTATCAGACAACAGTTTGCTTATCAAGAATTGTCTCCAATTCGTCACCTGATTGTGCTTACGAATTTTAAACGATTAGGTCATGAATTTTGCCCAATTCCAACCAGTCTTCCTCTTTGAAAGATCTGCCTTAAACCACTTTGTCCCAAACCAAAAATCCTATATATATTCTTCTCTAAATTCTTCCTTCTGTGTCTCTATAGAGAATTTGTCAAGGTGACTTTATCCTTTGCTGCTGTGAGTTTAAAACTTTGCTTTCCATGATTCACAGGTTTCTTTGGTAATCCTTTGTAGGGAGTTGACAGTCAACATTTCACAGTGGCCTGAATAACCAGTTTCTAACTTAGTGGAATCTTTACCATGCCACAAAGGTAAAAGCATCCTTCTGGTATATACTAGCACTTCTAAATGAGATCACATGATCACAACGGAAAGTGAAACTTCAGAAAGCAGTTTGTTCATGCCTTTGGGAGGCATGAATCACAGTATTGGGAGGCTGAAGTGGGTGAATCACCTGAGGTCAGGAGTTCGAGACCAGCCTGGCCAACATGGCAAAACCCCATCTCTCCTAAAAATACAAAAATTAGCCGGGCATGGTGGCATATACCTGTAAGCCCAGGTATTAGGGGGGCCGAGGCAGGAGGATTGCATAAACCTGGGAGGCAGAGGTTGCAGTGAGCCGAGATCATGCAACTGCACTCCAGCCTTGGATGACAGAGCAAGACTCCATCTCAAAAAAAAAAAGCAGTTTGTTAGATATAACCAGGAGAGGTTCCTCTCTTACTTTCATCCCTTCAGCTCCTTCATCTTCACCTGTATATTATGACTATGAGAAAAATGACTGCCCCAATTCCCTTAACCTTCAATCTGTGATGATTTTCATTTGTAAATTGAGAAGAATAGAAATCGAATTGCCTTGAGTCCATGTCAATCAGCTATGACTCTAGTTTCAGAGTCCTCTAGCACCGACCTCTGAAGTACTGCCCAGTGAATTAAGGCTATCCCTATAAAACTGTGACAGAAAATTTGCGAGCTGTGACAGTTAATATTCACTGTTGGTTTCATAGAATTAAAGAATTGCCATCTGAGCATATATCTTTACTATACTTTGTAAAGGCCATACAAGGCTTCTCATTGACTAAAACTCAACTTAATGCTTGTAGTGTGGGTTCCCAAGCTGTACATCAAGGCACGCTGGTGTGCCAGTGAACTCATAGGGTTGTTGCTGGCATAGTTTAAATATTTAAGAAAAATAGTGATACTTGACATTGGTCAGACACTATGTAAAACACTGGCTCAAGGTAGTACATAGTTTCAATGTTAGCATACATTAAATTTTTTCAGTGACATCATTTCTTTGAAGCTGTGCTTTTGGTGGTGGCAGCGATTATAAAGCAAGTGCCATGTGAAAATTAACATGTAACAGGAAATGAGAGAGTGATGGCATCCAATCTGATTCCAAGGTTGAAAGATTGTATAGTGTCCCCAGGTACACATATACCATTAGGCAGTAATTGTGAATAAGAAGGAAACAGATTTTTTAAAACTACTTTATCAAACTGCTACTAAGCTCTTAGGATATTAAATTCTTATTAGGTTGTTTGTATCTAAGTGAGACCCTTAGGTGTTTCTTTTGATCATGAAAAATTTTCTGGGACACTAAACTGAAGAAATTTTCAGGTAACCTCTGCCTTACAGTGTTTCTCTTCTTATTCCATTTTTTAAAGTCAGAGGTATTCTGCGTTAATAAATTTTTAAATTTTAGAATATAAAAGAATCCCCTGGGAATATTGTTAGAATATAGAGTTCTGAATTCAATTCCCATAGACAAAGATATAATATTTCTTAAATGGAACCCAGGAATTTGTATGTTAACAACAAAATAAAGTGATTTGATTGTCAATCTGTTTAGGCTGCCATAACAGAATACTCAAAACTGAGTGGCTTAAACAACTAGCATTTATTTCTCATAATTCTGGAGGCTGGGAAGTTCAAGATCAACTACACCTCTATTTGGTTTCCCTGTGAGGGTTTTCTTTGTGTCTTGCCGATGACTGCCTTTTTGCTGTGTCTTCACGTGGCTTTTTGTCTATGTGCAAGTGGAAAAAAAAAATCTCTGGTTCACGTAAGGACACCAGACCCATTAAATTAGGGCCCTGCCCTCAAGGCTCTATTCAAACCTAGTTATCTCCTACAGGCGTCACTTCAAATATAGTCATATTGGGGGGTTAGGGCTTCAATGTATGAATTTGGGGAAGACACAATTCATTTCATAACACTCCACACCTGCCCCCCCAAAATTCATGTTCTTCTTATATAAAAATATATTTCTTCTATCCCAATAACACCAAAAGTCTAAAGCAGCCAGACTTTAGACTGTTATTGGTGCTATCTTCTGTTATCAGTGCTATTTTCTATAACTAAATGGCACTTCTGGTGGTATTTTGTTATAGCAGCCAGAGCAGACTAATACAGATTTTGATACAGAGAAATGGGATGCTACAAAGTATATAAAAATGTGGAGACAGCTCTGAAACTGGGCAATGGGTAGAGCCCTGAAGAGTGTTAAATCACATGCTAGAAACATGAATGTAAGTGGTGATTCTGGTGAGGGCACAGGAAGAAAAGAAGGGAGCTGAAGAAAATGTTTGCTGGGTTCTTGACCTGACACCCATCATCTCTCGCTCCTTTCTCATTTCTCTGTTTTGGAGTGGGCATCTGTCACCTATGCCTGTTCCAGCCTTGTATTTTGGAAGCAAAAATCTCCTCTGGTTTCACAGCTAGAGAGGAATTTTACTCAGAATGAATCACAACTTATGCCTTACTCACGAGTAATGTTTAACTACATATGTGGGCACCCTGTGGCTCAGTTAAGATGATACCTAAAGTCAACCATCCCACGGATGCTGGTGGTCCATGGGCCACACTCTGAGGAATGGGTTTGTTTTAGAATTTTAAAACTGTTTAAAAGCACCTTTGTATTTTAGATGTACTTTCTCCTACCCTATTTTGTTTTCTATTTCCCATTTAATGCGGAAATCAGCTAACCCTGTTGATTCCAACACACTGCATAAAAGTTTTCCAATGTGTCATGCTTTCGAGCCATGGTAATGAAAAAAAATCACTTGTATTGTTTTGATTGCACAATATATAAACCCTGAACCCTGCTATTGACCCATAAGCCCTGACTGAGACAACATGGCTAGCAGATTACAAGAGGGTCATCACTGTATGCTCAGCATGTTAGTCACTTCCTGTATGTATTAGGGTTCTCTAGAAGGACAGAACTAATAGGATAGATGTATATATAAAGGGGAGTTTATTAATGAGTATTGATTCACACAATCACAAGGTGAGGTCTAACAATAGACCATCAGCAAGCTGAGGAGCAAGGAAGTCAGTCTGAGTCCCAAAGCCAAAGAACTTGGAGTCTGATGTTTGAGTCTGGAAGCATCCAGCACAGGAGAAAGATGGAGGTCAGAAGACTAAACCAGTCAAGTCTTCTGTGTTCCTCTGTCTGTTTTTATTCTGGCTGTGCTGGCAGCTGATTAGATGGTGCCCACCCAGATTGAGGGTGGGTCTGCCTTTCCCAGTCCACTGACTCAAATGTTTATCTCCTTGGGCGGTACCCTCACAGACACACTCAGGATCAATACTTTGCATCCTCTGATCCAATCAAATTGACAATATTAATCATCGCACTGTAACACATGGTATGGTCTTCCTTTTCTCTCCCCTTAAGGTAAACAACTACAAAATTAGAAAGGCATGCAGAGAGTGACGAGAGGAGCGTGATGATCAAGCTGCCTGTTCTGCAGAGCCACCGGGTTCGTGGCTCCGGATTCTTTAGAGCCGTTTTTAAAATTTGACAGCCTTCTGGCTGTATGGCACAGTATTTGTCTTGCAATATTGCTTCTGTTTGTGTCAAAACAAATAAGCAATGAGAGAAAAATCCAGCACAGGAGAAAATGACAGGAACAGATCCTGTTCAGAGTCAACACAGGACACTGCATTCCCAGTGACATTTCTTACCCAGGTGTGCATGGCCTCACACTTTTGGTTCTGCTCCTTGTTTCATTTGCACATTCTGCAGTTGCAATCAACTTCACTGTTTTCTTCATTATCATTTTTTCGATGTAAAACTAGTGTCGGGAGATTTTATAATAATATAATTTAGTCATGTAGCTATTCTTGTATTATTTTGAGTGCCTTTTTTTGTATCAGACAATGTTCAAGGTTGACAAACAAAAGTGAGTCAAATAGAAAACACATTTTGCCCAATATGGAATTAACTGGGCATGTATATGTACCAGGCACTCTGTTTAGTGCTTTAAATATATTTTCTTAAAGTTGTAAAGTTTTCAACAAACTAAAATGCAGGTTCTAATATTGCCTCTATTTTTCAGTTGAGAAAACCGAGGCTTAGCATGATTGCAGGATGTGATCACAGTCACATAGACAAGTGGGGGATCTAGATTGAAATCAAAGTAATTGAAAAATATACAATGTTATTAACAAGTGGATTCTGAAGAATCAGTTACTAACAAAAGCTGAATTACTCATTTTTTCCTGAATGTATTCATTCTTTAAAAGACTTATTTTTAGGATGCTGATGTCTACAATTAACCACCAGTAGTCCATTTCTTTGGCTTATTTATTCTGAAGCCAAAGAAATAGACTACCGGTGGTTAATTGCAGACATCAACATCCTAAAAATAAATGGATTTGGGGTAGAATATGATGGGGAGTGAGGGATAAGAAGGGCATACCTGCACCTCCAAAAAGACAATATGTAAGCCCCGTGTGCTTGTATTTCAGTCCTACAAAGCTCTATCCTTAGTACCTGCCAGGTTTCACGATTTCTATATGAACTGGGGTGATGACAAGTCATGTAGCTACAAGTAATTTCAGTACTTTGGAGTCAACGTTGATGTGGGTAGAGCAATATGGAGACAATTTTGGTGGTCCAGAAAATAGATGATCATATCTTAGAGCATATGGTGGGAGTTGGAAAGAAAAGTAGTAAATGGAATTCAGAAATATTTAGGAGGCAAAATCAACAGAACTCAAAGATAGATTGGATATGAGATTGAAGGAAAGAAAGGCAGCAATAATGACTCCTGTTCATGCCGTTCCCCAACTAAGGAAAGCTTGTGGGGTAACAGGTTTGGTGGGGACTAAAACAGTGTTTGGGACAATACAGTCCTCATCGAACCTGTTGGGACTATCTGAGACTATTAAGTAGATCTCAGAGAAAAGTTCTAGATGGGAGATAAACACATGTGAGACTTCTACAAGTAGGTGGTAAATAAAGTACCCTGTGATGTACTTGGCTTTGTGTTGGGTTCAAGGAACACAGACATCAGAAAGTCAGGGAATATTTCTGTATCTGCTTTACTCTACTCTCATAGGTTGTCAAAGTTAAAGAAATCTAAAAGCATTCTCTTGAAATGCTGTGTAAATTATATAGTACTATACAAATATTGATTTTAATTATTAATAAATGACAATAAGACATTTTTACATTACGTGATTATGTGAGAGAGTTTAATGGAAAGAATTTGGAAGATTAAGTGGGTGACATAGGAGAAATTTTTCCCCAGATGACCATTGTGTACATGAAGAATGTAGTCTAGGCCTGGTCCCAGGAGGGGAGAGTGTTCCCGGGTCTTTCTAGAGAGTAAGATATGGACCTTGGGCTGCAATGCTCTCCTTTCCAACTAAGCTTTATAAAGAAGAAGAATTATTTAATTAGCAAGAGATAAATGATGCTCACAGCTTCCAGAGAGACAAAACTTTTGTCCAATCCACCAAATTTCTAATGGTGTTCTGTGAACACTAGTATCTTGTGTAAGGTTAACTAACTGTGTTAGGGGAAAAAATGTTAACAAAATTTTTCTTTTTTCCAAGTATAAAAATATATGTCAGAACAATGATATGTATTCTTCTAATGGTTCTTATTAATATCCCATGTAGTAACTGGCCTTTTAGAAATGATACATATCAAAGAGGATGGCAGGACATTCCATAAAATACATTTTCCGAGAAGGTTCCTTTAATGGTGAATTTCATATATGAACTTGATTGGGCTAAGGGACACCCTGATAACTGGTAAAACTCTATTTCTGGGAGTCTGTGAGGACGTTTCCAGAGGAGATTCACATTTGAATCAGTAGACTGAATAAATAAGATCTGCACTTGACAGTGTGGCTGGGCACCATGTAATCCCTTGAGGACCAAATAGAATAAAACTGTAGATTAAGGTACATTTGCTCTCTCTGCTTGAGCCGGGACACCTGTCTCCTCATGCCTTCAAACATTGGTGTTCCCAGTTCTTGGACTTTGGAACACAGACCAAGTCTCTCTCTCTCTCTCTCTCTCTCTCTCTCTCTCTCTCTCTCTCTCTCTCTCTGTCTGTCTCTCTCTCTCTCTCATGCTTTGCTCTTGAAAAAAATAAATGCTTTTCCCTTTGTATGATTTACTTTTTATTATGATTAAAAGAGCAAAGTATTGTGAAGCTCTGTTGGCAGTCTAAGTGCCTAAAATCTATACTACCTAATCTTATTTCTCTACTTCCACTATTTTCATCAATGTAAACATTTAAGGTGTTGTCTATGAAGCAGAATAGAAACTTGAATATGAAACTGGGAAATTTCCATGAAGCTGAAATACACTGAAGCACATGTCTTCCAACAGAACACTTTGATCTTACAGATGCCTCTGAATGTCTTTAGGCAGTATATTCACTTTCCAGAATAAGAATCTTATATGCAAATATGTCAAGATTGTTTCATGTAGTTCTCATGATTCTTTATGCCTTACACTCACGCCACTTACAGGACTCTCCTGACCCTCAAACGCATTTGCAGTTCTTGAGGTTGGGAGAAACAGAGGAAAAGAAATCAGAGCACGTTTTAATTGGCATATTCATTACCTCAGACGTGTGTCATTTCTTTGAATTAGGAACATCCCAATTCCACTCTTATAGTTATTTTGATACATACAACAAATTATTGCTATCTATAGTCACCCCACTGTGCCATGGAACACTAGAACTTATTCCTTCTATATGTAACTGTACTTTGGTAGCCATTAACCAACTTCTGTTTATCCTTCCCTTCCCTGCTCCCCTTCCCCGTCTTTGGTAACCACCATGTTACCCCCATGCACATGTATCAAAATGTCACATGCACCCCAGAAATATGGACAATCATTATATATTAATAAAAAATTCAAAGTATCTTTATTATCTATTCACTACTGTAATTTAGTGTGAGTGCATGTTTTATGTCCTCATATTAAGTGGGACTAATAATAATATTTTCATGAGACCTTGGTAAGAATCTAAAAGAATAATCAACTTTATTTCAAAAATGCTTTATAAACTTAAAAATCTCATAAGCATATATGTCAAGATTGTTTTCTTCCTTTGCGCAAACAAAAATTACTGTAGAAGAAAAAGTGGGTGAAATTCTTCCCATGCTAAGATCTGCCTCATATGCTCTGCTAGTAATTCCTTTTTCTCAAGAGGCTAAAGCTGTCATAAGTTTCACGGAGAGTGTAGTTTACTGTTTTAGTCATTTGTTTGTTTAGAAATTAATTACTTATCACTGATTACATACCGGTTATTTTGTCACTTAGTATGATCTAGGTATAGGCCCTTCTCTCAGAAGCTTATAATCTAGTGGAGAAGAAAGGCTCTCCATTATGCAGGGCAGAATGAGATGCTCTCCTAAGGAAGTAGGAAGGAATATTTAGTGTGAGAAGGAAGGAGCCATCTGAAAGTATGGGAGTGGCATGTTCCAGATAGCAAAGGGAAATATTGAATGTAAACATCCTTGGGGAGATTAGGTAGGTATGGGTAGTTCTGGGAATTCAGAAGGCAATTCCCAGAATGAAGAAACAAAAGTGACATCCCATCAAAAGGAGCCTGTGGCAGAAGATGAAATAAAGAGGTAGGCAAGGGACCGATGATGCAGGGGTCTGCAGACAATTTGGATTTTGCATCAGTTTCCTACAGCTGTGTAATAGATTAGCAGCAATTGAGAAGCTTAATACAATACTCATTCATTATCTAACACCCATGCATTATCTAACATTTGATAGATCAAATACTTTAGACACAGCACAGGTCAACTTGATCCTCTGCTCTGGGTCTTTCAAAGCCAAAGTCAATGAGTTTACTTGCTGGGTTTTTATTGTAGGCACTGGGGAATAATTTCAATCTAAACTCATACAGGTTGTTGTAAGAATTCAGTTTCTGTCAGCTGTAGGTTCTAACTCCCCTTTTCTTGTTGGCTGTTAGCTAGGTGAAGTCCTTCATGCTTGGAGGCCGCTGTCTGGTCTTTGCACTTGTGTCCAGGTATCTTAGAAACAGCCATGTCCCCTACATCCCTCTCATAGTTGTAATCTCTCTGAGTTCTCCTGCTGTTGCATCTCTTTCTACTTCTGGCTGAAAAAAGATCTCTGCTTTTAAGGGCTCCTGTGATTAGATTGGTTCACCCCAGATAACCCTGAAAGTCTCCCTATTTTAAAGTTTATGATTTTAATCAAATCGGCAAAATCCCTGACATATATTCACAGGTTCCAGGGATTAGGTTATGGACATATTTGGGAGCCATTATTTTGCCTGCTTCAGATTTTATTTAAAGAGAAAAAGGGCACTGGATACACTTACACAGGTTAGTGACAGAATCTCATACATGTTTTAAATTTATGTAGAAGACAATTCTTTCTTTACCGTGAATTAAACAAAATTTGATGCATGACTGGTTTAGGATTATATCCATCATACTATGACTCTGGGGAAAAGGATTCAGCAAAAGAGCCTAAAGTGGAGGTGGTGGGAGGTCACGCCATCTTTCTGGTCATTGTGGATCTTCCCAGACTAGGAACAGATGGACACAGACATCATGGAGTTCTCTTGTCTGGAGAAGGGTTAATGAGGGCAACAGTAGATAGTGAAGAATCCATCTCACCATGTAACCAGGACTGTCAATATGTGATCTTCCTAATACCCCTTAAAGGAATTAGAAAATTGATGTACCTTCTCTCATACGTATGAGTTGAACTCTACAATTTTTCATTATATTAAATATGCAAACACTACATGATTTCAATCAACATTATTATTTAAAAGAATGTTGCTATATAAACTCTTAAAATATGTCAAATGGAACCTGACCATAATTACCATATACCCACAATAATCTATTTAAAACACAAATGAACGAGCTCTATTTTTAATATTTGTTAATTTTACTTCTTAATGAATTCTCCTTAAATTCATATTTCAATTATTGTCTCCTTTGGATGTATTTCCAAATTAGGTATTTTTATGGAAAAGATTTCTTAAGCAGACAAACACGTATAACTCGCATTTTGGAAGGTATTTTAAAAAATCTTTTGATCACAAAGCACTAAATGTTTTTAAAAAAAGTATTCTGTCTTAGGGGTCATTACAATTATTATTAATAAACTTTTGATACAAACACCATAGATTTAATAGTAAAAAACTGTAGACTAAGTATCATTTAGTAGACAAATGAGAATTTTAAAGAATTTATTTTCTGTATTCAGACTGCTAGGAGTCCACGTCATTTTTTGAAACCTATTTTATATCTTTATAGGTGAAATCACTGAGTGACCTTGTCCCCATAAGTAAATCGAGGGAAGAAAAGAGGTTTTGCAATAGTAATTTCATTCAAATCTTTGAACTTCTTTCACATGACAAATCTATATTCAAACAGTGCTCTACTATATAACTATTTCTGATGATTGATCAGCTAATGACTCAATTAGATTCTCTGTTATTGAAAGAAAAAGTGAGAAGCTTTTGACTTATAAAAGGATTTGATACTGTATACCAAAAAAGACTTTCCTAAGATTTATCAAATGACTATTAATGATATCTGTGAGTCTTTTACAAGGGGTACCTTATTTTACCAAACATGCCCATAATGAAGTGGGAAAATGGAATTTTATTGTTCATATTTTTGCTAACATCTTTGCAAACCTTTTTTTTCCTACTTGATAAATGTATTTATTTTGCCATGTGCTTTCTGTGATGGACACAGAGATTCATAATTTTTTTAAGGAATGACTTGCTGCCGAGCTGTGGGAAGTACGGTCAGCACAGTCTGCCAGCTACCAGCCCCTTCAGGATCTGCCTTAGCTACAGCAAGCCACCTGCCTAAAGGACACATCCTTTCCAGGGAAGCCCACGTCTGGTCCTGAGCCATGGAATGGAATTAAGATTTCTCAACTTTGGTGGACATTTCTTGCTCCAAAACAGCCTAGGCAAAATTTCATCACAATTCATTTTCTTCCCAGGCCCAGTCCTGTTTCTACCACCTCTTTTCCACTTTTATTGATTAAAAGTAAACATTTTGCAAACTAGATTTTACCTACTTCTGGAGAATCCCAGCTGTGGCAACTTTGAAAATAACTTTTGTCAAAACCTTGGGCTATGAATTTAACTATTTCTATTTACGGAAAATATCTACTATTTAACCACATAGTTTATAGCCAAGTTAGTAAGAAAATCACTTACTTTCTGTCTGAAAGATCTGCCTTCATTTTGTATTACAAGTAAGCACATTAAAATGATTTTTTGAGAAAGATTATGTTTAAAGTACAGAAATAAATCCTATAACAAGTTTTATATAATGGAGTATTTAAAATAGTTAAAATTCTAAAGATTCAATAAAATGTATGTAATTCTTATGTTATAAATCAAAATAAACTAGTAATGTTATGTATCATTACTTAATGATAAATAATTAATGATGAGGCCTGAAGTCGTTGTAAAGGACTGCTTATGTTTAAGGTAGATTCAAGCTTTGTGGACCCTAAAGTTTTTACAAACTTTGATAGGTGACATCTGAAAGACAAATGATACAACAAAAATAAATAAAATTATGTGTAAACATGAGTATTTAGAATGAGAAAAAATTATAACAAATTACAAATTTTAAAAAGCTGAGAAAATAAAAAACATCATAAAATCCACTTGTGTCATGATATTTTTCTTAATTGACTGCATGTTACACTTCTATGGTGATTTTTTTCTAAATTGTTTTCTATAAATGTCTTGATGGCTTTGCCATATAAGAAAAATTTTGTAATATGATTTTCTGTATAGAGGAAATGAGTAAAGCAGAAAAAAGAAAATTTGACCAACCACAAAAAAAGTTTTTATTTGTGGTTGGTCAAATTTTCTTTTTTCAAAGAGTTGGGCTGTGTAAGACATATAAATTGACTTATACACACACTTGCTAATGGTAGTACTAGTCCTGGTTGAACTTGATAAGTATGAGCTTTCTGATCAATTTCATTTCCCAGCTTGCCATCAAAAAATTAAAAAAAAAATGATTATTTTTATACTGAATTTTCTTAAAAGAAGAAAATTCATATATTGACCATACATGAATAGTTGAATGAGAATTGAATGCTTGGTTTATCATTTCTCTAGTCTGATAATTGGAAGAATTTTCAGTAGACTAACTCTGGCACTGTGTAGTTCAAACCTCATTCCTCCTTCACTACCCACGTATTTCCAGGTTCTTTAGGGGAAGTTCTCATCATGACCTGACATTGCAGTCAGGATGATAGGTGAGTCAGCACAGAGCATGGGAAAAGATTTCCTAGAAGCAATCCCTCCATCAGACAGCTGGTTAAAAATTTAACAATATGCTAATGTGACTATGAACCACATGAATACATCCCCTAATGCCAAATTGAATGTAATTCCAGCTCAACTTTTTCCTGGGTACATTCTGAAGATGCTCACAGCAAATGAATGCCAATATCCATATCAAGATGCATGATTAAATGAGTTAATATGGAAATGAAGAGTGATTTTAACAGATTACAGTTGAACTAGCTCCTTCTGTAATTTTTACAAATACACATGACTGTGTTAACACATTGCTAGTGCTCCTCCCAGGGTCTTGGAAGGATCCCATTCCAATGGAGGGTCCTTGAAGCTTAAGCCTTAGTAGTTTCAAGGTAAATCTACATTTACATTAAGCACACAAAATTATTTTAGAATTCAATATTTCTTAGTGCTGGTTTGTGCTTTATTCTCAAGGGGCTTTCCTTAAAGAGCAATGCTTTCATACATGATAGTATGTTTGGTGGTGGTGAGGAGTAGCCAAATAAATCTGGGAAATAAACACTGTCATTACTCTCACAGTCTCACTTTACCAAACATTCATATCAATTCACGATATTCCAAGTTTCAATATCTGTTTGAAAAGTTTTGCCTGTAACAGCAATACTACAAGGCAGGAAAATACTGGAAGCCATTTTGTGAAGCATTGATTAGTCATTAAGCTTTCACCTTGTTTGCTCCCTTCAGGGAAGGGTGAAGCTTTCATCCTTTTATTCCCCTTTTTCCCTCCCTCCTCTCACCTGTCAAAGAAAACCAGATCTCTACAGTACTTAAAGCAGTAAAAGTTAAATTTTATTCAGGACAGCTGCAATAAGGAAAATGAGATCTCAGTATAGAACTGGGCTCAACTCGGAAAACGACACGGGCAAGTGGGAATTTATTGCCAAGGAGAAGGGTGAGGGTCAGTGGATGAAAAATTACTAAAAATAAATATCTAGGGTAGAGAGGATTCTGGCTAAACTGACCTAGCAGGATATTTGATGAAGAGAGGCTAGAATGATTCATCATCGCTTGGGGGATGGTAGAGGATAAGGAACCTGATTAAATATCCAGGGCTGATCAGATATGGAGGATAGGGGGTTCTGGTTAAACTGACAGCAGATTTCTTCCAAAAATTGGATTTTACAAGAAAATACACAGGTGGAAGTAAGAGAAGTTTTGAGAGCCTGACTAAAGTTTGGTAAAACAAATATTCTTTGTCACTCCCTCCCTCCCATCTCTTTTTCTCTCTCTCCCTCTCTTCCCTCTCCTCCCTCCTCTCTTTCCTTCCATTCTAGCTGGCCAAGGGCTGGTGTAAACTCTGAGGCTCTCTGAAGATGGCCTTTTGGAAAGTTCCCGAGAATCTAGAAGTCAATTTTCCAAAAATATACAGAGTGCTTGTACAATTTGGAGGGTCCTTGTCCTACCCCATTTCAAAACGTTGTGCCATAGCCAGAAATTGACCAACTTTTCTATAATGGATCAGATAATGAATATTTTAGGCTTGTGGACCACATGTCTCTGTAGCAATTACTAAACTCGATACTTATGAGGGCAGCCATAGACAATACATAAATGAATGGATTAACTGTGTTTTATAAAACTTCCTATATATGGAAAAAAAAGCAGTAGTTTGGCCCACAACCGTAGTTTTTTGACTGACCCCAGGCTTAGCCTACTAACAGACCTGATGGGAAGTGGTATCACGAACCAGCTTTTCCAGAGAAATCATTGGAAATTCCTCAAAATGTAAAACTAGCATGAATTTTCATTATACGCACAGCCTACAGACCGTTAGTCAGTGATTCCCAAAATAAACATCTCTAATAAAACAAGTCTGCAATGTCCACTTGGAGATAGCAAATCTGTGATATTAGTTAGAAAACATACTATATTTTTCTTCAAAAGGCTTCATGTCAGAACCTAAGTTTAAGAGGGTTCAAGTAAGAATACATGTATTTAAACAGATTTTGGCAAAATTTGTAAATGTTGCATAAAGCTCTAAGTCAGAATGAAAGTACTACAAATCAATGATGTTCAATCAGCACCTTTCAGTGAGGTCAGAGTTGGACCCTCTCAGCATCCACTTTGGCTCACAAGTGGTTTTATCTCTACCACCCAAGACACCTACTTGATGTCAAGTGACAGCAGAAGTCATTTATAAGGAAGTCTTGGAGAATTTCCCATACACCAACCAGAACTATGTTTATTGTAACAAAAACACACCAGTTAGAATAGGATCACAGTTCCATAAAAAGCCTGCTGTGTGTTGGAAGCTAAAACGGGGTCTTTGCAAGCACAAGAGAAGGGACATTCTGGTAAAAATAATTAATAGAACCATGACAAAGATGACTATAGCCCAAGAGGATCTTTCAATATTGATTGAATTTGTGCCCAGTGTCCCAGCATGACTGTGCATGGGGAAAGCCATCTGTATTTCATGGATCAGGCTGGCAGACCACTCAAATCAGGCTTTAATCCAACTTCAAACCAAGAGAGCTGGGAGGAAAACAGCTTCAGACACTTGAGGTGACAGCCAGGAATGCTCTAGATGCTTGGCATGAGAAGGATTATCAATTTAACCTGAACTTTTTTCTTAGCCACACATCTGACCTGGAATCACAATCTATTGTTAAAATACCTCCCATCATGTCTTGGGGTCTTTAATATTCTAAAGAAGTGATTTATTCTATCTGAGATATGTATTCACACTATCGCTTTGGTAATATTTCATGATCTGAAAATCAGACATCCATTTGTGTGAGTTAACAAGAGAAGAAAAGGAGAGGACACATACTATGTTTTCTGTTGTGCAAGTTTTATTTGAACAAATAAAAGCATTTAAAAAAACAAACATAAGGGTTAATGAATCTTGTTAATCACATTAAAGAATATACAGAATCATGCCTACTTTAAAAACTATAAACTCCTTGTTCAATTGGAAGCTTTGTTTTCTCAATCCAAACTATTAATAACCACTGCTGAAACAAATCCCAAGGCTATGTCCAGATCTGGGAACTAATAAACATCCATCTAGCACTTGCCATATGCCTGTCACCATTGTTAAGTATGTAGCAACAGATTTAATGTTCATATCATCTTTCTAGGTGGCTACCATTACTGTGCTCACTTTACAGGTGAGGTTCAGCGATTTACGTAACATGCCAAAGGTCACACAGCTGGACATGACAGAACCAAGATTCAAATCTCCACAGGTAAACTCCACAGCCTCCCATCTTAGCATTTTCCCAACCACCTTGAATATTTTATTTTAAAATTGATAACTTATTGGCTCAGAATCTCTGCCCAACATTTTGCAAAAACCCTTTCCTGTACTATACAATCCTTCCATTTGTTTAGAAATTCATCAGAGGAGGAATATTAAGTTGCTTTCTTTATGTTATTGTCAGAAATACAGCTTCCAAATTTTTCAATTGAAGATGTAGCCAAAAAGATATCTGAAGGACAGAGAGATGGAGAAAAGGAGAGGAGATAGAAAGAGGAAGAAAGAGAGAAACCTCAACATAAATTATAAAGTAACTTACAAAGAAAAAGGATTTAATTGGCTCATGGTTGTGAAAGCTATACAGGAAGCGTGGCTCAGGGAGGCCTCAGGAAACTTACAGTCATGGCAGAATCAGAAGGGGAAAGTGTAGTGCTAGCAAGATTCCTCCCAGTTGTTGTCTTTTTCCAATTAGAAGTGACTTTCACAGTTGCAGAAGCACCTCTGTTAACCCCAGCTCATTGCCCTTTCAAACCATGTCTTCTGTTATTCTCAATCTATGTTGAATAGTCCCTCAGCTCTCATAACGGGACCAAATTCATGGATGCTTCCCGATACAGCTGTGTCCTGCTACAAGGCTTGAAGTTACATAACATAAGTTTACTCCACTGTAAGTTTTACAAATGCATTTAACTTAACAAGGTTCTAAAACAGTCATAAAGTTATTTACAACAGTTACTGAAAAAGATCATCTCTGAAAACAAGGAAAAGCTATTGTTTCTCCCACACCCACACACAGCCTGAGGTTCACCAATGAATACACGCTCAGCTTCTGTCCTCCCAAGCATTTCGTAAGATAGGATTTTTGGATTTTTCACCTTTATACACTTGCCATTAGCTTAAAAGTCCCCATAAAACTTTGTAACTTGCAAGCCTTTTTTTTCTCCTTTACTGAACTATGTACTGAAATGTGGAATATGGAAGGTTATAAGGTTTGGAATCAACAAACCTGGATTATAAGAGCAGCTGTCAACATCAGACAAGATAGATGACTATGGCAGAATTAGAAAAAGGGAAATGGGTGTGTGTGTGTGTGTGTGTGTGTGTGTGTGTGTGTGTGTGTGTGTGTGTGTGATCTGCAGTTGAATATTGCATTAGTGTCCCAGGGCTACTGCAACAAATTACTACAAATTGGGTGGCTTAAAACAACAGAAGAACTATTCTCTCAAATTTCTGGGGACTGGGAATCCTAAGTCAAGAAGCCATCAGGGCAGCACTCCTTCTGAAGGCTCAAAAGGAAAATCCTTTCTTGCCTCTCCCAGCTTCTAGTGGCTCTGGGTGTTCCTAGTTTGTGGCTGCATCATTCTATTCTCTGCTTTGTCTTCTCATGGCTTCTCCCTAGTGTCTTTTCATTTCTGTTTCTTCTTAGGACCTTGTCATTGGATTTACGGCCTTCCTACTAATCCAGAGTGATCTCATCTCAAGATCTGTATCTAGATTATATCTGTAAAGACTCTTATGCCAAATAAGGTCTCCTTCTGAGATTCTGGGGGTTAATACTTGGACTTATATCTTTGAGACTCAATTCAATTCACTGCAAATGTGTTCTTGTTTATAAGTTACATTTTTCTCTGAACAGTACCATTTCTTACAGTTATTGAGTTAAAACAGCTTTTCTTTTGTGAAAGGATAGTAATTTTGTTTGTTGTATTAGTCTGTTCTGACATTGCTATTAACCAGCTACCTCAGACTGGGTAACTTATAAAGAAAAAGGGTTTAAGTGGCTCATGGTATGAAAGCTATACAGGAAGTGTGGCTCAGGGAGGCCTCAGGAAACTTACAGTCATGGCAGAATCGGAAGGGGAAGCCAGCATGTCCTACATGGCTGGAGCAGGAGGAAGAGAGGGCAAAGAAGGATGTTTGAATAACCAGATCTTGTGAGAATTTAATCACTAGAATGCACTAGGGGGATGGTGAAGCACCATTAGAAACCATTCCCATGATCCAATCACCTCCCACCAGGCCCCACCTCCAACACTGGGAATTACAATTTAACACCAGATTTGTGTGGGGGCAGAGCCAAACCGTATTATATATGTGTGTATGACTATATGTGTAACATAGTACTTTTCTGAAAGAATTAAAAATCGACAATCCAATATCAGTTGTCACATTAAAAAAAATGCTTCAGGAAATCTCAGTCCAGGTATGATTACAAAACCAACCTTGCCTTTCTGAGCCTACTTCCTTATCTTCCAATGAGGTGATCTTTGATTTATATATATTTGACTTTCAAGTAATTTGCACTTTTGTACATAATACGTGGGGACCTCTGAACACGTTTTCTAAAACACATGTCTGACTTTCTTATACCAGAAGACCAATAAATATATGAAAGTATTCTTCAGTGATACTGCCTGCCATTCAGGTGTTCAATTAGGGCATTTCACCATCTTTTTTTTTTTTTTACAGTAGGTGCTGTGGAGTGAATATTTGTGTCCTCTGCAAAATTCATATGTTAAAGCCCTAATCTGCAAGATGATGGTATTTGGAGGTGGAGCCTTTGGGAGGTGATTAATCATGACAGTGGAGCTCTCAAGACAGAATGTGCACTCTTATAAGATGAGATACAAAAAAATCTTATCTTTCTTCTATGTGAGGACATCTTGAAAAGGTTATCATCTGTAAACCAGGAAGAGGGTCATTTTCAGACACTGAATCTTCTGGCACTTTGATTTTGGACATTCCAGCCTCCAGAACTGTGAGAAATAAGTGTCTGTGGTTTTAGCCACCCAATCTATAGTATTTGTTATGGCAACTCAAGCTGACAGTGGGGTTTGTAAAATTATGTGAATAGTTTGTTTTGCATTTAACAATATGCTTTAAAATAAGAAAATGATAACATGAAAATAAAACTCAGCCTCAGACATAATGGAACTACACAGAAGGAAGAGCAGCAGGCAGCCTGAAAGGTTTTTTAGCCTTAATTGGACACACAAAGTATGTGGATTTGAGTTTAACTTGAAGTAAAATGACATAACCAATAACTATGTGTAAGTGGTGGCTAATTGCAAATTTGACTCATTTTGATTAGTTTTTTTTTATAGTTTACCATTCCTTTACTGCCAAATGTATTAATGCAAATTAGAATTTTTTCTCTATGTTAAAATGACAAATGGTCTTGAAGTATTTAGTAATCTCTAAGAGGTAGTAAAAGATTAGTCTTTACATTCTGTATTGTCCACCAAGATAGCAGATTCTCTATCTCACTAATTTCCTGTGCTATGTGCAGAATTTTATGTCCATGATTTGAAAGAGGAAAAAAGGGGAAGGATGTAATTTCTTCACTTCGGAAAGAGCTAAGTTTCCTTCTAATTGTTTTACATTCTATTTCAAATATTGCAGTGTTACGTTCATGAGCTGGTAACCTAGCTAATAGTCTCCAGGCCTATGCTTCTATCTTAGTCAAGAGACCAAACACTTTTTGATAAATCTTTTGATTTTGCCTTGTCAAGATCAAACTCTATATTTATGAAATGTATATGTGTGTTAAATAGTTTATACATGTAAAAATAGATTTCAGTAGGTACTCAAATTTCTTCTTTTACATTGTATCATGAGACAGTAAAACTAATTCCGTTTACTTAATATGCCCCTGTTTATTAGCTGCTCTAAAGGTATAAGAGCTGCATTCTAAGAGTTTATCAAATCAGAGGAAAAGCTCAGCCTACTCCAAATTAATTTTATGTAGGTAAAATACAGAAAGTTTGAATATTTTAGAGATTATAAGTTTCTTAGATTTGCTATACCCTTGCTGTCCTTGGCATGTTTTTACCCTCAGAGGATATACGGATCAAAATCTTATAACCCAATAGAGAATTTCACTCTCCTCTGTTCTCATATTGTTGATTACCATAATAAACTAACCACATACACCTGAGCTTGATGCTTGAAGGTATTTTTATGAGCCATAGGCTAGAAATCAAGGTTTTAACAAAGAAGAATAGTCTAAATGCCTCAGTTAAAATAACTCCATCAGGTGCTTTTGACTACTGATATTTTGAAAAAGAAACTCATGGGAACAGGCTTTCAAGCTTGAGCTAGCATCACTTAGATAACTCTCAGATAGTCCAAAGGGATTCAGTCAATATTTCCTGGACCCGTTTTCATTCAGAAGGATACAACTTCATGGGAGCTTACTAATAACCTCAAACTCAAAAGATCAAAATTTAACTTACATAGTAAAGAATAAAGTAGAAGAGAGACATCTAATTGTGCTTATGTTTTTTAAGAATATGGATGGTATTAGCTCTGTGTTCAATTGTCATATTTAAAAGAAAAACTTGTTTCTTCTCACTTGACTATTTCTCTAATCCTTATTTTGCGAATGGTATCTCATTCTCTCAGACCCTGAATTTATATATTTTTACATACATTTTAAATGTATTTATAAATTTTATAAATGTATTTATAAAATATATTTTATGTACATTTTAAATGTATTTCTAAATCCATATTATTTATATATTCACATTTATGAATTTATATACATATTACATATATATATATATATATATATATATATATAAATTCATATGTATGTATTCTGGTCTCTTTATTTTCTTGGAAATGTACTTATTTGCCAGAATTTGATCTACTTTTAACCAGGATATAATTGAACAAATTGATTCTACAATCAAGGCTACACCTGAAGTAACATATTGAAGAATAAATCTCATTGTAATTAGATATGACAAACACATCATTAAGGAATATGGATTGTATTTCACATGTGGTACTGATGCTGACAAAACCTTCCCCAGAAACTGGAACAATATCTGCTCTGTCTTACAGCGTCTCAGCTTTTATGGGCAGGGAGAACCCAAACTGATTTGGCAAACTCTGAGGAGAAAGAATTCTCCCAAATTTCTAGGAAATGCAGGTGCAACCCATAGATATGAATGTTTCAGGTTTGCATTTGGCTTCCTAGCCTTGGAACAGAAGATCCAATAGGAGAATATTTTTTTAAATCCTCAAGAACAATAGATGTTATTGAAAATGCAATCTGAGATTCCTTATGAATTTTCCAGTCCAATTTAATTCTCTGGACCCAGTTCTTGCTGCATCTATGAGCCTCTGGATTTGCTGACCATTAGCAAGGAGGCTGCTATGGTTAGTTAACACCCCTTGCTGCGCATCTGTAACTTAATTCACCAAACACAGAATAAGATCATCAATTTTTTTTGTCAACAAAAATAATCTTTCAAGGTTATTTATGATCACTAGAAGAACTATTTAAAAAACTTATACCAAACTTGAAAAAAGGCAAAAGAATGACTACATGTTATTTTAGTGTCAAATTTTAACACTGGCATTTCCAAGCAATGCTTAATTCTCTAGGGCATTTTACCTCTATCTAGTTTGCTTTTCATTATTGATTAGAGCCCAGAGTCCATGAGGTTACATGCTCACTCACAAGTAAGACCTGTGCTGTAGAGAAGAAAACTCCAAAGGCTAAACACTGTAAGACTTAACAAGTTTTATCCTTAACTTAGTCAACTATTTCAGCATTTGCCTGAATGCCTTTATAAACCTTTTGTCCTTAAATGCTCATTGGATCTGCCATTCTTCTTGTTCTATCATTAATGAGTTAAATTTTGATATATGTTCATCCTATATGAATTTTGTGAGAATAATTTTATATGAAAACCATTCCATGTATATGTGGGCCATCGTTTTTAACTTAATAATATAAAACTTTGATATCTACCAGTTGTTATCAGAGGAAAAGAGAACTCAAGCCACATTTCTCAGAACAATTTATCTAAGCTTCGTATCTTCTGAAGATATACACAAGCCTTTTGGTTCTAGATTAGCTTACAAATTTTAGTGCCACTACAAATAACTCCTTTAAGATGATTTAAAATCGTACTTTATCTCCAATGTCCTGATTATGTGCTTTAATTCACTAAAATATGCACATACTTCTTTACCCTATGTAAAAATGGAATGGGAATATGATAAAGAAATTAAGGCAAATCATTGTCTTAGATGTTATATCAATATAATTACTACAAGAGGACTGATTCAAGAGTTTTTAATGGATGTTGGGATTTATTCAATAAAGTTTATTACTCAGCCCAAAACTGTTACAAAGATAAAATGTCAAGTTTCTGTCTCCCCCAGAAGGAGCGATGATGACTTCAATGGCCTAAATAAGATAAATCTTTCATAAGTTATGTTTTGGGGACTTTCCTGACCCACAATTTATTTTCCCTCATGTCCATCTCACACATTTATGTGAAAGGAACTCAGGTTGATGTATGTCATAAGGACTATTTTAATCCAGTTCAAATTTGAAAGAAAGCATTTTCTAACAACAAGCAAAGAAAGAACAAAGTGCAAGTCCACTTTATTCCACTACTATTCAGCAAAAACAGCAGGAGGCAACATCTAGCAGACTGGCTTGACTAGCATACATTTGGCTTCATAATGATTTCTGAAAGTATTCATGAATAAATGTGATTGAAATAAAACCTTCCTTGACTTAGAACCAGATGTTAATACTTGATGTTGACTCAGTGACAGATCTAAAATTTTTATATATTTACCTTTATATTTCTAGTTTCAAATAACTCTCATATCAACTCCTTTAATCATACATTTGAAAAGAATAAAAGCAACAGTAGATAAAGAAGGACCCTAGGGAGAGTAGACTATGTGTGATAGTTGGGCAAGGGATGCCTGCAGGCACTAAATCAGGCATCCCAGATTCAGTAAAGTGGACTTCGTGAATTGGCAATCATCTATCTCTTCACAGCAGAATCTTGAGCAAGGAGAGGTCATTGCTAACCTCTAGACATGCTGAAATTCCTTACAGTTGAGGAAATAAGACTCACTCCCATTGTTTCCTGCAGCTGGTCATTTCCTAACCTCTTACCCAGAGCTTCAAATACAAATGATTTCAGGGGCCATATGACATAAACATGTAAAACACTCAGCTACAAGGCAAAAGGAAGGTGACGGCATGTCAAGCCTGCAGGTTTTATATTCAAACATAAAATCATTAACCAGCTGCAGGTTCAATTTGGCTCTCATCCACCCCTTCCTGGGGCCTGACCTTGGATTGAAGAGCTTAATTTTCTGATTAGTAAAGGAAAAGTATGAATAAGAACTAAGTTACCAAGCAGGTCAATAAGACATCCCTATTTAAACAATGCCTAATTGAGCATTTATTGCAAAACGGAGACCATACCACAATGCAGAAAATAATTAACATTTGTCTAGAGCTTAATAGGTTATAGAATATTGTGTGGATTATCACATTTAATATAAAGTAAAATGATTCTTTTACTTTACTGCTGTTGTATTGTTTTTAACTATTTCTACTCATACTGGAATTCATGCTACTACTAATCCAGTTATTATGATTATGACTGATAACCACAGAAAGCGTGCTATTTTCATACTATGTTATAATCCCTAAATATGTCAGACAATGTAAATGACAGTTATAGGAGGAAATACATTTATTCAAGATGCATGATGAAACTGAAACATGATGCACTTTGTTGATGTAATGATTGCACAATGATTGCATATTTTATATTTCCTTTTCTTTTAAATTGTACTTTAGGTTCTGGGGTACATGTGCAGATCATGCAGGATTGTTGCATAAGTACATTCATGGCAATGTGGTTTGCTGCCTCCATCCCACCCCTTGTCATCTATATCTGGCAGTTCTCCCCATGTTATCCCTCCCCAACCTTCCCACTCCCTGCTGTCCCTCCCCAACCTCACCCAACGGACCCCAGTGTGTGATGCTCCCCTCCCTGTGCCCATGTGTTCTCATTGTTCAACACCCATCTATGAGTAAGAACACGTGGTGTTTGACTTTCTGTTCCTGTGTCAGTTTGCTGAGAATGATGGTTTCCTTCCAATTTCATCCATGTCCCTATAAATGACATGAATGCATTGATTTTTATGGCTGCATAGTATTCCATGGTGTATATGTGCCACATTTACCTTGTCTAGTCTATCATTGGTGGGTGTTTGGGTTGGTTCCAGATCTTTGCTATTGTAAACAGTGTTGCAATGAACATATGTGTGTGTGTGTCTTTATAATAGAATGATTTATAAACCTTTGGATATATAGCCAGTAATGGGATTGCTGGGTCAAATGGAATTTCTATTTCTAGGTCCTTGAGGAATCGCCACACTGTCTTCCACAATGGTTGAACTAATTTACACTCCCACCAACAGTGTAAAAGCATTCCTATTTCTCCACATCCTCTCCAGCATCTGTTGTCTCCAGATTTTTTAATGATCACCATTCTAACTGGTGTGAGATGGTGTCTCAATGTGGTTTTGATTTGCATTTCTCTAAGGACCAGTGATGGTGAGTATTTTTTCATATGTTTGTTGGCCTCATTGATGTCTTCTTTTGTAAAGTGTCTGTTCATGACCTTCACCCACTTTTGAAAGGGTTTGGTTGTTTGTAAATCTGTTTTAGTTCTTTGTAGATTCTGGATATTAGCCCTTTGTCAGGTGGATAGATTGCAAAACTTTTTCCCATTCTGTTGGTTGCTGGTTCACTCTAATGATTGTTTCTTTTGCTGTACAGAAGCTCTGGAGTTTAATTAGATTCCATTTGTCTATTTTGGCTTTTGTTGCCAATGCTTTTGGTGTCTTGGTCATAAAGTCCTTGCCTATGCCTATGTCCTGAATGGTTTTGCTTAGGTTTTCTTCTAGGGTTTTTATGGTATTAGGTCTTTATGCTTAAGTCTTTAATCCATCTGGAGTTAATTTTAGTGTAAGCTGTCAGGAAGGGGTCCAGTTTCTATTTTCTGCACATGGCTGTTCAGTATTCCCAAAATTTCTTATGATCATTTTCAATTGTTAGAAACAAACATAAATAATATTCACTGTTCCTATAACTTCTGTTAATTTGGTATAAAAACTCATTTTGTTCTTTATAATAATTTCATATTTAAACAATCTGAGTCTTAATATATTACAAAACTACTCTCTTTATCCCTTGAGAAGCAAAAATACACCCCATGAATTGTATACACTGTTGTATCACTAATTTAGAAGCTCTCCAGATCTCTGTTTTAGTATTCTACCTCACTTAAAGTTATTCAGATGTCCAAAGATTACTTAAAAACTCAATTTCACATTATATAAAGGGTTCAACTTAACTAAGGTTTTGGAAATAATATTTAATCAGATATAGTTTAGAACACGTGATGTTAATGTAAAACTGTCAGGACTATAACTTTTTAAACATATCATTTTACATTTTGTTAATTTAAATATTTTATGGAAAGACCCTATTAGCTTATGTGAGCACTAAATAAGTATAAGAACTTTAAGACATTGATATTTATAGTCTTTTTATGGAAAAATATACACAATCTGATAATGTTACAACTTTTATCAAAAAATTATTAAAAAATGAAATGTATACTTGCATTATGTGCCACATTTTAGCTATTTTTAAACCAATATTAAAAACCAGTTTAAAGAGTCATCTTGATTAGATGGACTAAATTCTTATAAAATTGCTTTTCAACTTTTATTTTCTATGAAAAAAATATTATTTCCTTTAAAGTCTGGCACATCTAAGGTATTATAACTGCAGTTTTCTTATTTTCTCGGGATTCTGGATATATTAATGCTAATAGTTAAAGCAGAAGAGAGATATCATTTATTTTGAGAGAATTTATGATTTAATTTATTAGCGCTCTTCAGAGGTAAGGAAATGTTTCACATTGACACAAGAGGGTGTATGGTGTTGTTCTGTGACAGACATGTAGACACACAGAAAGGGAGCAGCTTCCATCACACAACTTCAGCAAGAGGTAGAGTTAATCATAGAGAACAAAACCCATTGGTTCAGATTGCAAAGAAAAGTTTCACTCTCCAGTGGTTATGAAATTATTTTTTAAATTTGCTTTCAGTTCACAGATGGACAAACAAATGAAAATGACTTATAAACTCAATTAGGGATGGGCTAACAGACCTTACCAAAAGCAAAAACAAAATGAAACTAAACAAACTAACAAAGAAAACTCCACTGAATTAGAAGGAGGAAGGGGTAGGCAACAGCAGAACTAAAAATCAGTAAAGGTAAAGCCCTAGCATTGCTTGGGATTTACTCCTAGGACTAAAAGAAGATCTCCCTAGATTTAAACAGCCCAGAGATGCACTTTGCAGAAAATCAACTTTGGCCCTGGCAGTAGGGCATGTCAGTGGGAAATACTCCAAAAATGTTCATGTATATTTTCTAAAAAGTGAAAAACATGAATCTTATATAAATATTAAATACATATATGCAAAAATTTAACTTATTGAGTGAAACAGCAGTATGAAAAAGCTGATTCACAAAACCCTTGAGAAGCAAGGTATATATAGTCCATGAGGAAAAGCATATTGAAAGCATTTGCTAAACTAAAGGCAAAATTGGTTAATGTCCTACCAGGCAATAAAACAATATTATTTGGGATTATCTCCTCTACCTGACCAAATATTTTGCATTTCTGCATACAAAAATCTCTAAATTAGCATGAAATGTAACAGACTCCAGATTGTCTAATCAATAGTAGAAAGCAAATTAGAAAACAAATCTAAATAATTATTTGAGTGTGCTATTAAAGAATATTCTGGTGTGATACTTAAAGACCTGCAGCCATCCTTTTGCCTACTTCCAAATTTTGAATAATTTCTCTTAATATTGAATAACTAGTAGGAAATCTAGTCAGTATTTAAACTTTCTTGGGAAGACTAATGTCTTTTGATTGTTGAGAACAGAAATTTTAGGCCATCAAAGACTTAACATTATGCTGATTCTAGGTAGTCCATATTCATCAAGAAAGTGGACATTTCTGTTGGAGATAATGTAATGATCTAATGAAGACGTGGCAGTGGAAATGATTTCATCTTCAACCATGCCTGATTTTTTTATAGCAAGAACTCTGGAGAGTGATTACAAAGTCAAGGCAAATAATCTTGGCTTCAGTCTTCCTTTCGCCATTGTAGCCATTTCTAATTAACCCTTTCTAGAAACTTTGTGCCAACTTAAATTTTATATTGAAATGCTCATTATGTTTATGTCATAAATCTTGCAAAAGTGCATTTAGTTGCAGAACATAAAGCCACTACGGTAAACACAGATACCTTTAATGCCATTGATAATGGAATGATTTTTTTTCAAAACAACTTTAAATAATGTTATTGGAAACCTTGTTAGATATCATGCCCTGTCACACACCAACATGCATGCACATCCACCCAGATAAATCAACTAGAAATTCTTTCAAAATGATGATGGTTATTTTCATTTTTTTGTGTATATCTCCCCACGCCCAGAATGTCTAATGAACATTTGTCATTTGTTTAATTGGATACAATATGTGCCAACTGCTAACATCACAACTGAAAGAACTAGAGAAGCAAGAGCAAACAAATTCAAAAGCTAGCAGAAGACAAGAAATAACTAAGATCAGAGCGGAACTGAAGGAGAGAGAGACATGAAAACCCTTCAAAAAATTAATGAATCCAGGAGTTGGTTTTTTGAAAAGATCAACAAAATAGATAGATCGCTAGTCAGACTAATAAAGAAGAAAGGAGAGAAAAATCAAATAGATGTAATAAAAAATGATAAAGGTGATATCACCACTGATCCCACAGAAATACAATCTACCATCAGAGATTACTATAAATACCTCTACCAAAAAAAAAAAAAAAACTAGAAAATCTAGAAGAAATGGATAAATTCCTGGACACATGCACCCTCCCAAGACTAACCCAGAAAGAAGTCGAATCCCTGAATAGACGAATAAGTTCTAAAATTGAGGCAGCAATTAATAGCCTACCAACCAAAGAAAGTCCAGGACCAGATGGTTTCACAGCCACATTCTACAAGAGGTACAAAGAGGAGCTGGTACCATTTCTTTTGAAACTATTCCAAACAACTGCTAAGAGTTTACTCTCTGTTTCATTTTGATCTCCTTCAACTCCTGGCTCGGTTTGACATGCTATGCTGAAATGTCAAAAATTTTCCAGTAAAATCCATAAAACACCTGCAAACTGCTTGAGCTTGATTGCAGGCAGCTGATGTTAATTGCAGCAGGAGCACTGGCTGTTTTTTCCCCAGACTTTCTAACTTGTGGAAATAAGAGCTAAGGAAAACCAATTTGATCAGCCTTCAACTGTCTCATTAATGCCTCAATGAATATATTTTCCATGGTATTCGGTTCAAAGGATGAAACTTCAACATTTTGTGGGACAGTTTCTATCTTATTATTGAAAGGCATTGTGAGGAATACTTTCTCAGATTGATAAAATCTTTCTGTTACTGAATTTCTTCTGATTTCTTCTATTAGATTCCTCACAATGTTAAGTAGTTTATTTTCACTGCAGACATTTGAGGGGCATACCATCATAAGGAATTCTTATGATGCTCTTTATTCAAAGAGGTAAAAAATCTGATTTCAGAATTCAATCCATTGTTGTATATCTAACCCAAAAGTGTTTCCCAACAAGGAGATTCTCTTTAATTACATGATCCCATGCCTTAGAAATGTGTTCCAGCTTCTGAAATGATTTTGTAGCTCACAGAAAATTTGCAATCAGCATGAGTGAGGATAATAAGGATCATTATGAAGTCTCTTAATAATTGTAGAGTGAAAACCTTTGGGTGGAGAGTTCCAAGCCCAAATGACTTTAATTTTTTATGTTTCTTTCTAGGAGGAACCTACCTTCTGTGGTTAAATGACATGGCTAATGTGGGCTGTATGATTCTTCTCACAGAATCCTATCTCCCATGATATTACTCATTTTTCTGTTTGACTTTTCCATTGATTTTCCACTGATACTTTTCTGATTAATGATACCCCTGTTATGAATTATGAAGCATTTTGAGAATGCCTTCACGTATTTGTGAATTATATCTGTGGCTTAATTTTTACCTTGTCTGGAGTGATAAGGGACTCTGGCCTTTCAAGAGACTCTCAGGGTGGAAGTCTTCCTGAAAGCTCTGTGTGGAGGTGTTAAGCTGCCCTGAAATAGATTTCTTAGAGAAGGAACCAGAACAGAATGTTCACATAAAAGTGCTAGGTTGGATAATAATCATATTTAGCACTTACATAGCAGTTTTCATTTCCCAAACACTTTATAAACAGCAACTAAATAAACCTTTCAACATCCCCATTAAATAGATAAATAAGCATTATTAACTTAGCATTCTGTTTGGTGGAGAAAAAGAATTCTATACTCATTTATAACTGCAGGAGGAGATTATTTCAGAATAATGATTCTAACTCCAGTTTCTGTAAGCCAGTCTCGAGCTCTACCTGTTCCAATTTTCTTTTCAAGGGAACTGATTAATTGGTGCTCTTGCTGGCCATTGTGAAACTGCAGTCAAAGCCATTCCTCTGAGCTCTAAGTTCAAAGAGTTACTCAGAGATGAGTGCCTGGGAAGTTTCCATTATAGGCCTGACTTGATAAAGGAAAAAGTAAATAAGTACCTGAAATATCGGGAGGGAGTGAACTGCCCAAGCTTGTCTCAGTTCTTGAGATCTCCCTCAGCTCACAGTAACGATCCTTCCCAGCCACATAATTAATGCCTCACCAAGGCCTGGTGGAAGATGGCATACTGCTTGCATTTGGTGAGCTTCCAAGGTTGCAGCTCTTTCCACAGAAGCATATTGATTTCCTTTCTTAATATTTTCTCAGAGTCACAGAGTGTCACTACCTACTTTTTCCAGGCTCACTGAAAAATATTTAATATGTTGTCTGCTTGCTCCATGTTCTGCTCTTCCTTTTCACTGAAAAAAATTTAATAGCCTCTTTTCATTCAAAGAAGGCATGTGAACATACTTTTCTGCAGCTGAAGTACAATTTGTTTACCAATGTTGGCATGGCACAAATGAACCATTATGTGACTTCCTTTACTATTTGATGGCTTTGTTCTTAAAAACGTTAAAGTACAAAATCAGTTCTCATTTATGTTCTTCCTTTTAAGCTAAAGCCTTCTTAATATGCTCAGAGCGGTTGTTGAGGGTGTAGGCTCTGACATCAAACTGCTTTGCCAAGTTTAAATCTCTGAGTTTTAGTTTTGCAAGAGTAAAGTGGAGCCACTGACAATACTGATCTGAGCAGGTTGTTATGAGGATTAGTGAAATTGTACATTTGAAGTGGGAGCACAGAAGGGGGCCTGTGGAAGGGCTCAATACGATTAGGGGGTTATCTTTACCACCACTATTACCACCATTGTCATCATTAACCTCATCATCATCTGGGAATGCTACAATGTAAAAACAGAAAAAAAATTGTTCTAAGAAAGACGATAATCAGAAACCCGGGATTAACTGAAATCTGCAAAACTGATCTTAGTTTTGCTTGATCTGTCAAGAACTGGTTTAGCCATCACCACAATAGAATCATGGATTCCTAGGATTTAGAAGGATAATGTTATGATGCTAGTGTAAGTGAAGCTTTAACTAGAAAACTCCAAAGGAACTGAGGTTTATTTTATCTGAACAACTGGGTACAAGAAGAGAATGAATTTCCTGAGGGCCGGGAAAGCTCCAAGATCAGAAGTAGGTAGAGAGGAACTTCCAGCAGTGGCAGATGAGAAACAAATGCCTCACACCCGTAGGAGCTTTAGAAGGTGAAGTGCATCCTGGAAATCTAGAGGTAGGTGGCAGAGCTAAGGGTACGGGCAGCCTGTGGGTAGGGCAGAAGTCAGCTGTTTGAAGTTGTCAGCCTCCATGTGGATGGCCGCCCAGGAGGGGCACAGGCACCGTGGAGGAACCACCAGGCTGTGGTGCTCGGCAGGACCTGGCTGGCACAGGAGGTCATGGTCTTAATTAATCTGAGTGGACTTTCTACCCCCTGTGGTCTCCCAGAGAACCACAACTATGGGAAATCGGCCAAACTCAATGAGAATCAATGAGGCTTCACCAAAGATACACAAAGTCAAGAAGCCTGAAGCTATAGAGGCGGTCAAAGTCTTATTCAATCTCTTAGAGAATACAAGAAATTTTGGGGCTGAACTTGTGGATGAACTTTGTAAGAATTTGGATGTCTGAGTAAGCTAGTAGGCACTTGGTGCTACTGATATTTACAATTCACTTCTTAATTCCTTTATTTATATGTTCACTTCAAAAATATTTATTGAATGAAACAAATATGAGTATGCCTGAGACATTTGGATTATGGTTCTTCATACAGCCAGTTACACATTTTGCATTGTGTACTCAGAAATTAAACAAATCAAAATGCACAGAAAGGAATCATGGAATTAAAAATATTATATCCCTTTTTCTTTCCTTATCATATTCCAGAAAGGTGAGACATTTATTTTACAAATATTAGTTTTATATCATATATATAATATAGGGATACTCTCTCATTATACCTGATTCCAAATATAGAGAAGTGATTAAAACAAAATATAAAAACCTTTTTTTACCTGCTCACATTTCTCCTACCCTTGAAGTAACCACTGCCAATGATTCTGTGTTAATCATTGCTATTAATCTTCCAGTATGCATATGTGTGTACCTAATTATATACAGCATAAATAAAATTACATTGTACATATTATTAAGATACTTGCTTTGATAACTTAATGAGTCTTGAAGATCTTTTCACATTAACATATTTAGTCCTCCATTACATTTAATAAAATGTTTTCACTGTAATTGTTTACTAGTGAATATGTATGTTCCCTTACCTTTTTCTAATTCAATAAATGATACAAAGAATATATATATGTATATATACATCTATATAGACGTCTATATATACGTATAGACATATATACGTATGTATGTCTAAATATACGTATATATGCATATATCTACACATATATGTATATATAGACATCTATATATATATAGATGTGTGTGTGTGTATATATATATATATGTATATACATCTTTGGGTACATGTAAAGTAGAATTATTAAGTTGTAAGCAAAACACAGTTGTAATTCTGAGATATCCTGCCATATTCATATATATATATATATATATGAATGACTCTGAGATCTAGACAAGGCCATTGAAATGTAACAAATAGACAAATTGAGAAATAATAGTTGAAATAATAAGCTTCAAGATGTATGAAATAGGCTGAAGAAAGTTAAATTGAAATCTTTGGATAACTGAAATACAGTCTCCAGACACCACATGGCATGATTCATATTGATGACTTTAAACCAGTGGTGAATAGGAGGGATAACACTGCGCTCAGTGTAGTCTCATGATTCTTCACACACCAGGGACAATTCTCATGCTTTTTCCAAGAAATTTAGAGGACTGATGGAAACTGAGAAAATAGGTCACATGTACAGTCCTTATAAGTATAGTAATAAGGAATTAATCATTCTTATAATAAGATGTATTATGTATTATTCTTATATTAAGACATATTTTCATTATTTGTATCGTGGTAACTCTGTGAAGTAAGTAACGGTGGTAGTAGCTAATTTCCCCGACAGGGGAGAAAGCTGAGATACAGAAGAGGTACTTCCTTATGTCAATTATATTATTAATCAGCAGAAGACACAACCACCTAAATTTAGGCTTTCTGATTCCTTCTCCTGTGTTCTTCCTAATGTTAATACCCTGCCTGCTAGACCAAAGCAAAGCTTTTGAGTCAATCAGTTTAAATATCCCAAAACTTCATAGCATGACCCTATTATTTCTTATAGAATTGAGTTTAACACAACATGGGGCATCTTTGCACCTCATGAAAAGGTCTAGTTATTGAAGTTCAAAAAGGTCCTTGTTACAGAGTAGTGTACCTGGAAGGTACCTAACAGCATAGGTCACGAGAGAGTTAGTATCATAGAGCAAGGACTTCAGGAAAGAGAAAGTACTTCAGATCAGATGAAAGCAGAGGGTATGTCTGTTAATGCCTCAGCTGGTTCGCCCCTCAGATTTTCTAAATTGTCTGATCGTACATTCTACCCTTGAGCTTGCTTGAATATTTCTTTTCTAGGAGCAATAATATATATGCTTTTCTTCTGGCAGAAGGTGGGTATTACATACGTTTAGTTATGTTTTTCTGGAGATTTTAAAATCAGGTTTGTGGAAATTCATGATGTAAAATCTCTGACCATTTATCTTTGTTTTCTGAGATGAGTTCATACAATCCTAATGGAAAGGAAAAGTAGACGTAAGTTGATGCCTTAGTATCATGGCCTCAACTTTGCAAATTTTAATTGTACTATGCTTATTGAGAGATATTATAATGACCTAAAAATCTCATAGTATGTCAACAGAAAACTAAATTATTAAGTTTCCTCTTACATTAAACTGAGATTTGAGTGGGTGCTCGGTTTTTAGGAGTCCTTTTGTTCCATGTCTCCTTTTTTTTTTTTCTTTTTGAGACGGAGTTTTGCTCTTGTTACCCAGGCTGGAGTGCAATGGTGCGATCTTAGCTCACCGCAGCCTCGGCCTCCTGGGTTCAAGCAATTCTCCTGCCTCAGCCTCCAGAGTAGCTGGGACTACAGGCGCGAGCCACCATGCCCAGCTACTTTTTGTATTTTTAGTAGAGACAGGGTTTCACTTTGTTGACCAGGATGGTCTTGATCTCTTGACCTCATGATCCACTTGCCTCGGCCTCCCAAAGTGCTGGGATTATAGGCATGAGCCACCGCGCCCCGCCCCCGTGTCTCCTTTTTAATCACAGTATCCAGCATTGTGCATGGTAAAGAGAAGAGCTCATTCACCCTTGATGAACAATTCTTTGTTTGATTAAAATATTTACGATATCCTTGTCTGTCTCCCTCCCTCCCTCCAACCGTCCGTCCGTACTTCCCTCCCTCCCTTCCTTTATTCCTTCCTTCCTCCCTCCTTCTTTCCCTCCCTCCCTCCATTCCTTCCTTCCTTCCTCTCTCCGTCCCTCCCTTATTTTCTTCCTCCTTTCCTTCCTCTTTCTTCTGCATATTCAATCATTCATACTTTGTACATTCAGTAAATCTTTATCAAACATTGATACTGGACCTTTATCTTTACTTTTTCTGAAAGTCCAGAAGCTACTGAAATATCCTAGTAGATAATGGTAATAATCACTACAGAAGGTTTATAGCTTACAAAACTAAGACTTCAATCTGAGTCTTGTATTTGATACGGGGGATTTTGTTAATTTCATTTGACAAATGGAAAAGGCAAAAATTAAGTAACACACTCAAGTCAATAGGAAAGCCAAGGCTTGAACACAATTGGTCTAATTTGAAATCCTTGCTTTCTTCCTTTGTGCTACATGGCCTCTCCAAAAATTAAGCAGCCTGAGTTGTGATTAAATCAATGTTGCCTCTGGTTTTCTGAAGAAGTCTTCACAGGCCATGGCCTCATCAAGAGATGCATGCGGTTTTCCCACCTTTAGAGTTTCATAAGGATGGTTGTATATTGTTCTTGTGTGTGGAAGAGTGCACTCATTTCAAAAAGAAGATTATTTGACTTTCCTTGCTAGCAGATGCCAGTTTTCCTTTCCTTCCTTGAGCCCCACTTACGTTCCTCATCCTACCACTAGACCCAAATTGACACTCAATGCTCAGCTTTCCCCCTCAGTGTCATTCTTACCCATTATCCTATAAGTGTCACTATAAATCAAGTTTTCAAGTTTTTCTTCCTTGAATACATGCTATTCCTTTAAATCTTAATTAATCCTGGGAAAGGACAATGTCGTGTTGCTGGCTTTGTACTGACCCCACTATGAAGCAAATCTGTCATGAACAAGGCTCTGCAGGGGTTGGGGCAGCCTATACAATCTTTTGTGAGAAGATGAAACACTGTTGTTATGAGTTAGTTCTATATCAACAGACATGTAAAGCTTAATTTTTACCTTCTTCTTTTATTCCCTGATTATTCTAATAACAGCTTTAAAAAAAAAGTCTTCTTTTTTTTTTCTTTAAAATCAAATACAACAATTTAAAATGTAAGCCATACTTTTTGGAATGGTATAATGGTATCATTCTATGAATTCCCATTAAAATTCAAGTTTAGCTTTTTATCATTAGAATATGCACTGCATCACCTAAAATTTTAAAGAAACTTTAGTTGGTTTTCAAATCCAGCCATGGTTAGAATCACTAAAAATTTTTTTTTTTTGGTAGAACTACCAATGCCCATTTGTTCTTCCCAGAGGCTTAAATTTCAATGGTCTTGAGAGAGGCCCAGACATTACCGTATTTGAGAATCCCACAGGTGGTTCTGATGGGAAGCTGAAATGGAAGATTATGAGAAATACAGAGCTCGTGAACTGCAGGCCTTCTGCCCCTCGTATGGACCCAAGAGTTTCTGTGAGAAATAGCCTGAGCATGAGTTCCAATTTAAATATACCTTTCAGTGTTTTTCAAAGAGGAGACCGAAGACTCTCACAGCATCTTGATTGTTAACCGAATCAGAATATCTACACTTAGAGCCTAAAGCTTCAGACTTTTAAAGGATCCATTATGCCTTTAATGGCTCACATCCTTTTTAACCTAGAGCAGATTTTTATAAATGCCATTGACCTGTTGAAATGATCAGACTGGTTGCCTTATAACATGTTCCAGCTTTTGAATTTGTCTAATTGTTTCTTTGTGGTATCACTGACATAGCACCCCTGGATTTCCTGTAAACTGGAAGTTAAGTTTCTAGGCTTTCTTGAATTTGGGTTGAACACTTTGAGCAAGAACATCTGAGAAGTATGTTTTATATGAATACATCATACTCCTTTCTATCAATGGGCATCTCACGTCTCCCTTTCCCACTGTTAGCTGTGCTGTTTTCAATGCCGGGTTAAACTGATGGTGGCCAGATTCATCCATTGTAAAACTGAATTAGCCCCAACTTGATCAGGAAGTAATGAGGCTTTGACATCACACGCTTATCCAATTTCCCATCAGCCTTTCGCCTAGGAGTTTTGAAATGATGAATCAACGATGAATCAGTTACTTATATGAGGGGCTATAAAATGGTGATATTCTATTATTCTTCTACATTATCTCTCTTCTTCTAGAGAAAGAAGAGTGATCCCTTCAGAGGTGAATTAGATTATGCCACTCTTCTGTTCCATCCCACCCCAGTGACTTTTTTTCTCTATTAGAGGCCTCCAAACACCCCACCCTGACAACCAGTGTCCTCATTGATTTCCTCTCCCATTACTCTCTTCCTTAAGGCCGCCACTCCGGCCTCCTTGCTGGAAGGCACCACACATCTTCTGACGCATCACTGCTCCCTCCGCCTGCAGTGCTTTCCCCTGGCTTCCTTTTGCTATTATTTCAGGTTCCTTCTCAAATATTACCTTGTTGGTGAGCCCTTCTCTTACTCCCTTCTTTTAAAATAGCAATCCTTCCAACACAGTCTTGCCTCTTTCTCACTTAATTTTCTCCAAAGCACTTAATATCTATTGGCATGTTACAGATATATTTATTTGTTTCTCTCTTTGCAAACTCAATTAGCTGAATGAATACTTGAAGTGAATGGTGATGTTCAGAAGGGCTAAATAGCAGGTCCAATATCACTCATCAAATTAATAATAAGGAAAAAAAGCATAGCCTTAAGAACTGTCAGCTGGGAATTGGGCTGGAACAAACAGCTAGACCTTAATGATCTCCTGTTGAAGATAAACAATTTCATTGAATACACATCAGACAAGGTCACTCTGAGACCATGATGGAGTGAGACAAAAACACACCCCTCCATAATTATGTCTGAGCACAGACAAAACATGAAAACTATGCAGAACTATGCAGGACACACAGATGTCCAAATATCCCCTCCCTCAGCTAACACTTGTCACTTCTGCTTCCTTTCCAAGGACAGCTTTGGTTCTGCTTTCTTCCTCTTTCCTCCTAGATATAAATTTTCAACATATTTGCACTAGTTTTCGATGGCTGCCGTAACAAATTACCACAAACTGGTGGCTTCAGACAACATAAATTTATTTGCTCACAGTTCTCAAGGTCAGTAGTCTGAAATCAAGGGATCAGCAAAGGTCCCTCCAAAGGCTCTCGGGAAGAATTCTTCCTTGTCTCATACAACTTCTGCTGGCTCTGGCCATTCTTCTTGTGGCTGGCAGTCTCTGCCTCTGTATTGAATCACATCATTCTCTGCTTCTGTATTCACATGGACTTCTTTTTTTCTTTTTTTTTTCTGAGTCTTGCTCTTGTTGCCCAGGCTGGAGTGTGGTGGCACAATCTCAGCTCACTGTAACTTCCGCCTCCCAGGTTCAAGCAATTCTCCTGCATCAGCCTCCTGAGTAGCTGGGACTAGACGTGTGTGCCACCATGCCCGGCTAGTTTTTTAATAATTTTAGTAGAGGCAGGTTTTCACCATGTTGGCCAGGCTGGTCTCAAACTCCTGACCTCAGATGATCCACCCGCCTCAGCCTTGTAAAGTGGTGGATTACAAGCATGAGCCACCGCACCCGGCCGGCCTTCTCCTTTTGTGTCTGCAGTCAAATCTCCCTCTATCCACACGACACTCATGATCACATTTAGACCTCACCTGGATAATTCAGGATAATCTCTCCGTCTCAAGATGCTTAACTTAATCAGATCTGCAAAGACCTCCTTTTAGAAAAATATGATAACATCCACAGGAACAAGGGAATAATACCTAGATATCTTTGAGAAGGGGGAATTATTCAGCCTAACACATATCCTACTATACATCTAGACATGATCCAATCCACAGCAAAGCACTTCTTCCTTGAACCATCATGCCCGACCCTGCCAAAGCCATCTACCCAAAGCTAAATAACTAATCCCTACTAACATCTGGAACATACCCTCATGGTTTCCCATATTATATGATCTCTCTTATTACAAGCAATAAAACTAGTTTTGTGTAATACAGGTGGAATTCTGATAGTCTCCAGCTGGTGGGTATGGATACCAACATATGTGTCTTTCATTTATCCATCACATATTTAGACCTCAGAATTTCAACTGCTTGGGTTTTTTTCCTTAAAATATCTTATAATCAGTGAGAGATCTAAGTCAGTGGTTTCCCTGGGGCATGGAAGGTTGGCATTAAAAGAATATTTGTAATTTATGTACAATTATAATACATTTGAAAGCATTTAATTCTTTTAAAGAATTGTCCTGGTTTTCTGCTATTAGATATAATTTAAGTGTTCCTACATACTTGAATCAGAAGTATAAAATATTAAGCTATTTTTAAAACTTATTCTGGAACTTAAAACTTACCTTTTTTAATGTATTGCCTTGGATAAAGGGCAGAGGCCATCATTCTAAATGACATTTTGTATGAAGTAATACATTATTTCTGGTACCTGTGGTTTTTTCTTAAAACTTTTATCACCTGAAATGACCTCTCAGTAAAGGCTTTTGAAAACTATAAATCTCTGATGTATGTGTTTTAAATTCAATTATAGAAAAGTATTTTAAGAAAAGACACTGGTGCCGATGTTTAAAAACACTGCATTAATATGAAACCAGAGATAAAGATACTTGAAAAAGACAGCCTTGACAAAAGTTATGTTCAACCAACTGTGTAGCACTATAGTTTATGAAAGATACAGAAGCCACAGATTTTGGCAAGGACTAGACATTGAAGTACCCTATTTTTAATCATTACGTATGAAGAATAAACAATTACACGAGTATCTCAGGGAATCTCTTTGTTTTTCTCCAAGATGGAGGAATGGTGTTTCTCTTCATTTTAATCTTGTTATATCACTTGTGTAGCCATTTACTTTAAACATACTTGAGAGTAAACAGTGTAGTGAATACACATATGATAAAGCCTAAACTGTGCCTTAAGGCCATTCGTGTTTGAAAACCCAAAGCAAAATAAAACAAAAGCACGCTAAGGATGTCAATTAAACACTTTAAATACTGTTATCAAGCTCCACACCAAAGGGTTTGTTCATCGGTACGGGAGTCATTAGAAATAAGGTGTGTTTGCTTCGGTGCTTGGCTAGAAACATTGATGTGCTCCCAGCAGAGATGTGTCCTAGTCCACAGCAGACTTACCAGCCACTGAGCTCTGCAGTTATGAATTTCCTCTAACCAGACTTACGGCTAAAAATACTGTCAGACTTTAAAACATAGTAATGGTTAGACATCCTCCAGACTATTGAAATCTGAATCTCTGGGGAGAAGGACTGCACATTGAGCCTCACAGAGGCCCTGTGATCTTGTCACCATATCTCTGTCTAAATTTATGTGTTACATAAAGGAAAAACGATGATTAATGGCTATTTAAAAATGATTATGTCATACTCAATTGTAGACAAGTTAAAAGAAAAGTGGCAAGTAGCAAGTTGGTCTGACATTTAGGGGATATGGATTACCTTGGCTGCTGAAGGTATGTCTTTGTTTAAAATGTGAGACAAAAGGATAGAAAAAGAGTAGTACTGTGTTTTCAAATATAGAAAGGAGGAAAAGAGTTAAGAAGAGACAATAGCTCTCTAAATACCCAGGTGAAAAGAAGCTAGAGGATAATACCCTTTTAAGCTTCAACCAGTTGATTCATTACCTAGGGATTTTAACAGTGTCAATCATCCAAAAGAATGCTGCCTATGGAAAATGCAGGAATTAGTCAGGAGATGCCATATGATACAGAGAGGTGAAACTGCAGAGTGAGGGAGAGAAGTCTTGCATTAGACTATAGGTACAAACCTCATGGAAAGAATACAGTCAGGAACAAAAAGAAAAAAAAAAGGAGAAAACCAAAGAAAGGAAGAGGAGAGAAAAGGAAGGGAAAGAGAAGAGCTCATTTATCATAATATAGATAAAAATGATAACATATTATAATATTAATTAGACTCTTCAGGAATGAGACAATGTACTTATAAAGCTTACTGAAGAAGGAGAAGACTCCACTACTGAAATAGATACTTGCTTGCAGGCTGAAAAGACTGACCCACAGAGAAAATCATTGTGTAATGGCAAAAGGTTGGAAAAAATATTATAGAAGTCAAATAAAGGTTAAAAAAAGAAAATTGGATGGGAAGGGCTTATCAAAAGGCAGAAAACTTTCTTAAAACTTCAGTAGTGGCAGAATCCCTGGGAAATCTTTTTTTTTTT
>NW_016107349.1:7071158-7202757 GCF_001604975.1 Cebus imitator | reverse complement strand
CAGGATGGTCTCGATCTCTTGACCTCGTGATCCACCCGCCTCGGCCTCCCAAAGTGCTGGGATTACAGGCGTGAGCCACCACGCCCGGCCAGAAATCATTTCTGATGGAGGAAATGAAGCTTACATTGCTTACAGAAGCATTTCACATAGAGATGAGAGTTAACGTATCACAGAGTACAGAAACCACCTACGTCGTAACAGAAACCATGCCATTAGACTTCTTGGGAAGATTCGATTACCCTTAGCCATTCAACAACAACAACAACAACAACAACAAAATACGGCAATACATTGACTGAGAGAGAGTTGGGAAGAATTAGCAGAAAATGAGGTCCTAAAAAATAATAGGAAAGGGCCAAAGTTATACTAGATTCGGGAGAAAATTGCTTGAATAGGATGACTCAGAAGATGGCAGTTATTACATAAACTTACTAAGCCTCACCAGCCATACCAAGTCAGAGAAATAGAGCCCACACTGGCACAGGGTACCACAGGGCACAATGGAGGCTCCCAGAACCTAGCTATTTGATGAATTTTGCTCAGAGAACTGGAGAGCTCCAAACTAGTCAGTGCATAATCCAGAAAATGCCCATACCATATTGTAAAGATTCACTGACATCAAAATTGTCAATAGTCAAAAATGGCATTAAGTAGTACTCAGACCCATGTGATGATTTTTTCTGGTAAAGGTAGAGTTCTATAAAGTTGTTTAAAAGAGTAGAAAAAGTAGAATCAGATATTGTGGTAAAACAGTAATATTTATATTGTAAAAACTAAAGTTAAACTGGAAAAAGATAGGAAGACAATTAAGAGTATTTGAAGCAGTATAATCATAACTTTGAATGTATACTTGGAACGAATAGTTGTGGGGGGAAACGTAATTTTTGAATTAGGAGAAAAATAAATTGATTACCCAGAAGATTGTGCAGGAGGCTAAAGGGAAAGAGGTGGAACCGTTTCTTCAAAGCACGTGACTAACACCCTGTGGCTTATAAACAGAAATAAAAACCCCTTAAATCATAAAAAGGGATAAATAAATACTTATGGATAAGTTTAACAAAATATATGCAAAACATACATATTGCAAACTACAAAACTTTGCTGTAAGACATCAAAGAAGATTTAAATGTAAATATATACCATATGTATGAATTGTAAGACTAAATATAATTGTAAATATTTCTAAAATTAATCTATAAATCAATCCAAATCCTAATAGGCTTTTTTTTGGTAGAAATTAGCAAGCTAATTCTAAATTTTTTGTGGAAATAGAAAGAACCTACATTAGTGAAAACAATTTTTGAAAGAGCTTCAAAATTGAAAGATTTTACCTGATTTTAAGATTTACCTTAAAGCAACTTTATTTCAAGCATTTTTAAAATGAGCAAAATATATGAGTAAATTCTTAATTGAGGGACATATAAGATTCCTCAACAAGCACATGAGATTTCTTACATCATTGTTTATCAGAGAAATATAAGATTAAGCCACTGTAAAATACCATTACACACAAATTTGCATAGCCAAAATTAAAAAGACTAGCAACATCAAGTGTTGGCAAGGATGTGGAACAATTGGAATTGCTGGTGGGCATATAAAATACTGCAATTTCTTTGCAAAAACAGTTGAGACTACAAACACGTACTACTATAACCAGCTAGTTTTTTTGTTTGTTTGTTTTTTGAGACAGTCTTGCTCCGTCCCCAGGCACCAGACTGGAGTGCGGTGGCACGATCTCCGCTCACTGCAACCTCTGCCTCCTGGGTTCAAGCAATTCACCTGCCTCAGCCTCCTGAGTAGCTGAGACTACAAGTGTGCACCACCGCGCCCAGCTAATTTTTGTATGTTTAGTAGAGACGGGCTTTCACTATGTTGTCCAGGCTGATCTCAAACTCCTAGGCTCAAGTGATCTTCCTACCTTAGTCTCCCAAAGTTCTGGGATTTACAGGCTGAGCCACTGTGCCCAGCTGGATCATACTTTTAACCATACAACTGAAAAGTCCTAAGGAAAGGAGTGGGCCAAACAGTATCATGTCAACATTTTACATAATTATAAAATAAACTCAAATATAAGAAAACATCTTTTTCTAAAACTTAAATGCAATGTTAAAAAATGACCCTAATCGTGTCAAGAGTAGGTTGTTCAATCAGAAATAGAGGATTCTTTCCATGAACAGAAACAGTTTATTGTAATTTTTGAAATATCACAAATTGATTTGGGTATCATTTAGAATCTTGCTGTTTTGGCATGTGGAACATTTTTGAGGATTTTTGGGAGTCATGAGGTTGGTTTTAACTGTTGTGACTTACTGAATCAAGGAAGGTAAATATGATACATATTTATTATTGTATCTTTCAATAATTAACTAATTTTCTGGGATTGAGATTACTGAAAATGCAGCACCTGACATTATTTGAACTCAGCAGATATATTTTCCACATAACATACTTGGACGTTTTAAGTGATTCTTTCCAAAATAATGATATTAATAGGAAAATGATCACAAATCTCATCTTGTAATAGAAGCCCCATATGATACCCTTGATTGTGTTTTATATATGACTACATGTCATACAAACCATGGCCAATTCTTTTTATTTCCCTCAATATTTGTAAACCCAAAGTTTTTTCTTTTATTTGCAAAGGGACTGTGTTCTCTGCTGAATGATTGAATTATTTCTGCAGAAAGCTTCACACGAACTGCAAGTCCATTCAGAGTGTTCCTGAAGAATTGTCTTTATAAGTCTTATGCTAGAAATGGCAGAGAAATAGAAACTATTATAAGAGACTTTACGGAAAAATTGCACATACAAGGTAGGACATAGTCTAAGGAAAAAAGAGCCAAAAGCAAGCTTAAAATATCCTAAGTAATCATAGTGGAAGTAAAAATAATATTGTTACTTTGAAAATATTATTTATACAGAAGAATAATACAAATTAGGAACTTAAATATTCAGCCTAAAAAGAAATATAAAGTTCGTAATTGAAACACTGCTATTTCTTTCACTAGTGTTTCTGCATCTATTTTCTGCTTACTTTGTTTTGTGTTTGCATTTCCTTATATGTCTAGTTACTTTTGGTTGAAGTCATTTACCATGAAACATTAGAGATATAATCTGAAGCTTGATATATATGTGTACTTACATATACTTATATTACATATTTATATATTTTAATTTTATTTGTTTCTAGATTTTCTACTTAATCTCAGTAAAAAGTTTGATCAAATTACATAATATGCTATTCCCAGAAGCAGAATTCCAAACCTGTTATGTTTTTCACCAGAACATTGATAAGAGATAATTTGCTTTCACTTTGCAGAAAAACACAATGTTTCTTTTCCTGGATAATCAAGGTTACAGCAACCATCAAATTGTGTAGATAAGTTGTAGGGCTCATTATGATCTTCTAGGACATTTATGTAGCCCTATTGATGACATTCTAAAACTGAGGCTTAAAGGAACGTGTACCTACAGCCATAGAAATAGAACTTCCAACAGCAACATAGGGTTGTTTACACCCTGAATCGTTTAAAGAGGTTGTTTAGTTGAAATAGAAATAGAATTGAATCAATTGAAATAGAATTGGTACCTTCATGAAGGGACCAGATCATGCAAATGTGTACATTATACTAAGACACTGCCAGTGAACCTCTGGGACCTCTGCTATTTAAAAAGTCTACTTTGGGCCAGTAAAATAAAACTTTAAGAAAAGTTTCTTGTTAATTTGGAGATTTAGACAGAGAGCACAAAAACTCTAGCGACAGAGGCCGTGTCCTTACAAGAGTAAGGAGGTTAATGGCAAGGCCCATGCTTTTAACCCTAATACTGGACAGTTCTACGTAAAGAAAGAACTAGGCCAGTTAGTACAATATCTTGAATTCCAGGAAATCTGGATGGCTGTATTAAGCAGAGGGATCAGATGTCTCAGAAGCTCAGACTTTCCCAGATTTTAGATAATGGCTAATGGACTGTCTATATGTCTAATTGGAAATATTTTCTAAGTAATAGAGAAACAGTTTTGAAGAAAAAACTAAAGACAGCACTAAGTGATTCATCAATACCAATTTGGGTGGGTGATCTATCAAAACAGTGAAACAGAGACTTCCAAAAGAACAAACAGAGAGAGTGCATTGCTGGAGGCATAAAATCTAATTAAAATTGCCTGGGACAACTGGAGATAGTGCCGTCATAAGATCCTTTCACAGGCTTGTCAAGAAGAGAACAAAGACATATCTTGTGTTTCAGGCATAAAATATGCACCATATCCAATTGTCAAGAAAAGGACTTCCATTTGTGATTGTGAAATTTTCTTTCAATAAAGTAGTGAAGACTCACATGTGACAATTTTTTTAAAGATTTTTTTTTTAATTATACTTTCAGTTCTGGGATACATGTGTAGAATGTGCAGGTTTGTTACATAGGTATACACGTGCCATGGTGGTTTGCTGCACCCATCAACCCATCATCTACATTAGGTATTTCTCCAAATGCTATCCCTCTTCTATCCCCCAACTCCCAACAGGCCCTGGTTTGTGATATTTCCCTCCCTGTGTCCATGCATTCTCAGTGTTCAATTCCCATTTATTAGTGAGAACATGTGGTGTTTGGTTTGCTGTTCCTGTTTAGTTTGCTGAGAATGATGGTTTCCAGCTTCATCCATGTCCCTGCAAAGCACATGAACTTATCCTTTTTTATGGTTGCATACTGTTCCATGGTGTGCACGTGCTACATTTTCTTATTTCCATTCCATCATGGATGAGCATTTGGATTGGGTCCAAGTCTTTGTTATTGTGACCAGTGCTGCAATAAACTTATGTGTGCATGTGTCTTTATAGTAGAATGATTTATAATCCTTTGGGTACGTAGCCATTAATGGGATTGCTGGGTCAAATGGTATTTCTAGTTCTAGATCCTTGAGGAATCGTCACACTGTCATCCACAATGGTTGAACTAATTTACACTCCCACCAACAATGTAAAAGCATTCCTATTTCTCTGCATCCTCTCCAGCATCTGTTGTTTCCTGACTTTTTAACGATTGCCATTCTAACTGGCATGAGATGGTATCTGATTGTGGTTTTTATTTACATTTTTCTAATGACCAGTGATGATGATATTTCCTATCATATGTTTGTTGACCACATAAATGTCTTCTTTTGAGAAGTGTCTGTTCATATCCTATACCCACTTTTTGATGGGATTGTTTGATTTTTTTCTTGTAAGTTTGTTAAGTTCCTTGTAAACTCTAGATATTAGCCCTTTGTCAGATGGACAGATTGCAAAAATTTTCTCCCATTTTGTAGGTTGCCTGTTCACTCTGATGTTAGTTTCTTTTGCTGTGCAGAAGGTCTTTAGTTTGGTTAGATCCCATTTGTCAATTTTGGCTTTAGTTGCCACTTCTTTTGGTGTTTTAGTCATGAAGTCTTTGCCCATGCCTATGTCCTGAATGGTATTGTCTAGGTTTTCTTCTAGGGTTTTTATAGTTTTAGGTCTTCCTTAATCCATATTGAATTAATTTTTGTAGAAGATATAAGGAAGGGGTCCAGATTCAGTTTCCAATGTATCACTAGCCAGTTTTCACACCACCATTTATTAAATAGGGTATCCTTTCCCTATTGCTTGTCTTCGTTAGGTTTGTCAAAGATCAGATGGTTGTAGGCATGTGGCTTTATTTCTGAGGCCTCTGTTCCTTTCCATTGGTCTATGTATCTGTTTGTTTTGGTGCCAGTATCATGCTGTTTTGGTACCAGTATCATGCTGTTTTCATTACTGTAGTCTTGTAGTATAGTTTGAAGTCAGGTAGGATGATGCCTCCAGTTTTGTTAGTTTTGCTTAGGATTGTCTTGGCTGTATGGGCTCTTTTTTGGTTTCACATGAAATTTAAAGTAGTTTCTCTAATTCTGTGAAGAGAGTCAATGGTACCTTGTTGGGAATAGCATAGAATCTATAAATTACTTAGGGCAATTTGGCCGTTTTCACGATATTGATTTTTTTTTCTATCTATGAGCATGGAATGTTTTTCCATTTGGTTACGTCCTCTCTTATTTCCTTGAGCAGTAGTTTGCAGTTCTCCTTGAAGAGGTCTTTGCATCCCTTGTAAGTTGTATTCCTAGGTATTTTATTCTCTTTGTAGCAATTGTAAATGGGAGTTCACACTTGATTTGGCTCTCTGTTTGTCTATTATTGGTACATAGCAATGCTTGTGATTTTTGCACATTGATTTTGTATCCAGAGACTTTGCTGAAGTTTCTTGACAGCTTAAGGAGATTTTGGGTTGAGACAATGGGATTTTCTAAATATACAATCATGTCGTCTGCAAAAAGAGACAATTTGACTTCCTCTCTTCCTATTTGAATACCATTTATTTCTTTCTCTTGCCTGGTTGCCCTGGCCAGAACTTCCAATTGAATTTTTTCAAGCCATGTATGAGATGTTAAGGAATTAATCTTTTAATTATACAATTAGGCCAGGCTCCCTGGCTCACACCAGTAATCCCAGGACTTTGGGAGGCCAAGGTAGGTGGATCACCTGAGGTCAGGAGTTAGAGACCAGCCTGACCAATGTAATGAAACCCCATATCTACTAAAAATACAAAAATTGGCTGGGTGTGGTGTGACGTGCACCTGTAATCCCATCTACTCAAGAGGCTGAGGCAGAAGAATCTCTTGAACCCAGGAGGCAGAGGTTGCAGTGAGCCGAGATTGTGCCACTGCACTCCAGCCTGGGTGACAGAGCAAGACTCGATCTCAAAAAAAATAATAATTATAAAATTGGCCCAAAAAAGTAGGAGGACTATTTAAGGTACATATGTGTCTTAAATGCCACCCATTAGAGAAAGACCAGAGGCATTTGATTTTCTAACTCTAATGACATGCTAATATGCAAACTCTCTTTCTCCCTCCCTCCCTCCCTCTCTCTCTCTCTCTCTCTCTCTCGCACACTCACACACACACACACACACACACACACCACCACCACCACCACCACCAAGGAAATTGAGGTGGTGGTAGAGGCAGAAGCAGAAATAATATGTTGACTAAAACCAGACAACTTTCACATGGTGAAGATTAACAAGCCCAGGATAAATGAATCTTAATATGAAACAGACAAATTGGCATTGTCTTTCTGGAATAATTTGGATATTGACTTTGAGAATGGTTGTGGTATTAATAGCACCTGTTGACGCACTTTGCTACTCACTGGGAATTTCTTAATTTGTGATGAACGGGTCTAAGCAAAAATTTATTGTGACAGCTCCATTCCAGTGTTTGTGGATATTCAGGCTTGTTGCTTTTACTGTGGCTGTTTATGTAACAAGTGTTAAAGTTGTATGCATAAACACCTCCCATGTGATATGATGACCCAGATGTACAATGTTAATGATCCCAGTACCTTAATTTCTTTCCTTTACATCAAAAACCAACCAAATACAACATCAATAACACAGGTGCATGCACAAGCACAACAGCTGGTTTTGTTTGTGCACGTTGGACATAATCCTGTGTTAGAGAAAGGACAAAGACCATGTGCATGAGGAGCTGTCGGGGACACCCTATCCATTAGTTCCTTATAAGAACAGGTCTCATCTCATGAATCTGTGGAACAATTTAATGCTTTTCAGTCTGGGAAGAAATTATCATTTTGCTTCTAATATTAATTTGGCAACCAAATTTTATACATTTTGTTATCATAGGATTTGTTCTGTTCTGAATGATAGCCCTGCACCAAGATATAAAATAGCTAGGAGGGGGATATTTAATGTTCTTAGTACAAAGAAATTACAAATATTTGAGATGATGAATATACTAATTACTGATTCAATCACTATATATGTGTCAAAACATTAATACATGCCCCATGACTATGTACAATTATTATTTGTCAATTTAGGAATTAAAGTAAAATTTTAAAAAGACATTGAATGATCAAGAGGAAGCTTTTGTATGATAAAAGAAATGGCCAGTGTTGTTTTAACAACTTAAAAGTAAAAATTACCTAATGATTTAAAAGAAATGCTGAGGGAAATTCAGCAACCCTGAGGACAATTTTGAAACTGCCTTACTTTGCAAATGTAAAATAAAATTAAAAATGCCCTGTGTTGACAGTAAGGGATTTCAGAGGCATAAGTGTTAAAATTCTACCCATCTTGATAAAAATATAAAGTTATATACTCATGTTTATTTATTTATTTGTTTATTTATGTCAAAAATAGTATTGCTTGGTTAATGCTGTGCCCAGCACTTTTGCAAGCATGAGAACAAAGCAGGGAACAAAAGACAAAAGTCCTTGCCCTCATGGAGATTCTACTCTAGTAAGTAGGAGAGACAGATAATACGCATACAATCATGTGAATTCCATGGTACCTCAGTTGGTGTTCAGTGCTAGAGAGTGACAGGTGAAGTGATTTTGAGAAAGAGTGGTCCAGAAAGGACTTCTTAAAGGATAAAATTGAGCAGGAAAATAAAAAGCGTAAAGTTTATGTTTGTTAGTTTTAAACATAAGAATCAGATGGAGAAATGTTTTAGCTAGACACACCTAATTAATAGTATCAGAATTATTGGAATTGAATCTGAGCACATATAACACAAATATATGAAAACTTCCTCTATTGATTGTGTTAAAGATGAAGACTTTGAAGGTCATTTGGCCAACTAATTAGCTTTTAGAATCACTGAAAGACAACTGTTCTCCATTCCACACTCCCCACTTTGATAACACCACTTGTAATGAGAAAATATTAAGACAAATGCAAAACACTACCATTTTAGTGGCACGCAACTGGATGTGAAAGTCCTTCCGAAATGCATAAGTATCAAACCATAGGTGAACACATTTATTCATCCAACAAAAACCTTCCTGGAGTAATTCAGTAAATGGACAAACTTGAGGACTTGCAAGACATAGAGGCCACATTCTACATTAAAATATCTACGTAGATAGACTGCCACAACTAAGATTCACAGTGTTTTATAATTTTAGTACAAGGACAAAGCATTAGGACTTTAATTTACAGGTCTCTGCATTTCCTAACAATCAGATTTACTCTAATATCTAACCCATGTTTTGTAAGTGACATTCAACAGTATCCATAATACATGGCCCAGTAGAATAGGCACTTGAGGTGCTCAGGCTCTCTGAAAATTCAAGTCTCTTATCAAGCTCTATTCTCGTTTTCCATGACACCTATTTATAAACAGCCACTACCTTGTGGAAAATCCACAATAATTTTCTTATGCACCGATCCTGCCTCTCATACCACAATCTGTTTCAAGTGTAATGTTGGTGTAAAGAGAGTACATCATATTACTTAGGATTTCAACAAACCATCAGAAAACAAAATGATAGGGGCTCATAATTACAGACATATAAATTGTCAATTTTAGGACAATTTTATAAGAGATCATCCTGAGGTTTTATGTGCACAATTTCTTGGCAGAAATGCTATATCCCTGGTGCTTGCACTTTAATGGGTATTAGCTGTCTAAATTATTTCTGAGGCCATACAGAAGAGCATGAGCTGGCCAGTCCAGATGTACAGGGATGGCACCAGGGGTGACAGAGCAAGTTGGAAATGAATATTAGGATGAGACTATTATAAACTTGTGGGAATCAATCCAGTATCCAATAAAGGATGTAATTGAAATGTTTAAGTCAGAGTTTGGAAACACCCTGGCAGAAGGGTAGCATTAAATGTACTGAGTATATTCTTACATTGGGGTTTATGGAAATTAGTAAGAAAAGTTCCTGGGAATACAGATATTCAAGGAAATTTCAATAACAACATGAGATAAATAAGAATGTAATAGAACATAATTATTTTTCCCAGAGAGTTGTTACAAAGAGACCCAGTGAGAATTTTAAATAAGACAGAGTTGATTGGAGATGTGGAGTTAGACTTCAATAACCTATGAGTACTGAAAACTAAGTTTAGAGGCAATTAATGGAAATGAATTGAACAGTCTTCCTGCCTTTCCAATAGATGCTGTTTTTCAGGATAATTCTGGCAAGAGAGAAATGTCTATTTTACAGAAGCCCAGATAGTATTTTAGAATAAATAATAGAATTGGAAAAAAATACTTTGTAATTACTGACCTATAATGTTAAAACAATTTTGTGAGTGGACAGTTACGTGATACCAAAATAATGCCCACCAATCACATTCTGGTTGAATGGAGAGAAGCATAGTTTTATCATGGAGGGATCAAGCTGCTGTTACCTTTATTCAGGGATCAATTTTAGGTTTGGTAATAATGGGATGAATATGTATTTTTGGTGTTATACAATGCAGTGTACAAAATGTTGCCTCTCGTGTCCTATTAAAGATATTTACCATCAATTTAAGCACATTTCCATATTTAACTTTCATTTTGAAGAAAGTATAGGGGATGTAGAAGCAAATTCCATGTATTCATACTCGTTTTACCCCCTCCTATTAAGTGTGAGCTGGAATTAGTGACTTGCTTCTGATTAATAGAATTCAACAAGGTGATGGGCTGTCACTTCTAAAACTATGTTACAAAAGGATTCTAGCTTCCATCTTGCTTGCTGTCTGTTGCATGCTCTGTCTCCTTCTCACTTTGATGAAAGCCAGCTCCCATATTGGGAGCTGACCTATGAAAAAGCATATGTGATAAGCAACTAAAATGATCGCCCACCCACAGTCACCAATGACCTCAACCTAACAACCTATAAGGAACTAAATCCTGCTGACAATTATGTGTATGATCTTGGAAGAGGACCTTTCCCAGCTAAGCTGTGTCTAGATTCTAGGAGCAAAGAAATTGAGAGATGATAAATGATTGTTGTATTAAGATGGCAAGTTTTGGGTTACATAGCAATAGATAAAATATATAAGCCAAATAACACCACAGGGAAACATTCAGGCAAATTTGGAAGGTGGAACATTGTAAACGTTCCATACAACAATCAGCATGCATTCTTTTCAAGGCAGAGTGTCATCGCCACTTAGAATAAACAAGAAACGCAATCTAGAGATTTACTTTGTATCTTGAATTGCACAGAATACAGACAAAAGATATTCTCAGGACAGTTGGAAAAATTAAATATGGATTGGGTATTTAAGTATATTAAGGAATTATTAATTATGTTAGGATATTGTTATTTTGGCTCTAAAAGCAGATGTTTGCATAAACATTTAAAGGTAAAATATAATATTTTCTATTATATATAGTACTTTATACTTCAATATAGTCAGATAACATGGGGATGTTTCCATGGACTGCACTTCTTGGAGGTGGTAAGTTAGCATTTTAAGTACCCTAATCATGAATCTCATTCCAATGGTGACCACAATATTGTTATAGAAATCTATAGAAGAAAGTTTATTTTTAGCCAATGGGCTCTTAAAAATAATTTTTACTGGAGACATGTAAGGGAGGTGAAAAACACGTCTTTGACTAGGATAATGATATGTGTTTCACCATCCTTGCAGGAAAATGAAGTCAACGTATTCGGGTAGACCAGATGCTAAATAACTTCAGAGCAGTACTTGTGGTATAGCTCTTCAAGGTTCCAGTGGTCTCCCTCAATAGCTTGGTATAGCAATAGAGTTGACTGTTTCTCAAGTGGATACATTGTAGCATCTGGATTGGAGTGAGATTTTTATTTCAGGCACTTGCTTGTCAGAGTATCTGGAGCCAGATCATGGAAATTTCCCAATAAGAAAAAGTCTTTTGACACTTTGTAGGCCTGCTTGCTAATAAATGGCAAGATTTGGTTGAAAAGCTGCTTTTATTATAGTAAGCCACCTGTTAACGAGGTTCTGGAGAAGGAGACCTATGGTTCCTACCTCACTTTAATTGCTGGAGGACACCTGTGTCGAGAGAAACAGAACAGTAAGAGACAGACAGACAGATAGATGAATGGGGATTTATAATGGAACTTGGCTCCTGTGATTATGGAGGCTGGGAAGTCCCATGATATGCCATGTATAAGCTCAAGAACCAGGGAATCTGATGGCATAGCCCAGTTCAAGTCTAAAGGCCTGGGAACTTGGGAAGCTGATTCTGTAAATCTCAGTCTGAGAACAAAGGCCTGAGAAGTGAGAGCACCAGTGGTATAAGTTCTGGAGTCTAAAGGCTAAAGGACCCGGAGTTCTGATTTCCAAGGTCAGGGTGAGATGTATATCCCAGCTCCAGAAGATAGATGAATTCACCTTTCTTCCACTTTTGTTGCTTCATCCATGCTCTCAACCAATTGGATGGCACCTGCCCACCTTCCCTAAGAGTGGTTCTTCCTTACTTAGTGCACTGATTCAAATGCCATCTCTCCTGGAAACTTCCTGATAGATATACCCAGAAATCATGTTTTACAGATCTAGGTATCCCTCAACCCAGTCAGGTTGACACCTAAAATTAACTATCACAATACCAATTGTGAAAACTATGTTACTTTTTTTCAAATATTTGGCTTTCTTATCTGGTGAGAAAATTATACTTGCCCAAGCTGTTAGAATCAGGCCAGCCAATGACTGACTTGACTATGGCTAACAAAATGTAAACAGAAGTGATATGTGTCACTTCTAGGCAGAAGTTTTCAGAGTCACTACTTGATGACAAGACATGTTCTTTTTACTAGTCTTCAAATAAGGAAGCAGGTGAAAAGTTAGTGCTTCTGTCTGGGTACCTCGCTGACCACAAGGAACAGAGGTCCCTTGATAACACACGATAGACGTATGACAAGAATGAAATATAAACTGTGTTGGTTTAAGCCTCTGAGATTTTGATTTCACTGCATAGCCTAGTTTCTCCAAAATGGCCAAGCGCACCTTACCAAACAGAGCTGATGACCAGTCAATGGCTGAAATCAGCCTGCAAAACCAGCTCCCAGTGAATGGACGATGAAACTTAGAAATGAATAAACTAAAAGCATGTGAAAGGACTAGAAAAATAGTAAAAGGAGTAATCAGTAACAACTTCCGACTTCCTCTGGCCATCCTTCCTTTTAACTAAGAAAATCTGAAGCAAAGAAAACAATGCACACAAACCTACGTTACTACTTTAATCTGCCTTCAAGGCTCCACTCACACACTTTGTCTTTCCTGTTGCAATTAGGGTGAACTGGCAGTGATCTTATCTGAGACCAATCTATATGTGTGTTCTAAATCCCGTCCCTTCCAGCCTCCTCAAGAACAATAATTCTCCTGCCTGTCTCCTATGCCATTATTTTCTTCCCTTCTACCATTGCATTCTTATCAGCATTTAACATGGGTCTTGCATCATATCCCAATACTCCTGGTAACAGCCAACCCCATGGGACTACTTGTCAGTCACCTAAGCCTGTGATGCATTGTCATTATGTTACGCTTACGTGAACTGTTGATCTTCTGCTTGAAATGTTACTTATCCCCTGCAACAATACATAGTTTGTCTCTCAAACCCTCCAAATATTCCCTCTGTCAAACATTTTCTGATTTCCCTCAAGTAGAATTATTCCACTTTTGTTTTCTCAACAGTTATTTTTTCATTCATTTATCTGGAGTGCTTACTATATGCCAATCAGTGAACAAGATGTTGTAAAGGAAATGTGGGCACATTTGGGCATATGCACAAACAACACAAGGCAGTTATCCTAATTATGTTTGGAATCAAATTCCAAATGTAATCATTTGTGGTTAAACATATGGAACTAATAGTTGAGCACTTTTAATATTTATTTTGATTACCTCTTTATTTATCCACCTTTCCCTGTAGTATGCTAATGTTGGAAAACAGTTTTCTTTATCAATGGGGTTCATTGATTATTGCTCAAGACCACGAGGTTCAGAGTAATGCAGATATGACTTTAAGTTCTGCTCTTCAGGTTATTATCTGTGTCTTAGCCTCATTAAAACATGAGTTTTTTTAGTTATACAGACTCACAAAAGTTGTAGGATCAAATGTGTAATGCTTATAACACTGTTAGCACACTTCTTAGCACAGAGTAGGTCTCCCTTAAACACTGGACATTACTGATTCTGTAAATATTGTTTTATTATTATCATATTTATTTTCACAATACTAATGCAGTATCTGGCATATAGTGGTGCTTATTAAACATGTGACTGATGAATGAATGAATATATGCATGAACTTAGCTGATTTCAAATATTTTTCTCACCAGCAAGTTATATTTTAAGCTGCCCTATCAGGGAGAATGGTTAATAATTTAAAACATAATAAAATAATATGGTGCCTTCTAGGAAAAGAAACAAAGCTTAGAGAGCCTTAATGATCAGTTCTAGTACTTTCTAGAAAAAAAAAACAACAAAGGTAACAATTGTAAGCAGTCTCGTATGATTGTGAGTTGGCCATAATAAATGTAAAATGTCACCACTTTCTTTTATGTATCCTGGAAAATAATTTCTGGAAGTAATAGTTTCGGTTTGTAGCACCTGGATTGGAGTGAAACAGAAACTTGGAGTTTGTTTCATGCCCTATTCATTGTTCTATAACCTCTGGTAGGATGACGTATCCCAATCTTTGTATTAGTGTGAGTTTCATGAAGCTCACTAGACAGTCTGGAATAAACCCCACGTTTAACTGACCCCCTGTGAGGCAGTGCCCCCTTGCAGTCAGCGGGAGAACAGATGATTCCACCAACTCTTAGCAGAGATGGAAACATTTACTTCTACGTAGCAGACTACTGTGAGTTCACACAGTAGATTGTGACCACCTTATACTTCTCTTTGACAGGCAGCAAATGAAACCAGCCCAGCAGCATCCTCACTTGAAACTTATTTTCTGCTTCACGTTCCAAACTCATCACTTGCTTGTGGCAGAAAAAGCTAATTATTATTCAGTAAGTTTATGCTCATTTCAGGGCAGAGTTGTTGCCTAAACAGATACTATATTTCCCAAGCTCTGCTCAATCCAGGTAGGGCCACATGGCTGGTTCAGGACAGTGGAATATGAGTGAAAGTGATGTGTGTCTCTTCTAGGCTGAGAAGAATACATGTCAGTTGATGAAATACAGACAGCAGGATGACCTAGGAAGCCATATATTTCAAATGATAGAGTGTCCTTCAGCCTGGATCCTTTTTTATTTTTTTTGAGATGGAGTTTCACTCTTGTTGACCAGGCTCGAGTATAATGGCACAATCTCAGCTCACTGCAACCTCTGCCTCCCAGGATCAAGTGATTCTCCTGCCTCAGTCTTCCAAGTAGCTGGGATTACAGGTATGAGTCACCATTCCCGGCTACTTTTTTGTATTTTAAGTAGAGACAGGGTTTCTCCATGTTGGTCAGGTTGGTCTCAAACTCCCAACCTCAGGTGATCCACCTGCCTTGGCCTTCCAAAGTACTGAGATTACAGGCGTGAGCCACTGCGCCTGGCCCAGCCTAGGTCCTTGAATAACTCCTCAACTCCAATTTGCCGATCACAGAAGAAATAAAGTATTAGGTTAACAAACTGGGATTGTGGGTTTGTCTGTTCCGGTAACTGTTCCCTTAACTTTAATATAGCCCACCCTATTATTTATGTACCAGCATGAAATAGTCTCAAGGAGTCCTTCACATTCAGAACCAATCAAGCACTGTTCAATTGCTCATGAAGCCACCCTTGAATTATCTAGTGGACAAAATATTTAGTTGGAATAATTAGGACTAGTTTTTAAAAATGACTTGTATGAATTCTTTTTTTTTTTTTTTTTTTTTTTTTTTTTGAGACGGAGTTTTGCTGTTGTTACCCAGACTGGAGTGCAATGGCATGATCTTGGCTCACCGCAACCTCCGCCTCCTGGGTTCAAGCAATTCTCCTGCCTCAGCCTCCCGAGTAGCTGGGACTACAGGCATGCACCATCACACCCAGCTAATTTTTGTATTTTTAGTAGAGACGGGGTTTCACCTTGTTGACCAGGATGGTCTCGATCTCTTGACCTCGTGATCCACCCGCCTCGGCCTCCCAAAGTGCTGGGATTATAGGCGTGAGCCACCGCGCCCGGCTTGTATGAATTCTTTACCCTGAAGCTGTAGATGATGGCATAGGTAGCACTGTCTACTGCAATAAACAACAGCAAATTTCAGTGATTTGACTCCAAAAATGAAGGAAAAGGAATTTCCTCAGAAAGGAAGACTAAGTTTAACATAAAGCTATTAATTGTATTTTTCCCAGATCAATAAATAATACAAATTAAGAGTTATTAAAATATAATCTTCTTATTAATATAAACTTTACAATTGAATGATGTCAGAAAGCATCTTAAGGTCTTATTATGACTGTTTTTGCTTAGAATGTTTTGGTGAAGGGTGTTTGGAGTTAATATCATCCTGGAAATTTAAAATACAATTTTTTTCTTCGTGTTGTAGAATGGGCATTTTGAAACCCCTTTTCTCAATGTTAAAAAAGAAAATGGAGACGGAGAATTTGATTAGACATTCTGAAGGTTTGCCTACTTATTTTTAAGACACACAAGACATAGATATGGAAGATGGGCAGGACTTTCATCAACACTGCCAGAACAGGAAAAACACAAAAGCAGGTCTCTAAAAATTAGACTAGTTGTTTAAGCATATTTTACCCTGGGGGACATGAAGAGGATAAGGGTAACAGCAGTCATTGTTGATTATCTTTGATATTAATTTTACGTATTTTCTTATTTAATCTTCTAGGAACTACATCAGGGGTCCCCATCCCCTGGGCAGTGGACCAGTACCAGTCCATGGCCTGTTAGGACCTTGGCGACACAGCGGGTGGTGAGTGGTGGGTGAGCAAGCATTACTGCCTGAGCTCTGCCTCCTGTCAGATCAGCAGTGGCATCACAGTCTCATAGGAGCACAAACTGTATGGTGAACTGTGCGTGCGAGGGATCTAGGTTGTGTGCTTCTGATGAGAATCGAATGCCCTAATGCCTGATCATCTGAGGTGGAACAGTTTCATCCCAAAACTATTGCCCGCCCCCATCCCCCTATCCATGGGATCTTTCCTCCACAGCCCATGCACCTGAATGCTGCTCCTGATGAAAATCAGCTTACCTGGGAAATAATAATTAGAAACTATGTCTTTCAACCACACTATGCAATCCACAGGTCCATCCTTGATGCCATACCCCAGTTAAACTAGGAGAGGGAAGTCTTTGTACCTCAAACATTCCCTCAACCCTAGTATAAAAACTGACAATATAGAATGAGTTATAACCCCTATTTAATCTCATAACTTCTGCCTTTAAATGGTAAAGCATAAAAATGAATAAATAACAGGTGTTCTTACTTGAAACATTTTGGATAAAGGGTGAATCTATGAAATTCCCAAAGCTGAGCTCCTCAGCTCTGGAAGTGATGGTGACTTTTGCAGGTGTTGATACTTTCAGGGTTTTTTGTTATAGTTATAAAATTCATGACCATTGAAAAGGCAGAATGGAAACAAAATGGAGCCATAATTCTTCCACCGGCAAGACTACAAAAAGAAAAAAAAAACACATAAAAATTTCTTTTTTAATCTTGCATTTTGAAAATACTGATTATGAAAATTAGACTAAGAAACTAATCTAACACTTGGTGCTAGATAGTAAGTAATTTCACAGATTTCAATGTGCTATATACATGTTATTTATTTTATATTACAATAACTAGACAATTCTTTATTCATTTTTAATGTCATAAAAATCAGCTCAGCCCTGTTTAAAGTCACGTTTTACTCCTTTGTTATCCTACTTAAAAATTTTAAGGATTATACTATGGAAATAAAACACTGTTCTTAAAAAAGGCAGATTTTCATAGACTTATAGCTTTTAATCTATTTTAAAGGCTATCATGATAAATATAATTATGTAGTTTAAGAAAGTGAACAAAACCCCCTTTTATGATTAAATAACCCCAACTTGTGATGCCAACTAGGAACATATGAAATTTTTCAAAGAAATAAGTGGGACTGGATAATTTTTTTTATTTTACAAAATAATATTAAATTGGTTCCTGCCATTGTGCAAATGCTTATATTCTCTTAAAAATCATATTTTGAATCTAATCCACAAGGTGATAGTGTTGGTAGATGGGGCCTCTCTCAGTGGTTAGGTCAGGGCAAAGCCCTCGTGAGTGGGATTTGTATTCTTATAAGAGACCTCAGAGAGCTGGTTGGCCCCCTTCTACCTTGTGAGGACACATCGAGAAGGCATCGTTCCATGAACCAGGAAATGGGTCTTTACCAGGCAGAATTTACCAATGCCTTGATTGACTCTTCAGCTTACAGAATTGTGAGAAAAATATTTATGTTGTTTATAGCTTATTTCTTTATTATTATTATTATTTTTCCCGGAGTCTTGCTCTGTCACCTAGGCTGCAGTGCAATGCAGGATCTTGGATTTTGGCTCACTTAACCTCCGCCTCCCAGGTTCAAGCGATTCTCCTGCCTCAGCCTCCTGAGTAGCTGGGATTACAGGCATATGCCACAATGCCTGCTTTGTTTTTGTAATTTTAGAGAGACGGGGTTTCATCATGTTGAGCAGCCTGGTCTTGAACTCCTGACATCAAGTGATCCACCCTCCTCGGCCTTCCAAAGTGCTAGGATTACAGGTGTGAGCCACTGCACCCAGTCACTCATTCCTTTTATATTTTAATTTCATTATCACAACCTAAATGGACTAAGATAGAAAATTAGTACCAAGGAGTCGGGTTCTGCTGTGACAAATACCTAAAAATGTGGAAGTGTCTCTGAAACTAGGCAACAGGTAGAGGCTGGAAGAGTTTTGAGACAAATACTAGAAAAAGCCTCCATCGTCATGAACAGGCTGTTAAGGGTGATTCTGGTAAGGGCTCAGAGGAAAAGCCTCAATATCCTTAGAGAATACCTCAGAAGTTATGAATAGAACATTGATAGAAATGTGGATGGTAGGGGCTACTCTGCCGAGGTCCTAGATGGAAAAGAGGAATATGTTATTGGACAATAGGAGAAAGATCATCCTTATTACAAAGTACCAAAGGAATTGCCTGAATTGTGGTTGTGTCATAGGGTTTTGTGGAAGGTAGAATTTAAAACAATAAATCAGGATATTTGTCTGAAAAATTTTCTAAGCAAAGTGTTAAAAGTAAAGCTTGGCTTCCCTTGAGTACTTACAGTAAAGTGTGAGAAGGGAGACAATTTAAAGTTGGAATTTTTTGATCAAAAGAATAGAAATTTAAAAATGGGAAAATTCTCAACTTACCCATATTGAAAGAAAAGAGAAAGCTTGTTTGGGAGAGAACAATGGTGTTCCTGAGTGACCTTTTCATAGAGATTAGTTTAATCTACCATCTAAAAAGAAACCAGGACTTGTTCTCCAAAACTATGGAAAAATATTTCCAAATACATTTCAGAGATCATTGGGGCTGCCTCTCTTAGCATGGGCCTAAGAGCCTGGAGGATGCATAGATTTCAAAGCTGCACTATCCGAATTCTGGGATAGTATTCCTTGGCCACCACAGATGTGGCTCACAGTTTGGGCTGTGGTGATCACCACTCCAAAGGATACAAACTGTAACCCTCATGGTGCCATCTCTGGTTATCACCACATGAAGTGCCTGAGCACTGGGGTATAGTCACCTCCACCTGGGATTTGAAGGATGGAACCCCTGAGCCTTGGACACAGAACCCAGGCAAAGCGCTCCTGTAAGAGTGGGGCCACTGCAAAGAGTCCCAATTAGGGCAAGGCCTAATGGAGTTGTCGGGGTGGGACTGCCCCAAGACCTCAGAATGATAAAGATATCAATCAGCTTGCACTTCCAGCCTAAGAGAGCCACAGGCATCTGACTCCAACCTATGAGAAATGTGGTGTGGACTATACACAGCAAACACATAGGGGAGCTTTGGAGGACTGAACCCACCCCAGTGTGTCTGGAAGGCAGGACATTGAGACAAAGATTATGCTCAAGATTCAAGATTTAATGTCTTTTGCCTTGTTGGGATTTAGGCTTATTATTGCTTTCTTCTGTTCCCTTTTGGAATGGGAATATCTATCCTAAATCTGCCCTATCATTGTATTTTGGAAGCACAAAATATGATGTCACACGTTTATGGACAGAAAGCAATTTGCCTCAGGATAAATCATAGCTTGAGTCGTAGTCATACTTGACTTATATGATCTTTACATGAGATTTTTGGACTTAAAGTTGCTACTGGAATGAGTGAACAGTTTCGGAGCTATTAGAATGGAATTAATGCATTTTGCATGTGAGAAAGACATATTTTGAGGAGCCAGGGATAGAATACTATGGTCTAAATGTTTGTTTCCTCCTCAAATTTATATGTTGAAACCTACTAACCCATGTTATAGCATTGGGAGGTAGGGCCTTTGAGAGGTATTAGGTCAAGAGGGCTCTATTCTCATAAGGGGGATTAGCACCCTTATGTCAGGTTGGTGTAAAAGTAATTGCTGTTTTTGCCATTACTTTTTTTTTTTTTTTTTTGCCTTACTCAGCTTTAATTAAACAGGTGTAACAAAGAGCTTCCACCTAAATTACATGTATACCTGGTGATTTTTTAAAACATTCATTTATTTTTTTTAAATTATACTTTAAGTTCTGTGGTACATGTACAGAATGTGCAGGTTTGGCAAACTGACACAGGAACAGGAAATCAAACACTGCATGTTCTCACCCATAAGTGGGTGTTGAACAATGGGACATGGACACAGGGAGGGGAACATCACACACCAGGGCCTATCGGGGTGTGGGGGGCTAGGAGAGAGATAGCAGTGGGTGGGGGGACATGGAAACTTTGAGTAATATGATAGAAAAAATAAGCTATTACTTTTAAATGGCAAAAACCACAATTACTTTTGTACCAACCTATTACAAGAGGCCTAATGGAGCTCCCTTTCCCTTTTTACTACGTGAGGACATGGCAAGAAGCCTCCCTCTACAAACCAGGAAACAGGTCTTCACCAAACATCAAATCTGCTGGTGCCTTCTTCTTGGACTTCTCAGCCTCTAGAACTGTCAGTGAGAAATTTCTGTTTGTAATCTGCCCAGGTTATGGCATTTTGCAATAGCAGTCAAATGGACTAAGACAATTCCTTAAGTTTATTAGACACATGGAAAAACTTCTGATGGGAGAGCCTTTAGAAAAAATGGAAAATTCCTTTAAAATATGTATACTTTTTTTTCAAAGAAAGAAAGCATAGAAAGCACCATAAACAAAGTACATGTGTTATTGTGCTTGGAGGGCAAGTCAAGAATTAAAATGAGGGAAAACTTAGTGAAAATTGCCCCTGGAGTACCCAAGCCTAGGATAATAAAGACACAGTCTAGAGCTATTTTGTAAGTATGACAATCTTTCTATTTGTAAGGTTTTCTTTTTAAGCTATTTTCGGCACATGAAGAAAATGATTTGGTTCAAGATATCAAGTATATAGCAGATATGAGCAACCTTCCAGCCAAGCCTCTTCCAGTCTGCTACCTTATATTAATAGTGGCTTAGAGATCTGAATCATTTTTGCCATTCTAAAATCCCTACTGCCATGAATTTCTTGCCATTAGGCTAACTGTAAAAACTGGTTAGGAATGAGTATGGATTGCTAATGACAAAGACCTAATTCAGCAGAGAATTTACCATGTCAAGTACCTAGGAAGTTCAAGGTATGAAAGGGGATTCCATTAAACCTGGCATACTGATTTCCTCAGAGCAGTCTCTATTCTCTGCTTTGTTCTTCCATGGGTGGGTTGGAAGGCCCTCTCCATCATGTAGGAAATAACAAACTTCAGGTTTGTTGGCCTTTGGCACTCAGGACTCAGATGAGAGAGAGAATGAGCCTCTTCACTGATCAGTCAGTCAACCTGGGAATTAGACCGACAGGCTAATTGGTTCAAACACTCACCCTTGGGGCCAGAGGGGTGAAGTCATTTCTTGTTGGCCCACAGGGATGCTGATGAGGCAGAGTGCCCCCAGAGGAAAAGAGGTTGTGTTACCAGAAAGGGGAATGGGTACAATTCAACCAGTCAACAACTTTTAAACACTTACTAGTGTCAGGATCTGTGACAGCCATGTCATATGTTTTCTTTTACCATGGTCCTTAAAATCTCATACATGATTGAATTATTACTATTATGATCCTCATCTACAATTTACTAACCTGTCACCGGTGAGATTAAGGAACTTGCCCAAGTTTCTTGTAAGCAGAAAAAGTGAAATCTGACTTCATGTTTTCTTTGTTCCTGAGCCCAGACTTTGAAACACAGAGTTTTATACAGAACGGCTTAATCTTGCAGGTTCAAAAGTGTATGTGAAAATTCTACTTTTTCCCTGCGATGAGTACTTCCAAGGACCTTTCATCTTCTTCCTGCTATTTGCTCCTTCCTATGCTTCCAAAAATATTTTTTAAAGAAAACTAGAGACCAAAGTATAATTTGCATTTTATCACTATGAAATCTCTTTTCATTTCACTCAGTTTTATTTCTGGGCTGTTGTGGTATTGGACTCATTTTTATTTTACTTTCAGGCAAGGAAAACCAAGTCAGCAACTACTAGGTTGTATTAATGTAAGAATGTGTCCCGAATGGTTAACATTTCCTTTATCAAGATTTTTATCACTTTACTAAGAAGATTATATGAAAAATCGAAATCTGCACATTTGTCCTTTACTTCAACTCCATGAATCTCTGTAATTAAGTGGTAGTCTTAGTATCTGTACCATAAGACATTACCTGTACCTGAAAAATAATTATAAAAAAATGGAGAAAAACTTTAAAAGTTAATTTAACATAATTCTTTAGGACATGAAATTATAATTACAAATGGAATTAAAACATTAAAATATATTTTTTCCTGAAAAAAAATAGAGACCTGTCAAATGGGAGTTTTACGTAACAGTAGGTTCTGCTGGCAAATTTAAATTGCTGGAATGACAGTCAGCTCCCCCACTTCAAATATGAAATGAAAACTGATATATTAAAATTTCTCTATTACTCTGGCCATTGACCTGTTAAAAAATATTATGGGATGGTTAACCTCAGAAATTGGCATTAATAGGGAAATGACAAGAAACTTGCTGCCCAAATGCAACTATTTCCAAAATTGTAAAAATTGCATAGGGGTTCATTTCAATTTCTCATTTAGAGTGGCAGGGAAGAGTGAACTGAAATCAAATGCATCCTCCAATTCTTTAATGGAAATGCACTCAGGCTCGTTGGTTCTGAGAGAGATGTGTGCATATAAGCATGCCTATTCTGAGCCTAAATTATTTTATTCCTTTAATTCTCACTTCTGCTTCAGGTTTGATTTGAGATATACTCTTCATAAGGGAATAAGAGAGTGATCTTCAGACTTCCTCAAATAACAATCATTATAAAGCTTATGATTACACAATTATTATACCTTTTAATTCCTCACTTTTTAGCAGCTACTTAATAATAAAGGCCATTAGAAAACTCTAAAGCAACATCTTTTTCTAGGTAGTATTTTGGCAAAATAAATTGTTAAAAAAGAGGTAAGAAAAAAAGGAGTGAATTTCCAGTTTATAAAAAAGAAAGAGCATTTTCCAGTTTATGAAAAACTGTGTATTTTATCACATTTCTCACTTTAATCCTCCCTGGTTTTTATAGGGTCAATGATAAAATTCATATCTGCAGAGCTTTTTTGTCAACTGAAATCAAATGTGAAAAAAATTAATTTTTCAGTGAGTTTTAATTAGCTATAGAAATATGCCAATTTTGTGGAAGAGAAAATGGATCCACAGAAAAAAATTAATTACATATAACAACATGCACTAAATGAGTGAAGAAAGATTAAAGATAGCGCTATGTTGAAGGCCTTCTAATTCCTTGTGTCCTAGGGGATAAGAAGCTGTTTCTGTGTCAGATTTGAATCTTACTTCACTGTGTATAAAGTGCTCTTGTAGGTATTGCCTTATTTAAGCCTAATTCCAACTTAGTGATTTCCCATGTTAAGCTTGTCCTAATATGTTGTACTTTTGTTCTCAATTCCAAATGTCCATGCAACCTGCAGTCTTTACTACACAGGTGATGTATTATTATCCTATTTATTGTGTTCATCCTTGCTCAGCCTAGTTCACTTGACTTTTTCACCCCCACTTTCTTTTTTTTTTTTTTTTTTTTTTTTTTTTTATACAGAGTCTCCCTCTGCCACCCAGGCTGGAGTGCAGTGGCACAATCTTGGTTCACTGCAACCTCTGCCTCCTGGATTCAAGCAATTCTCATGCCTCAGCCTCCCAAGTAGCTGGGATTACAGGCATATGTCTGGTTTATTTTTGTATTTTTTATTTTAGTTTATTTTAGTAGAGATAGGGTTTCACCATGTTGGCCAAGCTGATCTCGAACTCCTGACCTTGTGATCCACCTGCCTGGGCCTCCCAAAGTGCTGGGATTACAGGTGTGAGCCACCATGTCTAGGCTTTCAACCCAACTTCTTATTAGACCATGTGCTTGTGGCATCCATAAGTCTGTATAAGTACTTTTGTATTCGCCCACAGTACAAAGGAAACAGTTATCAATATAAGATAATATATGTACTTTAGTCTGCATTGTAAGAATGCATTTTAGTTTTACTGAAATCTAATTACTATAAACCCAGTATATAATTTAACATATTTTCAAAGAAAGAAAAAATTTAAAAGTTTACCTATTATCTTAATATACTAGTAGTGTTCACAGCACCAATCCTAATGATTTTTCAAACAACTGAAAAAACCTATTAAAATGTGGTACAGTCTAATAAAAATGCCAACATAAATATCTAATAGAAATATTGTTTTAAAATGCAAATGATTTGATTTCAAGTCCAACTTAATCAGATGAAAATTATATTAGTGTTTTCAGTGATAAACTTGATTTTATCTTTGAATGCCTCAGCTTAACATCTAGTTGAAGCATATGCCTACTTACATTTAAAATATATATATATATATATATATATATAAAATTGCATCTTAGGTTCTGGGGTACATGTAAAGAACATGCAGGATTATTGCATAGGTACATACATGGCAATGTGGTTTGCTGCCTCTATCCCCATCACCCATATCTGGCATTTCTCCCCATGTTATCCCTCCACAACTACCTACCCCCCACTGTCCTTCCCCTAGTCCCCCCACCACAGACTTCCATGTGTGATGCTCCCCTCCCTGTGTCCATGTGTTCTCACTGTTCAACACCCACCTATGAGTGAGAACATGCAGTGTTTGATTTTCTGTTCTTGTGTCAGTTTGCTGAGAATGATGGTTTCCAGGTTCATCCATGTCCCTACAAAGGACATGAACTCATTGTTTTTTTATGGCTGCATAGTATTCCATGGTGTATATGTGCCACCTTTTCCCTGTCCAGTCTATCATCGATGGGCATTTGGGTTGGTTCCAAGTCTTTGCTATTGTAAACAGTGCTGCAATGAACATTCGTGTACATGTGTCCTTATAATAGAACCATTTATAATCCTTTGGATATATACCCAGTAATGGGATTGCTGGGTCAAATGGAATTTCTGTTTCTAGGTTCTTGAGGAATCATCACGCTGTCTTCCATAATGGTTGAACTAATTTACACTCCCACCAACAGTGTAAAAGTGTTCATATTTCTCCACATCCTCTCCAGCATCTGTTGTCTCCAGATTTTTTAACGATCATCATCCTCCCCAAATCATTTTATGAGACCAATATCATCCTGATACTAAAACCTGGCAGAGACTCCACAAGAAAAGAAAACTTCAGGCCAATATGCATGATGAACAAAGATGCAAAAATCTTCAATAAAATACTGGCAAACTGATTGCAACAGCACATCAAAAAGCTTATCCATCACGATCAAGTAGGCTTCATCCTGGGTGTGCAAAGCTGGTTCAACATATGCAAGTCTATAAATGTAATTCACCACATAAACAGAACCAAAGACAAAAACCACATGATTATCTCAATAGATGCCGAGAAGGCCTTTGACAAAATTTAACAGCACTTTATGCTAAAAACTCTCAATAAACTAGGTATCAATGGAACGTATCTCAAAATAACAAAAGCTATTTACAACAAACCCACAGCCAATATCATACTGAATGGGCAAAAACTGGAAGCATTCCCTTTGAAATCTGGCACTAGACAAGGATGCTGTCTCTCACCACTCCTATTCAATACAGTATTGGAAGTTCTAGCCAGAGAAATCAGGCAAGAAAAAGAAATAAAGGGTATTCAATTAAAAAAGGAGGAAGTCAAATTGTCTCTATTTGTAGATGACATGATTGCATGTTTAGAAGACCCCATCTTCTCAGCCCAAAATCTCCTGAAACTGATAAGCAACTTCAGCAAAGTCTCAGGATACAAAATCAATGTGCAAAAATCACAGGCATTCCTATATAACAATAACAGACTTAAAGAGAGCCAAATCGAGAACGAACTGCCATTCACAATTGATACAAAGAGAATAAAATACCTAGGAATACAACTAACAAAGGATGTAAAGGACCTCTTCAAGAAGAAATACAAACCACTGCTCAATGAAATAAGAGAGGACACAAACAGATGGAGAAACATTCTATGCTCATGGTTAGGAAGAATCAATATTGTAAAAATGGCCATACTGCTCAAAGTAATTTATAGATTCAACACTATCCCATCAAGCTACCAATGACCTTCTTTGCAGAACTGGAAAAAACCACCTTAAACTTCATATGGAACCAAAAGAGAGCCCGTATAGCCAAGTCAATTCTAAACAAAAAGAACAAAGCTGGAGGCGTCATGCTACCTGACTTCAAACTATACTACAAGGCTACAGTAATCAAAACATCTGGTGCTTGTAGCAAAACAGAGATATAGACCAATGGAACAGAACAGAGGTCTCGGAGGCAACACCACACATCTACAACCATCTGATCTTTGACAAACCTCATAAAAACAAGCACTGGGGAAGGGATTCCTTGTTTAATAAATCGTGTTGGGAAAACTGGCTAGCCATGTGCAGAAAGCAGAAACTGGACCCCTTCCTGACACCTTACACTAAAATTAACTCCAGATGGATTAAAGACTTAAACATAAGACCTCACACCATAAAAACTTTAGAAGAAAACCTAGGCAAAACCATTCAGGACATAGGCATAGGCAAGGACTTCATGACCAAAACACCAAAAGCATTGGCAACAAAAGCCAAAATAGACAAATGGGACCTAATTAAACTCCAGAGTTCTGTACAGCAAAAGAAACAATCATTAGAGTGAACCGGCAACCAACAGAATGAGAAAAAAATTTTGCAATCTACCCATCTGGCAAAGGACTTATATCCAAAATCTACAAAGAACTAAACAGATTTATAAGAAAAAAACACACTCATTCAGAAGTAGGCAAAGGATATGAACAGACCATTTTCAAAAGAAGACATATATGAGGCCAACAAACCTATGAAAAAACGCTCATCATCACTAGTCATTAGAGAAATGCAAATCAAAACCACATTGAGATACTATCTCATGCCAGTTAGAATGGCGATTACTTACATTTTTTAAATAGCATCTTATGTGGATTTCTTTAATATGCCCTACTCTGTTCAAATTGCATAGCAACGGCCATCTTTGCCATTTTTGTAGGCCCTACTTATCAGACAGGTCCAGCTCAAGTTCTACTACCTTTCTGAGACCTCTCTTCTGTGTTTCCCTTTATCTTGACTTTGAGGTTCTTCTATCATATTAAGAGTTCTTTAATCCATGAAGGCTGCTTTAGCAAAATAACATAAACTGTGTAGCTTGTAAACAAGAGAAATTTATTTCTCGTGATTCTGGAGCAGGGAACTCCAAGTCAAGGTATCAGCAGCATCAATGTCTGATGGAGACTCACTTTTGAGTTCAGGTTGACACCTTTATTGTGTGTTCTCGCATGGTGGAACAAGGCAAGGCATCTCTTTGGAACTTCTTTTATAAGGGCAGCTATCCCATTCATGAGGGCTCTGCCCTCATGACCAAATTAATTCCCAAAGGTATTACCTCCTAATACAATTAGATTGGTGTTTAGGTTTTGATATAGTTTGGCTGTGCCCCACCCAAATCTCACCTTGAATTGTAATAATCCCTATGTGTTCTGACAGAGACCCATGGGAAGTAACTGAACCATGGGGACAGGTTTTTCCCATGCTGTTCTCGTGTTAGTGAATAAGCCTCATGAGATCTGATGGTTTTATGAAGGGCAGTTCCCCTGCACAAGCTCTCTCTTGCCTGCTGCCATGTAAGATCTCCCTTTGCTTTTCCTTTGTCTTCTGCCATGATTGTGAGGCTTCCCCAGCCATGTGGAACTGTGAGTCCATTAAACCTCTTTCCTTTATAAATCACCCAGTTTCAAGTATGTCTTTATTAGCAGCATGAGAACAGACTAATACAGGTTTCAACATATAAATTTGGGGGTACACAAGTATTCAGACACAGCAAACGATAAGGTGCTGGAACATCATACTCCCTCATTTCTCGCTTCCTCCTCATACTGCCTCATCCTTTTGAAATATACTTCCAGTCATGCCTTTACCAATGACTCCTTCCAGTACCTTCCCAGTCCATAGCTATTTCATGGGCACACGAAAAAGCAAAGTGTTTATACATCTTAACGAGCGGTGAAGAGTCAAAGAGTAAATTGGAAGATACATAAACTCAGATCCAACTCTAGGCTGCTGAGCAATATAAAAGGCTCCCAGTTAAAGACTGTGATGATACCTATTGTGTGTATTTTAGTGTAACATACATGTTTGCATATGCATATATATATATATATATTTAATTTGCAGGATTACTATCAATGGTAAAAAAAAAAAAGTGACCCTCCAAAATGTAACAAAATTAGTATTAAATGGATCAGTGTGTTAAATAAATATGAAAGCACCAAACAACTTGAAAACCACAGGTAAACACTTTATCTGATTAGGAATCAGAAGAATCCCAAAAGTAATGGATGAAATCACACATGGGCTATTTGTTGATATAATTTTTTTCAGTACATAAAAGATACTATGAACAAATATTAAGTGACAAACTTGGACAATTATTTGAGATAAAACATATCTTTCAAATGAATAGGTGGGTGCATCTTTATATGAAGGGCCATTTCAGTCCAAGCAGGAATGGGATGCATAGGTGACACCAAATAGTGAAGAATATGAAAATCCATGGTCATCCCAGTAAAGGTAATGAATTTAACTTCCAAAACCAAATACAGAAATGCATATGAACCTCTATCTGTTTTTAAGTTAGTCTACAATCTTCCTGAGGTATTATTTTTTTATTTTGCAGGTGAGAAAAACTGAGGCTCAGAGATGCAAACTAGTTTTTCTAAGTATTGAAAGTCTTCATTCTTTCTACTGCAAAATGCTGCCTCATAGCTATCACGGCTATGGGTATACCACAGGTAATTTTATTTGTAAAAAATTTAACCGTGCTTCAGCACACATTTCATTGATTTTAAACAATTTTGTCTCAAAGAGCTTTTAAAATTATTTTTAAAATACATATACGAGTTGGATAGGTCCCATATGGTACTTTTTGCCAAGAGTTGGTTCTCCAATTCAACAAATAAGCCAAATAAGCTAGCTGACAGAATGGCACGGTCACCTGTCTGTGAGTGTGAGTGGTATAGACGCATATATTAATTCATCTTTAACAGTTCCAATTTGGGAGGAAAAAAATGAGTTATTAAAAATGTCTTCTCTTGGCTGGGCATGATGGTTTACTCCTGCATCCTAGTGCTTTCAGAGGCCAAGGCAAGGGGATCACTTGAGTTCAGGAGTTTGAGGCTAGCGTAGGCAACGTGGTGAGATCTCGTCTCTACAAAAATTTCTAATCAATTACCCAGGCATGATGGCACACACCTGTAATCCCAGCTACTCAGGAAGCTGAGTTGAGAGGATCACTTAAGCCCAGCAACTGGAGGTTGCAGTGAACCAGGACCATGCCACTGCACTCCAGCCTGGGCAACAGAGGGAGGCCTTGTCAAAAAAAAAAAAAAAGTCTTTTCTATGTCTCTTCCCCTCACAACTATCTCGTTCCTCAAAACCTACACTCAGGACAAACTCCAGTCCTGGTGCTGTTTCCAGGAAATGTGTTCCCAGGGTTACGCCAGCCCCATTCTTTAAAGATTAAAATTTGAGGTTCTATATGGTTAGAAGATGCTCATTTTACAGATGTGCAACACAGGTCATCATTGGGAGAAAGCAATAGGAGATAGATTCATTTGAAAGCAGCAACAAGCTATGCAGCAACTCTCTGCAGGTGTCAAACCTCAGTGATTTCTAAACAGTCATCTGGCTGCATCAGAATCTCTCGGGAACTTTCAAAAAGTAAAGATTTCTAGGAAAGAACTCCAAGAAAGTTTCTATGAGTGGATGCAGGGTAGATTCTTGGGAACTGTTTTGAAAATAAACTAATAAACAAATCCAGAACAACTCTCCAGGTAATGGTAAGTGTACCTGATCTGCTTACTGTTTTGAGGTTTAAAGTCATTAATTTACATTAATTGCATGCATCACTCATCAGCACATAGTAAGCACTACAGTAAAATTTGTTCAATAAAATTATTTTAGATATTTTAAGGTTCAAGCATCATAAAGCTTTCCTTTCGATCCATTTCACTTTTAAAAACATTTCTCTGTATCTGACACCAAGAATTTATAGTAGCTAAAAGCATTGGCTTTTCTTAAAAGAAGTAGGAATTTTCCTTCAACTTTTCTATGTGGATTTTGGTCCAGATAGGTGGTGATCTGGGTTTTCTCATCTTCATTAAACAGATGGAGCACAGAGGTACATCAAATTCCTGCCTTATCCTATGAAACGGGACATTCCCTGTTCCCCCTCGCAGGATGTGTAGCAGGAGTGTGGCTCGCCTGTTCAGTTGCTGCCACTGCTTAAACCCCTGACGGAAGGGGGAGCATGCAGATGGGCAGATGTGGAGTCCAGGTGTGTGTGTGTTACAGTGTGCCTTTTAACCCTGCTGTCTGTGGGCAGTTTGAGTGTTCATCAGTTCGGTGGACCTTCTGCCTTTCTGCAAGGGCAGAGGGCTGGTATGACAGTTTTCTGTATCCCGAGCTCTTGTCCAGTGTCCCGGAAGATTTGGATCACACATGGACTTGAAGGATGGATGTGGGGGTTGGGGGTGGCGTTATTGAGTGGTGGAGGTGGCTCTCAGCAGGATGGATGGGGAGCCCCAAGCAGGGAAGGAGTGGAAAGATGACCTTCCCCTGGTACCTGGCTGTGCAGCAGCTGAACTCCTCTCTGACTGCCTCCAGCCAAACTCCTCTCTGTATTCAGACATTCCTCCTCCTCTCTCTTTCTCTGCTGTGTCTTTCCACCATTTCTTGGTTTGTCTCTTTGTCTGCTCATCTGCTTCTAGAGCCTGGGGTTTGAGGATTATATGGGTACATGATAGTGGGCATGGCAGGCTAAAAGGCAACATTTTGGGTGCAAAAACATGAATGCCTGTCCCCATTTAAGGCCACAGGTCTCCAGGCTTGAGAGTGGGGCCTTTGCTGGGGAGCCACCAGCTTCTACACGTGTTTCGCCGTCTCCTGTCTGTATCAATTGCAGGTTTCATCAAAGAAGCACAGGGCCACTCTTGAGCCCTGATATTGTAGGGTTTGCCAATAGAGACATTGTGCTCTCTCATTAATACCATCTCCATGATACTCAGGGAAGCTAAATCAACCAAATGCAAGAACACCAGTAGTTTTATTGGAGCCTTAGGTTTTGAACACAGGAGGCTGATAATTCTTTTGTCTCAATAAGACACTAATGCCTAGAGAGGATTTGACTGCACTTTTTAAGAGCCTCAAATGGTTTATCATCTCCATCAGTGAAACACACAAAGCCTGCAGAATGTGAGCAGGTAGGCTGAACCCATCCTGTGGAGAAACGACTGTGTGTATCTCACCCTGCCTCACTGCACTGTGAGGGCTGCTTAAATGCAATTCGCTCATTCAGATTAAATGAAAAGAAATTAAAACTCAAAAATAAAATCAATACTTATCTCTTTGTGCCTACTCAGTGACTGTGGACGCTGGCTTTCATGGGTAATAGATTCAAGCACCACTACTACTGAATGCTGAAATTTATGGACTTCTCCATAGTCATTAATTAATAGTGTGCACACACAGAAAAATAACCAGGCGGAACACTTAGAAATAAAATTATTGCTGAAGCACTGGCTGCATAGTTTTTAAGTGGTCAGTCAGGTGAGTAAAATGAATAATTGAATATGTTTTACAAGCAGGCAGTGTGGACATGCATTCCAACAGGTTTTTAATGCTCTCTAAAGAACACATATCTTACAGAGGGATGTGAATTGATTTTATTCTTATCTACTTGCCAAGGCCTTTTGTGGTTGTGTTTTCTGTGTGAGGGTTTAGAAGAGACCCTGCACCATAGCGTGCAATCTCATAAGGGATGCTTTGGGGAGTCCTTTTCAGTAAGTAGCTGAGGACTTAATTTCAGGCTAGGAACCTGCAGAGAAGTGAAAAAGAAAAGAATGTGGGTTTAGGCATGATGGAAATTATGCTATATCCTGGGCTTCTTTATACTTGTTGCAAAATAATTTCCATGGGGAACTTTTCTTAGAAAATGCATGTCTTGCTGGGAATATCTATTATCAATTGGGGCGATGTTGATTTCTGAGTATAAAATTCTTGAGAGAATTCTACTCCGTGTCTGCAAATATGGAAAAAATTGATCCTGGCCCGAGGAATGGGAACTGAAATTACATTGCATTTTGAAACCAGGTTTATCTTGGGCTTCCTTTCATCCTTGTCCTTTCCTCTATCAACAAAATTTTTCTATAAATATTAGATAGTAAATATTTTAGTCTTTGCAGACTATACGGTCTCTTTTTCAACTACTCAACCCTGCCACTGCTGTATGAAATCAGACATGGACAATGCATTAACAATGAGTGTAGCTTGCTCTAATAACACTTCATTTACAAAAAGAAGGTGGGAGCTGCATTTGGCTCACGGGCTATGATTTGCTGACCCCTGATTCAACTGCTTTACAGCTAGCAATGGCCTGTTGACATCCCAAGGAGAGCAGATGCAAAGGTGCGATGAGGAAGATGAAGCGTGAACAGCGTTCTGCAGCTCTTCTTTTTCTTCATTGACAGGGTTGTTTTCCTCCATCTGTGAAAAGCTCTACTTCCACAGGGCAGGCCTAGTGCTGACCCATGGAGGGCATCGGAGAGTTATTTTACGTGGTTTTTCTTGTAAATTGTTAAGTCTTTTCCCTATTTCTATTCAAGGTCTATAAGAGTAATTCTCAGCAAAGAGACTTGCAGTCAGAGCTCCTATTCCCCAGTGTTTTGATGGTGTTTTTCCTCTATGGCTTCTCTTAAAGGTCAAAGTCATAGCCTGAAGGCCTTACACTTGGGGCAAGAAAGACTAAACCACCTGACTTATTTTTGTCACCACCCAAAGGAAAGATGGGAAGGTGGGTGAGAAGGACTGATATTCATTCACCAGGCAGAATTTGACAAGAATAGAAGGAACTGTTTTCTTCCGATGATGATCCAAGGATGTGGTGAGCCCAGACATGAGGGTAATGGAGAAACCATGCCAGAAGCTCTGCTATATGCATTTGGATTACACAGGTTTGCCAGATCCCAGAGCTAATTAGATCAGGCAGAAAGAGGCTCAGCATTCTAGAGACTGGCTAGTTCCCTTAAGGTAACGCTTCTTTGAAGTCTGAAAATATCCCATTGTTTATTTAAGCTTTAGCCCTCAGCCTTTTCCAAAAGAATTTGAAGGCGCTTAAACATTAATCAAAATACAAACTAAGATTATTAGTAATAAGCCAAAGTCAAGCCTATCCAAATAAATAAGAAAAAGGATAAATGTTGCCAGAGGTGGAAGATAAGCTGATTGCTTCCCTGGGTAATGGGTTTGGCACCGGTGTGAGACTATTACCTGAGATGTCCCCAGGGGAAGACAGAACCCAGGCACACATCTAACAAAAGACACTGTCAAGTGTCAAGGTTGGCCAAATTTTAGGGTTGAGCAACATCTGCCCCCCAAATTCTGAGATTATTTTATGTGGAATGTTAGAATTACTTTCAGGGGCTGGTGGTGGTGGGAAAATCAGACATGATTCCTGATGTGTAGGAGGATGGGGAGAGGCAATTTTAACTCGCATTAGTTGAATTTGGGAGGGAAGTATCTGGATGAGCCTCAGCTTTTTCCTTTTCACCCAGAAGCAACAAAAAGAGCAAAGCATCACTCTTCTCTGCTGGGCTGCCTCTGTGACTGCTCCAAGAGCCACAGTATGGATTCTACTCCCTCCCTACCTTGCCCACCTTTCATGTGAAAGGCATTTGACCTTCTCCACCCCATTCCAGAGAAAGGTAAGCAGATCCTGGAGCAGTGTTACTTAAGACACAAGAAAAATTGTACTAACGTGTGTGCCTGTGTGTGTGTGTGTGTGTGTGTGTGTGTGTGTGTGTTTTGAGTGTCAGTGAACTCAGGAATGATAGAAGCCTACAGATATTTCAAGACCTTAGGGCAAGGTTTGGGCCATTTCTCAAGTAATCTTTCTTGCTATGGTAGCCATCAGCAGAAATGGGATGGGTCATTGGCCAAGGCATTCAAGAGTACCACATCAATGAGTTTGGAGGGAGACAACTAAGAATTCACTGAGCTAGGCCAGACCACCCAGGTCTGGGCCAGATTTTCAAACGGCTAAAAATAATAATTATGACTCATTAATCACTGAGGCAGAACAGTCACAAGACACATAAGAGGACTGAGAGGGCTCTGAGAGGCCTCAGAGAGGCTGTAGAAGTCAGTCATTGCCACAGTAACACGGGCAGCCATCCCCACCCCTACTCCTCAACTCAGTGGCTGAAAACACAGAATTAATTTGTGCTCACACATCTTTGGGCCAGTTAGAGATTGGCTAAACTGATCTGGGTTCCAGTAAACTTAAACTTTGGGCCACTGACTGAGGTCACATTCTCTTGTTCTGTAATCAGTAGGCAACTCAGGAACTTCCTATCATGGCTATGGTAAAATTGCCAGAAGACAAGTCCAATCCTGCTTGTACATATCTAATCACGTTTCCATTGTACTGATATCCCTCTATCTAAAACAAGTTTCATGGCCAAATCAAAGGTCAGCAGCCAGGGAAACATTTCCTGTCTATTCTGAGCCCGTGGCAAGAAAGTGGATGGATAATACTACAAGACAGTGAAAAATTGGCAACAATAATTCTAATGCCAAATAATGCCAGTGATACAAAAGAGGCATTCCTGAATTGGTAGGTTATGCAGCCTATGTGGAGAAAGCAAATTCTCTGGTTGGAAAAGCCCCAAACTGGAGACTTTCTGTAATGTTTTAGGCCAATAAAAAGGGTAAGGTCAGAAATCAGGTCAACACTCAAGGACGTCATAAAAAGATGTCATTGTAGTACAGTTACATTCTCTCATATTCTATTTTTAACTGAGTCATCAGGTGTACCTGAGGTTCCAGTATAGCAGCCTTCCACATGTTTTTAAAATGTTCATTTTTCTCTAGCATGTTTTGTTCCACAAAGCTAAGGACCAGGAGATTGTTTCTTTTTATTAATGAAACTAGTATGTTCTTGCTATAGACATTTTTTTCTCTGTAGAGATCTTATTTCCTTCTTTGTGAGAACTTTCAGGATGCTCATGGATAGCTCTGGCCATCACAGTTTTCATAGAGCTTCTTTTCCCTCTTTTATTTATGAATTCTGTGTTGGACTACATGGTTTCCAGTTTTACTGCCATTGAGCGTTCACTGTAGGCTGCCTTGATTCAGTTTTGAAAGAAGACAAGTAAAGAAGGAAGGGAGCGAGGGAGTGGAAAAGGAAGAAATAAAAGAGAAAACAGACTCAAACTGATATCATTTCTTGTCTCTATGCTAATTAATATTTCAATCAGGCAGATTTTTCATCTTTAATATTAAACAACACTGAGAACAAGCAACAGCAACTTACTTCCCGGAAGATACTTGCTCTTGGAAGATAATAGTCGCAGCCAACTAAAATAGCTTACTTATCAAGACTGATCGTTTTATCATCAGAACTTCCTTCCAGATTCTCATAGTCCTATTCTCATCAACCTGAAGCTACCATGGTATGAACTCTGCCTTGCAAGACCCACATTAAAATGACCCAGTCTGGGCTCTTCTATAAATATCCTCTCTCATTTTTTCCCCTTGACCTTATAGAGGTTGTGTTATCTATTACTGTAGCAAGTCTAACAAACTTAGCTTTGAATGATCAATAGATTTGGGGTCTTTAGGGAAATCATTATTCAACAGAAAAAATAAACTTTTTATTTGTAAAAATCGGCCATTGTCTTGTATATTTATATACCTGTGTAAGCTACAGAACATACTCTGGCAATAACCTAAAACTCTACCAATTTCAACCTTGTCAAATGCATTAGTCACCTCTCATTTTTGATAGGGAAAGACACATATAACAACTGAAAAAACTCATTAAAATGTCTGGTGGTCATGAAGTTATATTTGTAAAACTAGCAAGTCAGTCTGAAATATTTTGACTTAAAAAAAGATGAACTGGGAAATCTTTTTTATTTTCTCTATTTTAGTGTCAAGTGGTACATGTGCAGATCTACTACATGGGTAAATTGCATGTCACAAAAGAGATTTAGTGTACAGATAATTTTGTCACCCAGGTAATCAGTATAATACCCAATAGGTAGTTTAAGTGAAGTTTTCCTCAACACTTTTAGTCAAAGAGCATGGAAACCAACTGTACATGTGATTGACTTCTTCCCTCCAGGAGAGCCATCTGTGAGCTGTGCTCTTGTCTCATTCCTGTGTGAATCCCTCAGTCTCCATGCACGGCATTCAGGCAACAGAGCCTGTCTCAGGCTGTAGGACTAATTACCTAAACTGTTTGGGTGGGAAAGATGTGTTTGTTTCCATGTGTTGACATCTGTGCACCCGTTGTTGTGCTTGGAAAGATGGTGGATTCAGGTAAAACAACTATTAGGTGATCCAATTAGCAGGGAACCAGAACATCCAGAAACTCGTAACCTTTTTTTGCTTCAACTTTACATTTCAGAGGCTTGAAGTGGTTGGTTCTATCCTTGGTTTCAGTTTTAAAATGGCCCTACGTGCTATTTCTTTAATTATTTTTCCACATTTATCATTTCAACAAGATGTGCTGTGAGAGGATCCTTCCTGCATATGCTCTTTATTAATGACGGCTTTTTGTGTTGCAGTTCCAACCTTCTCATTTATCTAATGTCCAGCTGTCAGGGGTCTGTCATGACTTCAAAATGTTTAACCCTGTGTTGGCTTTTGGAACGAACTGATTTGAAGTAGAAGTTGTCCTAAAGAAAATTTGGCTTCCCCCATTTTAAAGTGGAATAATGAAGTCCAGTGACCAAAATATATAATTACTTTAAGCATTAAAGGAGAAAGAAAGAAAGAGCTAAACAGAAAAAGAAAGAAAAAAGAGAGAGAAAAAGAAAGAAAGAGAAAGAAAGACAAAGAAAGAGAGAAAAAAAGAGAGGCGAGAAAGCGAAAGGAAAGGAAAGGAAAGAAAGGAAGAAAATATATTGAATATAATGTTTGGATATCGTCGGAATGTATTAACAATAAGTAAAGGAGAGAAGGCTTCCAGGTTGAAAAGTACAGACCCCTTTTCATAGCAAAGGTAAATTATTCAATAAGTAAATATTTAGGATGATGTCTATGTGCCAAGCACTGAGAGTTATCAGAATGTCTCACTTCCCCAAAGTTTCTACTATTATTCCAATAGATAAACAACAATACAAGATACAGGATGGAGAAGGTGAGTTGAATGGTTGTTTAATCAATCGCAGGAATTCTCAGTCCTCTCTCCAAGTAAATGTAAGGAATTAGGAGATTAGCCTTACATTATTCGAATTTTTCCTGAGACCTTATATCAACAAACACTTGCTGGACAGTTTCAATGATTCAGAAACTCTACTATGTTCTGGAATGAGCAGACAGAGTTATACAAATATGTATAAGACATATTTCTTGCCATTAAAGTCTATATAAGCTATTAGAGAAGAATAAGCATTGATCTGTGAAATAAAGAGGCAGATTTGGAAAATTTCACCAATTTCAACAGTATAGAATGCAGCGTTAGGCAAAGGTCCAAAAGTGGTATCATCCAAATAGAATAAGGAAACTGGAAAGTTGGGGAAACCGTCGAGCAGTGAAACAATTAATGGATCTCTAAAGAAGTATCATACATGTTCATAGGTGAGTTTACTAGTTCAGTTTACTTGGTGTCAAACACCAGAACACCCCAAATATTTTATTCATGGTTGTAGTTTTGAGTTTTGGTTGCTGGCACCTGTATTTTCTTCCATTAGTATCCTATATCCATCAGTCCCTGGGGTTTAGAATATTTTGACCTCAGTATATTCATAACAGTGTTAACAACAGAGTCACAGGTGTTCTAGGAAGGAAAATAAGGGATAGGTGGACTATGAGAGATGCAAAATCCCAAGCCAAGGTACTGAAAGTCTTGTCAAAGGAGTAATCTCAGGCCCAGTAGTCAGCTGTCCCCTAATATTGATCTTCTTTTCTGCATATCATCATTGTAGGCAAATCTTCAACATATTTCTGAATCGAAGCCTACACAAATGATAACTTTCAATGTGCAATAACAGGTTTTCCATTTTCCTTTTTTTAAAAAAATTATTTTTTTTAGGTAGGGTCTTGTTTTGTCACCAGGCTGGAGTGCAACGGCGCAATCTCGGCTCACTGCAACCTCCACCTCCCAGGTTCAAGTGATTCACCTCCCAGCCTCCTGAGAAGCTGGGACTACAGGCACACACCACCATGCCTGGCTGATATTTTGTGTTTTTAGTAGAGATGGGGTTTCACCAAGTTGGCCAGGCTGGTCTCAAATTCCTGACCTCAAGTGATCTGCCCACCTCTACCTCCCAAAGTGCTGAGATTATAGGCGTGAGCCACCATGCCCAGCCCCATTTTCCTAACATAGTGTATGAGTGTACAGTTTTCTCAATAGATTTAAGTTGAAGTTTTATTAGCTCTTTTATAGGCATCCTAAATGGAACTTATTGCTGCTGTTTTTGTGCAACCACCACCACCAAGCACCTGTGAAAGCAGAGCTCACGAGAAGCCACTTAAAATGAAGTGGAATAAGTCAGGGTGCTGGTTTCTTCTGTGACCAATGTCAATTAACTTACATATGTGCAATAGAAGTTGTCAGTGTATGTGTGCATGTGTTTGTGTGTATGTAAGCATGCACACACTTGATTATGACAAGCATGGCTGTTGACATGGAGTGTAGCCTGTAGTGTAAATCAAGGGTATAAGAAAACCAGGAGATGCTTGCTCTGTTAGTTTCCTAGGGCTTCTACCTTAAAGCACCAAAAAATAGATCACTTAAAACAACAGAACTTGATTTCCTCACAATGCTGAAAGCTAGAATTCCAAAATAAAAGTGTCAGCAGACCCCCAACTCTCTCTGGGGTAACCCTTTCTGTGTGTTCTAGCTTCTGGTGTTTTCTGGCAGTCCCTAGTGTCCCTTGGTTTGGGTACATGTCACTCCATCACAGGGCCATTTCTCCCACTCTGTTTTCACAGCATCTTCCCCCATATCTAACTGGCTCTATATCAAAATGTCCCTTTCCTGTAACACCACCAGCCACATCAGAATAGGACACACACCAATTACCTCATTTTATTTTTGACTTTTAATATTTGTGGGAGCAGAGTAGGCAGATACATTGATGGGGTACCTGAGATGTTTCGATACAGGCATGCGATGCATAATAATCACATCATGGAGAACGTGTATCCCTCCATCCCCTCAAGCATTTCTCCTTTGAGTTATCAACCATCCAATCATGCTCTTTTGGTTGTTTTTAAATGTACAATGAGGTTATTATTGACTATAGTCACTTTGTTGTGCTGTCAAAGAGTAGGTCTTATTTATTCTCTCCAACTAGGTTTGGTACCCATTAACCATCCCCACCTCCCCGCTACACCCCAAGCTACTCCTCAACTATTCTTCCCAGCCTCTAGTAACTATCCTTCTACTCTCTGTGCCAATGACCTCATTTTAGATTGATTACTTCTATAACAGCCACTCTTCCAAATAAGGTCACATGCTGAGTTACTTGGGATCAGGACTTCAGCATATCTTTTTGATGTGGTGCAATTCAGTGCAGATGCCTGCACATTGCCCCTTTCAAAAGAAGTCTAGCCTAGAGACTGACTTTCAGCTTCACTGGTTTCACTGCTCACTGTTGTTTCTTTGGTACCAGGTATTTTCTATTCTCAAATGCTTTCCGATTTATTTCTTAGGTGGCTGGCTATATCAAATAGTATTTTGGGAAAGGTAATGTGTGGGTGGGATTATTGCCAAATTCTTGAGTTTTATAATTTTTCCACAATAAGACAGATTATTTTGAAGAATAAATTAAGGTGTCACTATAATTCCTGCCAAAATCACAGCAGCAGAACTTTTTACTTCAGTGTAGAAAAGGGCCCTAGAGAAAGGTGATTTTCTTTCATTTGATGAAAGGACTTATGCTCCTTAAGGTTAAGTGACTAGATCAAGGTCACACAGAGTCTGAACCAGAAAAAAAAATCCAGTGGTAAATGCAAATGTCACTGGTGCAGTATCTGTATTCAGTTTGATGCTAGGATTCACATCCACTTTTAGAATCTTGTTTGAACTTGACTCTCAAAAGGACTGAGTTTAGAAGCCAGGCATTCCTCCAACTTCACTCACATATCGATCAAAGAATTTCCCTTCCACTATTTTCTGCAAATACAACATGCTTTCCACATCAAAACAAAACAAAACAGTGGCCTTACAAGAATCAAGAAATGAAAATATCAAATAGTTTGAGAATATTCCTGTTTTAGTGTAAAGAGTATTGCCTCGTAAATTTTTGGCTTGGGTTTTCACTAACATTGGTAGTACAGAATGAATTCCTACAAATCAAATTATGTTCGTTTGGAGTATGGAAAGTTATTAGAACCACAGTGAATAGTCTTGCATACTTGTGTAATTTTGGAAATGCCACTAAGTGCCAGTTTCCTTGTATGTAAAATCAGGGGAAAAATCATTATCCTTATTTAACTCATAATATTGGCATTCTGACTATAACTTGGCATCCAATAAGCAGACAATAAACATTTATGTGTTCATTTATGTTTCTGGAAATACTCCAAGAAATAATTATTTCATCTTGATGCTTCCCTATGCAGATGACATTCAGACAGACCTATGCTAAATTCCAGATCTTCCTGTTAATAGCTGTGTGACCTTGGGCATGTTTCCCTAATTTCTTGGTGCCTTCCTGCCTGAAATAAAACTGGGAATAATAATAATAATGCTACATTATAGAACTATTGTGAGAGTTACATGCAATCATCCATATAAAGTGCTGGGTGTGGAATCTTAGCAAGTGTTTCATTTGTGATAGCTACTGATGTCATTGTTATTTTTATTTTTCAGTACCATATTTAGGGCTTGTCTACTTTTGTGACTTCTAATTAGTAAGAGAAAATCTACATGTGGAAAAACTATTTTGGTTTGTCTCTCATATCTTACTTAACTTTTCTTATCAAGTATTAAACATAACTGAATTGAGAATAGATTTTCTAATTACTACACAATGAGGAAGTTTCTGTGTCATGCATATTATTATTTTTGACCTGAGGTATCCTTTCTGGATTTCTATGACTAGAACCCTCAGAGCCTGCTACAAATGGAATGTTTGTGCCCTCCCCATCCAAATCATATATTCCAACTCTAATCCCCAATGTGATGGTATTTGCAAATGGGATCTTTGGAAGGTAATTGGGTCATGAGGCTGTAGCCCTCTTAATGGGATTAGTGCCCTTATAAAAAGAGATAGGAGAAAGCTTGTTTCCTCTCTCTATGCTCTCTGCCTTATAAGGATACAGGAAGATGGGCAATCTGCAAACCAGGAGGATGCTCATCAGACATCTAATCTGCCAATATCTTGATCTTGGACTTCCCAGCCTCCAGAACTGTGAGAAGTAAATTTCTATTAAGTCACCCAGTCTATGGTAATTGTTATAGCAGTTAAACTAAGACAGGGCCTCTATTTTTTCATTTTAAAAATAGTAACAACTATTTTTACCTTATAGAATAATAATTATATTTCTAATAATTAAAATCTTTGTAAACTATAAAAATGGTAACACCTAGTTGGCTATAAACTAACTACCAAATAGATACCTCCTTGAGTAGAAGTAGACCACAATTATCATAAAGAGGAGAAGTAAAAGGAAGAAGGAAAAACATACATTTATACAGGGTCTTTTATGTCTTAGATGCAGTGCTTACCTGATGCTTTCAAATATGTTTATTTACTCTTCATAACAAATGTAGATACCATAATACTAACATCTAGCACCTGGGAAAGTGAAGCCTAGGGTAAAGAAAGTCATTTAAGGTCACATGGTTGGTCCATAGGGATTTCAGTTCTAACTACCTATTTTAAGATGGCAGATTGAGCACCAAAAGTACTTCCTTCTCCATTTTTCCAAAATCTCAAATGCAATTTAAAGGTACAGTAAGATACTTTTAAAACTATTTGATCCAACAGCCTTTTAGGATATCAATTTTTTTTAAGTTTAAAACAATATTTATGAGCATATATTATTTTTATTATAACAAATTTAAGTCTGTCTAACTCAATTACTCTATTCTTTTCTTTAAACCATTTTATTTTATTATCCCTTTGATTTTCATCTCCCGGTGTCTCTCTCTAATTCTTACAAATGAACCAGTTGAGTAAACCAATTATAGTGTAAATTTCTCTATTTTAATTAAAGAAGGGAAACCTTCCTGATTATTCAGGTATTTCAATAATTTAATTTTTCTTTCAGGTCCTTTTGTATACTTGAGGCAATAATGTAGTTTTCTCCTAAGTTAACTACACTTTCTTTGAACTCTTTGACTCATGTATGCTTAAATTAGGGTTGTCAGATTTAGAAAATTAAAATTCTGAATTCCCAGTTAAATTTGAATTTCAGATTAACAATGAAATTTTTTTTAGTATAAATATGCTAATGTTTGGGACATAGTTATACTAAAAAATGTTGTTTATCTGAAATCCAAATTTAATTGAGTATTCTGTACTTTATCTGGCAACTCTCTCAAATACGTGTCAGGGCTGTCAATCCTTGTCGCAATGACTGCTTCATCCAGAAACATTAGTAAAAAGCAAACTCAGGTGTATCAGTCTTTGAAAATTTCTATCTAATTTACATATCAACTAAAATGTCATACCGTGTTCTAGTTCTCTAAAGAGATTCACAAACTATAGAAGCTGTCTGATGTACCCATGAGATGATGGGGAAGAAATTAGATCCTTTTTATAGATGGAGAGGGCATTATTAACATTGGGTGGCTAGCTAATTGTCATGTATTTGATAACAGGCCGAAAATCTGAGTCTAACTTTGGTCTTTTGCCTTCTTTACCAAAATTCTACTTTCCTGAAGGAAATTTAAATTTTTGTGGCATGAACACCGTCAAAAGTCAAAACTAAAGGTGTACTAAGGTTCTTGCTTGTAAGCAACAACCAACTCTAACTTAGGCATAAGAAGATTTATAGAGAGATTATTGAGAGCAAATTGACAGATAAGACTTTTTAACTGAAAGCACTCCATGATTCTTTAAAATGTAAAGTGGGAATCAGAAAACATCTTGTAGCTGAAACAGTCTGGTCCAGAGCCATGTCACTCAAACCTCTGCTTGCTCTATATTCTGCTTTGCTTCAGAGACTCAGTACTCAAAGGTCCCTGAAAGCTTGACTGCTTGGCCAAGATTAGGTCACATTCCCATTCCCTACGTGTACTGGAAAGATGGTTCTGACCTTATCTCATGAAGTTGGAGTTGTCTTCTTCCATGTCTGACTATAATGAAGAAGAGAGAATTCTGCTCTAAAAATCAGGGCAAGAAAATCGGTGGTTGCTGGCAAAAATTAAATAATGGTCCATTACATATTTAGGTACTAAGGCCCTTCTACATCCTTCTCTATGTTGATTCCCAATTTTCCTATCAACAAGAGGAATATGTATGAAATTGGAGGTCATTATAGAAAGTGAAATAAGCTAGGCACAAAAGGACAAACGTCACATGTTCTCATTTACATCCTTCACATGTGGGATCTAAAACTTAAAACAATTGAACTCATGGAAATAGAGAGTAGAAGCATGGTTATCATCACTGGGAAATGTAGTGTGGGGGTATTTCAGGGAACTGTAGAAGGTTAATGAGTACAAAAATGATAGTTAGAAAGAATGACTAAGACCTAGTATTTGTTAGCACAACAGAGTAACTGTAGTCAAAATAATTTATTTGTATATTTTTAAAAATATATTGGATTATTTGTAACACAAAGGATAAATGCTTGAGGTGCTAGATATTCCATTTACCGTAATGTGATTATTACACATCACATGCCTGTTGAAAAATATTTCATGTATCCCATGAATATATATACCTACTATGTGCCCCCAAAATTAAAAATTAAAATTAATAAGAAGAAAAAAGAGGTAACCTTCTGTAGAATAAGGAAGCAATAGCAACAATGGGAACTAAGACATGGTAGCTGTCTTGAGAAGTGATCCTTAACATTAGAAGTCATTCTTTTGGTGAGGATCCTTCCATGTAGTAGCTTTATTTTTTGCCTTGGTGAACTTAATCTTCTTTGAGTCTCCCTCCTAAAAGCTCTATCAACTGCAAGGCTAAGTGAATTCAAAGACGGCGCATACTATCTCAGTCTGAGTTTTTCTGGGTAACAGCTCTCTGCCTTTCTTGACACAAATTTATAATCATTATCATCAAGATAAGGAGCTTGTAACTTGGAATACATGGGTGGGTTTTAAGGAGTTAGAAAAATCCCTGTAACTTATTATAATTTTTGAGTAAGACTTTATATGCATATTCCTATAAAAAAGAATCCATAGTTCTAAAAACGTATATTCTCAAAGGGATCTATTAAGGAAAACAGGGTTCAATGACATAAATGAAACCAGGAATATTAAGTGTCTTTGCCAATTTCAAATAAGATTTTAGTAGCAAAATCAAGACATATAGTTCCAAATATAGTTTGAGAAATTATTTGAGTTCTGTGCCTACTATGCATTTATTTCTACAGGCAAAATACAGAAGCCTTTTCTTCTTACTGAAAATGTCCTTCATTCTGGGAACGCCACAATGGCATCATCAGCTTCACCTTACTCCCCATGTCTGGGGATCCTGGCAGAGAACCAGCTGACCAAGCAGATGACTGAGGCCAGTGCTTCCTCAATTATTTCTTTTTGTAGAAATGACATAAATACCTAGTACAATACTTTTTGCAGATATGTATTGTTTTTATGGCTCCTTGATATTTTCACTTGATATATTTTCATATAGGTAATTTTTTTTTATATATCTTGATTACCTGCATGGTTTCATTGCAGGATTTGAATCACTAAAGGAAACCTTAATTGTATTTGAGGTGGCTTTTATCTTCTGAAAAAGCTTCTAGATTTAAAACATTGCTAGTCTTAGTTTGTTCAGGCTGTATTACCAAATACCATAAACTGGGAGGCTCATAAGTAACAGAAATTTATTTCTCACAGTACTGGAGTCCGGGAAGTTTAAGATCAAGGCACAAACTGATTCAGGGTCTGGTGAGAGTATACTCTCAGGGCAAGGCTGGAAGGGTCACTCAGACAGAGAAGTGGCTGAGCAAGTGCAGGAAGTGGCCAGGGCTGAGGGAGTCCCAGCAGGGGAACATGATCTGTGTTTCACACAAGTGGTATTTGAAGGCTTGCTTCTGCCCTTAACTGTTGTTTGTGGAACATTGGGGAGGGCATTTATTCTTTCTGGGTCTCAGGATCAAAATGGGGGAATTAATGAGACCTTTAAAATCTAAAATTCAAGAATTGCATATACGAGCAGTGAAACATTTTGAATTTGGGATGTATATCCACCAGCCCCAGATAAATTTCCCAGGGAGGATATAGGGGCATTAACTAATTCAAATCTTTGCAGGATTCAATCTTTATCTTTAAGGTAACCCTGAATATCAGCCAGCTGATTTATAATGGTGCATTTTCACATCTTCAATACATAGTAAGGAAGAAACGTCAACTGAAACCTTTAGAACAGTTGTAAACAGCATGGAATCATACAGATTTTTTCCTCTGGAAAAAATCAAATATTTAGTTCATAAGAATATTTTGATCAGCTAATTAATCAAAATTATTAATATTTAGGAGGAAATTGTAATTATACATTGTTGGTTGGATTTTGATGTGTAAACATAACTTGAGTCTCCTTGTGACTCTATAGTACATGCAGTGTGTTATATTTTATGTATGACATGGCTAATCTTTAAAAACATGATTGTTTCTTGCCTTGATATTATTAGACCTATATACCCTGAGAAATGCAAACAAGAGAGGTAACTTACCAGGAGGATCTTCTATGTGATATTATCTATGCTCCCTTTCGTGGAGGAAGGAGTTTAACAGTTTAACATGGAATGTAGATCCAAGAGAGCATCTGCTTTCAGCAGAATCTTGCACATACACCCTCATTCCCATGAGTTTGGGGAACAAGCTCAGCATGTGGAACAATGTTTTCTATTACTTCCATTTTCAACTTTCCTGTGGCAAGCCTGTTCTTCAGAGATATGTTTCCCTTAATTGGGCTTCGTCTGTTGCTCTATACCTGTCAGGTCTCAAATGTTGTTCCATAATTCTTAGATACAGTTAAATGGTAACCAATTCATCATTATCTCAGAGGGAATTCAAAGCCTTATGAGTTGGATTTTTGTTTACATACACATAGGGAAAAAGACAGATTGTCTATGATGAAAGGGGAATGTTTCCCTCAGGGAGGCAGTATAATGCTGTGGTAAAAGGCACAGGTTCTGGAATTTGAATTTCAATTCAGAGGAATTCCAATTCATTCATTCATTTAACAAATTTTTATTGAATTGTTACTATGTCCTAGACACTGTTGTCAGTGCTAGAGTATAACAGAAAAAAAATCCGCCCTTGTTTATCTTCCGTTTTAATGAGGGAGTTAACAACAAACAAGATAAATAAAATATATATTAAAATATATATCTAAAGATATTAGATCATGGTAAGTGTAGGGATAAAAGAAAATTAAAAGAGGGATTAGAAGGTTGAAATTTTAGGTTAGTCCAGGGATGTCTTACTGAGAAGATACTTTTATCAGGAGCAAATGCATATTATCTTAGTCCATTTTCTGAGGCTGAGTAATTTATTTTAAAAATGATAATGATAAAAGAGGTTATTTAGCTCATGGTTCTGGTAGCTGGGGAGTTCAAGGTCAGACAGCTATATCTGGCCAGAACCTCATGCTACATTATGATATGCCGATGGCACCACAACATGGAGTGTGTGAAAAACAGGCAAAACATGTGGGACAACCTTATGGTATAACAACCCACTTTTGTGGAAACTAATTCAGTCCCCGGAGAGTGAGAACTCACTTCCATGAGATAGTATTAATCCCTTCATTAGGGTGGATATCTCCAAACCAAATACCTCTCAAAGGTCCCACCACCTCTCAACACCATCACACTGGGGTCCACACCTCCACTTCAGTTTTAGTGGGGACAAACCATATTCCAACCACAGCACATGTGTTGTGTTACCTAGAATTTATATAATACTTCTGCAAAGTTTACAATAGTGTATCACTGTTGGAACTCTTTTCTGGGTTTCTGCCAGCAGTTGGAAGGGCCTTGTGAAAGCTGGGGATCTTAAGCTTCATGGTAAACACATACCTAAATCTGACACATTCTCAGGGTGACTTTGACCAAGTAAATTAACCCCTCTAGAAAGTTCCCAACTGTAAAATAGAGATGATAAAAGTATTAATTCATTTTACCATATGTATTATAAGGCTCAGATAAGATGATGTACAAAAAAACATTCAACATTGTGTTAAGCCCAAAATACGTGCTAAATTCCTACATTCTTAAATGTATGCTTATATGTCCTATTAGTTTTGCCTACTTGCTTCTTTTTATTTAACTACCCAGGCTATTTGTGTATTCACTGTCATTTTTTTCAAGCAAAATGTTAAATTAAAAATTCTGATTTAGCTGAATGTTTTTTAAGGCACCCAAGTCTGGGAAGAAAGTAAAATGACATAAATGAAGCATCTATCTATATATCTTATATGTATATATTTTATATGTATTTATTTATTTAAACTCCTATCATACTATGAGCACTTGCAGTATTATTAAACCCATCTTTTAGAGGGAGACAGAGAGGCTAAGAAAGATTAAGTAAATTGCCCAGCCACTCAGCTTATAGAGATATAACTGGGATTCAGTCACAGATATGTGCACTTAAAAGTTTACACTGTTTCCATAAAGTCTGAATGAATAAAATATTCCACAGAAATGAAATATTCATAAAATGAAGGTAGTATTCTTATCACTCAGTCTTGACCTTATGGAAATTAATTGCCTAAATAAAACATGATATTTACATATTTGTACCTGGTCCATTAAGGACTCAGAAGCAGAAGAAATTAGCAAAGATAAGAGGAGAATTGAATTTGATTTTCAGCCTGAATTATTGTTAGTATGTTTAATAAGTATAAATAGGCTAAGAGCATTTACTGAAGAACACTTAGGAAATAAAGCCATATAACGCTACCCAGGGCTCTTTACAAAATCGCTATTCTCTCAACAAGTCTACACTTCAGTCTGGCAGGCTCCCCCAGGAGCTGGTGCCTGAGAGCCTGGAGACAAGAGCCTGCTCATACGATCAGCCTGCCTATTGCAGAAAGGGTGCCCCTCCTCCAGCAGCTGATCCAGTTCTCCTGATTCCCACTGGGGATCCATCTGTTCTTGAATCTCAATGCCAGCCTCGTCCTGTGGGAGCCAGTGAAGCTGGTGACGCCCTATGGAGTATACCTGCCCCTGATCTTACTAATGTGGTGATTAGGCCTGACATGGAAGATTGCTCTTCTGGAGTTGAGCTAAAGGACACAAGAACAGAATAAGCATTTCTAAAATGGACACTATGACCACACGCTTGCCTGGCAAAGACATCAGCTTACTCCACTTCACTTGAATTGGAACCAAAAAGGAAGAGTATTGGCTATCTTTGGGGGTGGATGGGTGGCTACAAATTGCTAACACTGAGATTTTGTTGTTGTTTTAAATTAACAAAAGGACTTAATTAAAGAAGATTACAAAAAAGAAAAAAAGTAAGGTGTTTTAACTCTTCTCATAATTCACTTTTATTACTTGACTCCCCATCTATCAAATCTTCAATCCTAATGTGGAAGCTGTTATAAATGAATTAAAACACATTTAACAGTAGAAAAAGTAATTATTGGAAAGACCACGAACTCTGTCAACAAATGTCCATGTACTTAGCTAGATGGAAGAGGTCATTTATAAAGAGCTGCTTTTTAATAAACAGACTAATTAGAATTATTGAACACACTGCCAGTGGAGAGAGGCGAAAATTGTTGACTTCTCTGGTCAAAAGGTAAGCTAAAGAGTTGCAAAGCAGATCTACGTATCTCAAGAGCCTCAAGAATTATCATCACATTGAAACATAAAATATAAGTTAATAACAATCTTTGTAAATCATGAGTAAGAACTTGGACTATGGGCTTATAAAGATGAGAACATTATTATATTGTATTTTTAAAACTGTCCCATTAAAAGCAAAAACAAGGAACACCACTCTCTCTTGAAGGCAATGATCTCTGGCTACCTGCAGAATCCTTTTTTTTTTTTTTCCTCTCCAGCATCAGTAGTGAGCATGAACCATGGAGTCAGAGTGATTTAGACTCGAATCCAAGCTCACATAGCTATGGAATAGTAAGCAGTAGTGGACAAGATTATTATTGTTATTACATTTGAGAATGACATAGAAAACATTTGTTTATAGAAGAGGCTAGAGAAGCTTACTTAGCAAATGGAATTGTCTGGCTTCGGAAAAAGGGCAAATTATGTATGCTATATTTTTATCAATTTCTTATATCAATCAAATGGGAACAAAAGTGCCCTTAGAGGAATACTGTTGTTATAATTAAACAGATATTATTTAACGTATAGTGAAGGCATGGCCCGTTAATTCTTTTCTTCTTCCCATTTCCTTTAGCCCTCTGGCTGTCGGGATGATTTAGTCCAAACCTTGACTCTTAGACAGTTTGATGGCAGTGCCCTTTCCCTATCAGTCTAGTGATCATACCCCAGCATACTCTGAGCCTGATGTTACTATGATTCTGCCCGAGAAGCTTTATTATCGTTTGTTTGCTTGTTTTTATGCAACATGTCATCACCTGTGTTGTTCCACAGCAGTCAGGTAATCAGTCCTGGATTGTACTCTTTTGCTCTGATGCATGTTCTGGGTAAACGACATGCTTTTAACATTAATGACACATAAGTATTTATACTGACAAAAAAACAAGACTGGTATTTAATGAGAAAGTGACCTGGCAGTAGATTGTGGTGGTTGAGAGGTTGGGATACTAGCCAGTTAACTAAAATTTAATTCAGGAAATAATCAATTTATAAAGCATCCAATCAACCAAATTAGAAACATTCTTCAATGCTTCACTATGTAAAGGTTTTATTTCTGCCAAGACGCTCACCAGACCAGTTTGTTGACTTTTACAATACCCATCATTTTATTGTGGAATGGGTGGGCTGTTTCTTAAAGGCTACGTATCTCTTGCAGATTTGCATTCTGCCTGAATGCTGTGTCTGTACTAGCCTTAACTGTGTACTTCCTTTGATAGTTTTTGGCAAATTGATCATATGTTAATATTTGCCAAAATGGCTTTCAGTGAATTACATTTTGATAAATTAATGAAGATCCAAGAGTTTGAGTTTGACATTGACTTCTGAAGTCTTTTCTCCAGCTTCACCACTTGCCAGCTGGATAACCTTGGCAATTGAACCTCTCTAACCTTCAACATCCTTATCCATAAAACGGGAATGATGAGAACATCATTACCTAAAGTTGTGTGGATCTATGAGGTATCCCATGCATGAAGAACTACAAAATAAGGGCTCTAAACACTGTGACTTATCATTCATCGCCTTGTAAGATTTAGATCACCATGTTTTACTCTGTGCTTCTATTACTGGGAAAAGACATAGGTAGGTCTTTTCCCTTTTTTACCACATACATGTGCAAGACACTGTGTTAGAAGTATTTCCCTTGACTCTTACAAGAATTCTTAACATGACACATCAACAAAAATGGGATATTTCAGCTGCAGAAATCCACAAAATTGTTCAAGCTTTAACAGATTCACAGGTTCACCGATTTGAACCTGTGTCTCTCTAATTCTAAAAGTCCATTAATACGTCATGTCCTGATTACTAGATATCAGCTCTTATTTGTGTATTTTTAGTCATAAATCTGCCGCTTGCCTCCTACCAATTACATTTGATTTTTTAAAAATACAGACTCCCATTTAATCATATCACGGTTCTTCAATCAGAATGGGTTTAAGAAATAATGTGAACATTTAATGCTCTTATTGCCTCTTTTTCACTTTGGGAAATTTGTTATTAATAATATAACGCTTTAAACTTAAGGATGTATACATTTTGGAAAAAGTATTATTCACAGATTTATATGTGCATGTTGAAAGGAAGATAGGTTGGCAGGAGACACATGCTATAAGAGAGACAAGCAGAAAAATGAGATGAATAATGAGAATGGCATCATCCTGTATTTTGTAGAGTATGGTCATTGGCAATCCACTCTTCATGAGTCCTTTCATATATGCTTAGCTAATTTAATCCTTAAAGGATGAAAGAGGAGAAGTTGTTAGCCTTATTTTACTTAGCCTTTCAGAGAGGTTAAGTGATTTAACCAGCCATATATTTAGTACAGAGTAGAACTGAGAGCAGAGCTTGAGTTTTCCCAGGAAAATTTTTTAACATTGGAGGAAAGTGTGATTAAGTGCTAAGCATAAAAATGAGTAATGCAACAGAGGTTCTTGGGTGTTTCTCAATGTCCATTTTTCTCATTTCGCTTACAGAGAACCTCTATTATCAAAGAACATCACCTTCCAGAATTAGCTTCCGAGAGCCTTCCTTGTAAGATTGCTGACATATGACCCTCACCTCTTTTCTTCCTGTTTCTATTCAACCTACCTGCCCTGGAACATGGCGTCTCTAGCTTTCTAGCTTTATCCTGGGCCATGCTCTTGCAGGCCACACACTGGGGAGGGTGAACAGGAAAAGTTAAAATTCCCTGATTTCCACACAACTAGGGAGACACCACACAAAACCCAAATTACTCTTTTCAGGACTTCTCTGTGGGAGAAAAATGGACTTTGATCATATTTATGTTGCTGTTATGTTGGGTCTCTACTGTAACCAATTCCAATCCTAGGTAATCCAGCACCTATTCTGAAGTTTTGTTCCTGAGGCAAGAGGCAATACATGAATTTGAAGACCAGAGAGGATGGCTAAGAAGAATCCAGACCAGAAGGCTGAACTGACTTTCTTTAAGAAAGAAGCACATTAAGAAAAGTTACTAGATCCTGGGGTGCCTGAGAGCTGTCAAAACTGTACCTGAGTGCAGCAGCTGTGGTTAAATGACACAGAGAGAGCTGGTTTCCCATGTCAAGGAGAAACTTAGAGATTCATAAGGACACCCTCATATTGACCACAGGGCCCTTTGACTATAGGGTTTTGTGACTCTTCCCTTGTTGACAGAGAGAGCTGCCAAGGAAGTTAGATTTGGGGAAGGATGACGTTTCCCAGTTTTTTCTCTCTCTTTCTCCTCAATTGTTCATCTTACTTAACAAGAGATTTCACATCGGAGACATTTGACTTGCAGGCACTGCAATGACCACGGTCTTTAGGCTTACATTCTGTGATCTTTCCCCAAAAATTTACTAAACTGACTTAATCACAGAAGAGGTCTTTGTCAGGAAATATCACCTGTCACCCACTTGCATGAGTCACACAGACACACAGGAAATGTATTTTTCTTGCACTTTGTAGTGTGCAAAACCCTATCATACGTAGAATCTCACTCAGTCATTCCATACCATTAATATTAGTCTTTTTTGTTTTTATAAACATTTTATTTTTATAAATGTATATGTTCCATTTTAGAATAGTTTTAGTTGCATAGAAAAGTTGTGAAGGTAGTTCCCACACACCTGTATTCATAAGTTTCTCTTATTACTATCATCCTAAATAAGAATAGTTCATTTGCCATAATTAGTGAACCAACATTGACTATTACTAACTAAAGTTTCTATTTTATTTAAATGTCTCTAGTTTTTGCCTGCTGTCCTTTTTTTGTCGCAGAATCCCATCTAGAATAAGACAATATATTTAGTTATCAAGTCTCTTTAGGCCCCTCATGGCTATGACAGTTTCTCAGACTCCCTATTGTGATGGCCTGGACAGTTTTGAAGTGTATTGTTCAGGTATTTTGCCAAATTTCCCTCTACTGGGATTTGTTTGATGTAGTTCTCATTATTACAATGGGGTTATGGGTTGGGGGAGGAAGATCACACAGGTAAAGTACCATTCTCATTACATTTTATCAATGTAACATAGTATCAACATGATGGATCACTGATATGTTACCTTGATCACATGGCTGAGGAAGCCTTCATCAAGCTTCACTGGAGAGTTACTCAGACATTAATGTTTTAATGATTAACTTTACATCCTTCTTAATTCCTAAAATAAACTGAGTTACACTTACATAAATACATGCAATATGATAGGACAAAAATAGGCAATGCAAGTAGGTGGAATGGGAAAATGAGGACAGGGAAGTAAGAAGCAAAGTAAGTACACAGAAATGCCCACCAGAACACGCTGTACCAACACCAAAGATAAGCTACAAATTTAGATCCAAGCTTCCTAAAAGCCAAGCCACAGAAATGGAAATATGATGCATTAGGAGACTCATGTTTGTTCATACATTTTGTGTGAGTGCATGGGCCTGCTAAATTTCTCATATCTATCCTTCTGAGGGTAGTGGGATATAATGGTCAACATTTTAGCATATCTATCTATCTATTTTTATCATCTCTCCTTCATCTATATATCTAGTAATATATCTAGAGTAATTCTTTGATCCTTTAAATCATTTGATGTAAGCTACAGGCATGAAAATTAAGCCAGAGTTCAACATATGATATTCATTAAGGGGAGTCCATTAGGTCCACTCATGTTGTTCTTTAAATTCAGCTGATCCAAGGATAAAAGGTATGATACTCTTAGTAGTAAATAGACCGCTTATGTTTCAGACAATACACATCAATACCATTCCTCATAAATGAACATCTGATAATGTTCGAGTCTCCAGAAATTTAGGTTATATTTTCTAACAAAAAAACAAAAACAAGAAAACTGGAGTAAAGATACGTGTGTGCTACCAGGTAACCTCAAAAAGAAGACAGAGTTTATACCACCTTATGAAAAACAGGGGCCCTAAGATCACATGGCCACAGGAGTATTTTTTAGAGAGAGATACACTCTTAGAAAGGTGCACTGATGTACCCAATGTTTTGTAGTCAATAAGAGGCAAGGCCAGGACTCAAAAATTGATTCTCTGTCTCCAGAACTCTCTTTGGGGGATATTTGTATACCAAATCAGGTCAGTAGATTTTATTCTGCTAATTATTTTAGTGACAGATGCCTCGGCCAGAGCAGCTGTACATCCTTATCTTAATTTGGCTTCTCAATGCAGCACAGCCTCAGGGCCAGCGTGTTGAGTCAGTTAGACCTGGGTTTGAACATGGGATTGTTTCCAGGTTTCGGGGTTCAGGGGAGCACTCAGCTCCCCTGAGAGGACGCTTTTTCCAGGCTCTTGGTCTCTCACTCACCCAAGAATGGGAGAGGGAACCATGGGCATGGAGAGCTTGCAAGAAAGTATCAGACCCCAAAGAGTTTTTATAGAAAGTCATTTATTTAGGTAGAGCTAAAGTGAGAGAGAGAGAAAATGGAGAAGGGGAGAGAGAGAAAGAGCTAGCTCTCACACTGTGAGAAGAAGGAAAAGCCACTCTCACACTGAGTGAGAAGGGTTCCCAGAGGGGAAAACCAAGAAGGAAAGCTCCTCTCTCACTGAGCGAGAGAATTCGGAAAGATGGAATCCAGGAGAGGAAACGCAGCTTCCGCGAGGATTGTGGAAGAGGACCCAAATATGGAATCTGGGAGAGGAAAAGCAGCTTCCATGAGGATTGTGGAAGGGGACCCAAGTATGGAATCCAGGAGAGAGAAACAGCTTCCATGAGAGCGGAAGGGGACCCCAGAGGGGAAAATGTGCCTGGATGAGGGAGACAGGGACTTTTAACCTGGTAGGAATTCCCACCTTCTCCAAGTCCCCTGGCCAATGAAAAGAGCTCCTTTAAACTTCCGCTGGAGTGTCTGACTTTGATTATTTTCCTGCGCCCAGGAAAATTAAAACAAAGACCATTAAGTCTCCCGGATGGAGAGAGGGGAGGAGGGCACTGGGAAGTTCTTGCCCTTGAAACTACGCCCCCTTGTGGACCAGAGAAGAGAATACATTTTCTCAGGGTCATTAATGTCCATTATTCTCTTTACCTACCTAGCATGGTGACTGGCCCGTAAGGAGTATTCAATACATTTATGTTGATCATAGTCATTATTATTTTTATTTCTATTGTATGTGCCTAAAACAGTTATTGATTAACTATATCAATAAATAAATGAATAAATATATTCAGACTTCATTTCAGTTTTTTGTTTTTTTGCTTTTTTTTTTTTTTTGAAAATGGAGTCTCACTCCATCGCCCAGGCTGGAGTGCAGTGGTGTGATCTCAGCTCATTGCAACCTTTGTTTCTCAGGTTCAAGCAATCCTCCTGCCTCAGCCTTCTGAGTAGCTGGGACTACAGGGACATGCTACCATGCCTGACTATTTTTTTGTATTTTAGTAGAGATGGGGTTTCACCTTGTTGACCAGGCTGGTCTCAAACTCCTGAGCTCAGGCAATCTGCCCGCCTTGGCTTCCCAGAGTGCTGGGATTACGGGCATGAGCCACTGTGCCCAGCCAGATTTTACTATTTTTTAGCTCTATGATACTTAGCCAAGTAAGGATAATATACATCCCTTTATAAGGAAGACTACATAAGATCAGAAATGTTAAAGCACCTGATCATGTGACCTGTGATAAGGTGTGTATGAGGACAAGAACAAACTCGCCAGCTCACAGCATAAGTTCCATATAGCTGAAGCGTTGGATTTATTCATCTCCAAGTTTTAATCCTTTTTTTTTTTTTTAACACACATCAGTCATTTAACCATGTCTGTTCAAGGGGGTCAAAAAAGAAACTGTAAGAGGCATTTCTATTTCAGAAATGTTAAAACATGGGGGAAAAAAGAATGCTCTGAGACACAAACAAATATGGCATTTTATTTATGAATTGTTAAGTTGAACATGTAAGGCTTATATGAGTTAAATGCCACAAAGCAATTTTCTCAGGAACAGATCACCCTTGAATAAACAGACCTTGAGGTTTCAGCTGTAAGAGGTGAAAAACTTAATTTTTTCTCTCCAGGGAAGTAGCAGTGCCCTTAAGTCCTTACCCTGTAAGTAGCCCATCCCTGGTTAAAACACCAGGCACAAGAGGCACAGATGCAAAGAGCTCCCAAAGCTTCTTATAAAAGTTGTTCCCAACGGAATACACGCACAACATGGTCTATTTGTGCTAAACGCATGCAAAATTCAGTGCCAAATATGCAGTTTGCTTAATGATGGAATAAAGACCACTTAAATTAATGGATATTTGAAATGAAACCCATCCTTCCAATACAATTATTGGAGCGGGAGATGTTAATTATTCCCATTACTTCCCCTCCTACCTCCCAATAGGCTGCTCTTTTGACTTCTGAATGCAACTATCTGCTTTGTTCCTAGTGAACTTAATTCATCAGGTGGGTCTGCTTCCAAGCTCTTAGTGCCTCACCATATAACACTTCAATTAAATTGAGAAGGGTAATTACTTAAAGTGACAAACAGAAGAATGCTAATTAACTAAAAAGTTCATTTCAGGGCACTTAAACTAGAGTAGTGCAAAGTAAAGAGGTCATGATTTAATGTATTTGCCTGACTTGCTTTTGTAAAACACTGTTCTTCATTATAATAATGCCAAAAGAGCAGAAGTATGTTGCATTAACAAAGAAATAATGGCTCTTGGTTACTCAGGAGATTTGATTTCTGTGTTTTTTATTCATCACGTGTATAAGATTCATGATAGAGAATAAAGTTAATGATCTTAGATTTTTCATCTTGTTATAAATATTTCAAGTTTATCTTAATGTTGCTAATGTCCTGGCTAGAAAATCAAGCCTACTATATTTTTAAATCCCTGAATACTAATTGATCAAAATGCAGTTATATAAATATTTAGATAATTTTCATTAATGTTGTATGTTTGATATTACATATACCCATCCTTGGTGTTCACATATAAATACGCTGTAAGTTTATTAAAAATATTTAATATTTGGTTTTTGTAATAGGGGATTTGAACTCAGTAAGTGACTCAAATAATGACAGAAGCCACCAATAAAACAAAAGAGTCAAAAGAATTATAGTCTACTATTTGGCTAAGACTTACTAATCATAATCAGTACCTCCAAATGCAACTGTTTTTGGAGACAGGGTCTCAAGTAGCTAAGTCTTTGGGGACAATACCTTTTGCTTTTCCCACAACCCCACCCCAGCCCTCTCCTTCATCGGTATTACTGGCTGAATCGTGTCTCCCAAAAAGTCATGCCGAAGACCTAACACTCAGTACCTCCAAATGCAACTGTTTTTGGAGACAGGGTCTTTAGAAAAATAATTAAGTGGAAATGAGACCATGAGGGTGGTCCCTAATCCAATTTGAGTGTTGACCTTAGAGAACATTTGGACACACAAAGAGGCATCACGGATGCACACATAGGGAAAAGGCCATGTGAGGACACGGTAAGAAAGTGGGCATCTGCAAGCCAAGGAAAGAGACCTTAAAAGAAACCAAACCTTTGGACATCTTGATTTTGGACCTCCAATGTCAAGAGCTGAAAATCAACAATAGAACATAAATCTGTGTTGTCCCAGGAAACTGATGCAATCAGTTACCCTACTACCATTTCTCACTATTCTGTCTCCCTGTCCATTTAATTATTTCCTCCAGCCTAGACATCTGTTCTTTTACCTTAAAAGAGCTGTGCCTGTGTGTGTGTAGACTCACATAAGACAAAGCTATCTCAACTTTGAACCTTTCTCTAGCTATCACGCTACCTTTTCCTCTGCCTTCTTAATCAAACATTTGTCTGATGGCTTACACTCAGTGTCTCCATCACTCACATCCTGACCATTCCGCAAGACTTTGGAATCAGGCTCCTGGATGTACCACTTCATTGAAACCATGCAAAGTCAACTAGTGACTCTCTAAAACAGCAAATTCAATAGTCAGTTTTCCCATCTCATCTTGTATGACTCCTACATGGATTTTAAGTCTGTCTTACTGCTCCCTAAATCTTGAATCTCTTTCTCCATTGGTTTCCGTAATGCTATTCTCTTCTGGTTCACTTCTTACCCCTTGCCACAATTTCCTGATTTCTTTCCTCTCATAGTCTGCATCAGACAGACTTTAAATATTGGCATTATTCAAGATTTTATCTTGGGTCCTCTCTTTAGACCCTACCTTAAGTTTCTGAGTGATCTTGCCTCTTTCGTTTGTTTTTCAATGAGGTATAAATAATTGTAAAACTATCTATATCTCTAGACCAAGAATGTCCCTGAATTTCAGAACTTTATTTCTCATTGTTTTATCTCTCTATGGCTGTTTAAAAACCTCTAAGCAGAGCAGAGCCTCTCTCTCCCTCCCTACCATTTTTCTTAAACCTTCTCATACTAATAAAAGCCTATGGGCCAGTCTGGGAATCTGACCTATTTTTTTTTCTTTAGATAAATGTAGATAATCTTTTATAATTGTGAATCACAAAAGGTGAAAGATTTACATGATGTGAAGAGAAACCAGGGCGTGAGTCACAAAAAGTAACAATTGGAATTGCCTTCCATTTAAATAAAGGAGCACAAAAGATTTCTTGACAAAAAATACCATGCTTGGGCCTGGAGTCAGGTAGTGACAGCTCAGTGGTTTAACCGATTCTCTGAGCCTAACAAATGATTTTTCTGTTAATGCCTGCAGTGCTCTTTTGTGTCGTTGAGAGTGCACCTTGGGAATGGAATCAGAGGTTATAGCCTTGCTGATCAAATAGTGTGAATAGAATTCCCTTACCTGATGATGCCAAAGGAAAAAAGTATCGACCAACCTATTTTTGTAGTTTTTGTAGAATTTGTAGCTCTTATTCAAAACGACTGTTGCCCATTTGGACAGGGGTTAGGATTGGTGAACTGTGGTTAAGTTTTCAGGTATCATGGAAGGGAAGAAGTCTACAAAATCAGCTAAGGGACAGACTTTAGGCTGTCCCAGGAAATGTGTAAAAATCTAATATTTATTGCTGGAACCAAGCTAAGTGAGAAAATTTTAAATACACACCTATATTCATATACATAAAAGATATAGGCATGGCAACCAATCATGACCTCCAATTTTCTGAGATCATACAGCTATGGTGGTGTGTTGGAAACAAGATGATATGTTAATGAGAAGAGAGTTAATTGAGAGAAACCATCCATTCAGGTTCTCTGGCTTTCCAGTGGATAGTTCCTCTTTACAAGGGACTTACTGCAAGGTCAAATCCTTTAGTATCTGCTCAAATCAAGACAAAAGATGTATGTATAGGGGCTAGGTCCCTCTCCTCTTGAGCCTTCACTACTGTACTTTCAAAGCAAACACAGATGGATCTAACTTATTACCAACTACCAGTTCCCCAAACTGGAAGCCAAGGTAGGATTCAAACTCAACATACTTCTTTATCCCCACATACTGGAGCCTAACTTCCAAATATTCTTTGCATTCATATTCTTTTCTTCATCCTCATGACCTGAGTTATGGTCCTTATAGCTGTCAGATGGACTATCTTCTTTCAGATCTACCTCTCCAATCATTCCCTAAAATCCACCGGAATAATGATTCAAGTATTTAAATATTATAACGGTGCTTTTATTTAAAAAAAACAATTTTCACCACTAAACAAAACAAGAGACACAAACAATAAGATATTAGGCAGGATAACCTCAAACATTGCTTCTGCTTCCTCAATTCCAGGACTCTAAAATTCACATTTGTGTCAAGATCAAGGCAAACACCATCACGGTGTACAGCGTAGTGACGGTTCTCTACAGTGCCCAACTTAAGCAGGCACAGCTACACAAGTTCCCCTTTCCTTTTTGGTTTTCTCATGTCTAATCAGAAACTTTGTGGCCTTAGATTAGAATTGCATGCCATCATCATCAAACCATCAATTGAGACTCCCTAACTCAATATGTAGATAGTGTTGTGTTGGAAACTTTTGGGCATATATGTCTGTATTCAAAATGGCACCTGGTCAAAGGAGCTATGTTTTGGTACAACTTGAGTCATCCTTTTTCCTTACTGGTAATAGTAACAATGTTCTTTATGATGATTCAAGAAAGTATCATAAACTCATGCATTAACAGTGCCTCCCCTGTTCTTAGAATATATCCATAATGCATTCCTCCTACAAGAAAGTGGGAGGCTTTGAAGTGCTTATTATATAACTGAAAGGATTATGCAAGTTTTTGTTAAATGAACTATTTTTTAAAAAACTCAATTCAATTACTTTAAAAATCCCAGAGTCAGTACCTAATGGTCATTGAGCACATAAATATTATACTTGAAAATACCTCATATCTATCATATAACACATCTAAAAGTCTATATTCAGTTAATAAATATTGCACTTAAATCTTTGGGGTGATTATCTCTTTATATATCTCTAAATATATTTTGAGTGCATACTGTTAAGTCTATAATTCTTCACACTAATTAAACTGAGGAAATTGCAGTTGCAATGGATGATATTCATTTCTATTAAGAAAACCAAAAAGCATATACAACAACATATATTTTGGAGATATGTATACATATATATTTATATATGTACATGTGTATGTATGTGCTTGTGTGTGTGTGTGTGTGTGTGTGTGTGTGTGTATTCATTTTTCCTTTAGGAGAAATTCTTTATCTGTTAGGTATAATATTTCATTTGTTCATGATGGAATAAATCTGTTGGTGAGCCTCTTCTGGAAAAATATTATTTAGTGTGACTCCATTTTCTGCTTTTTCTAGAAAGATCATCTCTGTGAATTTCATATAGGCCAGTTGATAGCAAGGTAGGTTTTATATGTGTAATTTATTTTAAAACACTTTAGCATAAAGAGTGTGATAAACATATATGCCCAAGTTTTTATATCTATCTTAGGGTAAGCCAATTGTCCCCATCAAGAATCCAGGCCAGGCACAGTGGCTCATGCTGATAAGCCTGGGCAATGTAGCAAGATTCCACCTCTAAGATAAGAAAAAAAAGAAAGAAAAAATTACCCAGATCTACATCTGGTACCACCTGTAGTCCTAGCTACTGAGGAGGCTGAGTAGGGAAGATCTCTTGAACTCAAGAGTTCAAGGCTGCAGTGAGCTGTGATGGTTCCACTGTACTCCAGCTTGGGTGGCACAGTAAGGCTCCATCTCCGTAAAAAAAAAAAAAAAAAAAAAAAAAAAATTGTATTCTACTAAACACCCTCCTCTAATCAGAATGACCACACACTTCAAAGTAGCTACTTTAAAGAAAAGTTTGGAATTCCTTTACCTCAGATCATCCCTGGAGGATTTTTTAAATCAGCACAATAAATGCTAGAAAGAGGCAACATAACTGAAATTAGTGGTATTCAAAATATGTGAATTGCCAAACATGTCTTAGAGAAGTCCCCTGCCTTTGCATGAACATGGAGGATATAGAATCTAGCAGACCCTTTATGTTTTGTCCTTGAGAATGGTCCCCCACCTTTGGCCCTGAATGATCTTGTGTTCTGCTGTGATTATGGTAGGGTTTCGGTTGCCTGACACTGAGAGAGGTTTAGCTTAATCCTGTATTTGACTTAGGTGACTCTTTTGCGCAATGGTTTTAAAACTTGCAAAGATGGCAGAGAGCTGGGACTTCACCGAGCTGACAAAAGAGATTGCATGACTGTATTCCTACTTGCTAGAAAATGTTTAGCTGTTTTAGACTATGGTCTGAGGTTTTCTTTCATTAAAATCTGGCAACAGGTCTTATAGAGGAGTAGCTAATTATCACCCAACCTGTAGTTACTGGTGGTTAAGATCCACCAAATAGAACCTAATAGAGATGGCTGTGATCAACCTGGCTTAATCTAGTTCATGATAAATTCTTTTCAGCGTCAGTCATGTGACATTCTTTCAACAATATATTTGATCTAATTAATTGAATTACCCCAATTAAATAAAATTAATTGAGTAATAGTTTAAATTAAAATAAACCATATACAAATATGCAGAAAGACTCAATAATTGAAATAGTGTGGTCTTAGTTCATTTTCAATTCAGAAAATATCAGACACATTTTCTCTATTGTTTCGATACAACCAGATGGAAATCATCACTTTGGTGGACATTTGTGAAGCTGGTATTCAAAAGCCGCTATGTGATTTAGTAAAAGGGGAAAATTTGGATTTTGAGTGCATAGCTCTCAAATTCTTACTTAATAGAGGTTTTGATCTTTGAAAAGCTGAATGCTATTGGCACTTGCTTTTAATTTATTACTTTTAAAATGAAAGAGTAAAACTAGTCTGATTGATTGATTCAATGAATGACAAAACGGGTTCGGCATTCCGAATTAGAAAATTTGAAATCCAAAACTTTATGAGTACTGACATGATGACCAAAGAAAATGCTCATTGGAGCATTTTGGATTTCAAATTTTCAGGTTAGGAATGCTCAACCAGGTATAATGATAATGCAAACATTCCAACATTTAAAAGAATCCCAAATTTAAAAGACTTCTGGTCCTAAGAATTTTGGTTAAGGGATACTCAAACTGTAACAATTGCAAACACTATTTATTATGTGTTAAACGCTTCATACGCTTTAACATATGAAATTACTAAAACAATCTTGTAAAGTCAATACTTTTATTATCCCCATGTTAGAAATGAAGATGCTGAGTCACACAGACTGTATGTGGATATCCCAAGGGTTGTAAACTGACCCGAGCCAATTTTTAGGCATGCATTGCTCTTATATTCTTCTTGGTAAATAACAGTGGTGTCCAAAAGTTCAAGTTAGTTAACTCTTCAAGCCTATCAGGTTTATTATATAATTTGTGTTCCCCCAAAATTCACATATTGAAGTCATGACCCCTAATATTTCAGAATGTGAATGCATTTTGGAGATAGGACCTTTAAAGGAGTGGTTAAGTTAAAATGGGGTTATTAGGATGGCTCCTAATCTAAAACAACTGCTGTCGCCATAGAAGAGGAAATTTGGACAGAGACATCTACAGAAGGAAGACCATATAAAGACACAAAGAGAGGATAGCTCTTTACTGGCAAAGAAGAGAGGCCTCAGAAGAAACCAACCCTGCTGACACCTTGATCTTAGACTTCTAGCTTTAAGAATGAGGAGAAAATAAGTTTCTGTTATTTAATTCGCCAAGTCAGTGACATTCTGTTATAGCTAACACATAAATCTTAGATCGTATTTTGATACACGTATGTCACATACTAACTCAACACTTTTTCATATGCACTAAAAAACATCAATTTATACGATCTGTTCTTTTGGCTCGAGGATGTTTAACTCTGTTTTTTTACATGCTCCAACTGTTACTTTGCAGGATTTCCGGGAGAAAATTCCAAGACAGCACAGGAAGGATTCTGTCACACATACAGCCCCAAACTCCAGAGTTTATGGATAGATACCAGTTGATTGACGGATTTAGCCTAATGTGCCATCTCTAACTGTGTATGCTTCACTGGGGTTTTTATATCCTGATCATCAAGAGAGGGAAGTATTCCTAAATTATTTTAGGCAATCCAATTATCTTTAATGCTTTCAATTTCACCATTGTGAAGTAATTTCTAACATTTATCATGTTGATTTATAAGTCATTATTTTTCAATAGTTAAAAAGCCATAGTTTGACAGCCTGCATAGTTGCTAGCAAAGAAATTGCTAATCTTGAAAGACAAAAATAAAAGGAGTGATTGTAGCAGCAACCAAGGCTATGCCCTTTCAGGAAGAAAGCTAGCTGACTTCTGGATTGTGCATTCGTGATGAGGTGGTGTCTGGCCATTTCTCAGTGTACTTCTTAGATAGCACCCGGACATCAGTTTAGTGTGAGTAACACACGTACATACTATTCCACTGTACAAGCCGAAGCATTTTAGAGTAAATGTTAAGCATCATGACTACGTTTCTGTAGCTAGCAAGCAACAGTATTTGGATTTGAACCCAAGACGTCATATTGGAGAGATTGTGCCCTCAAATTATTGGTACCTGAAGCTCTTATTGGATGATAAGTCACAACAGATGCAGCAAGTTAACATCCTGAAAATTATTTAACCCCACAAAAAAATTGTGAGGGAGCTGGTATAGAGAGAGGCTCAGGGAGTTTTGCTTTGTTTTTTTCTTAAGGGTAGACAGTGAGTATTGAAAGAGAAGAGGCAAGGCCATGTTGGGTGTCTGGCTAGGGCAGCTGCACAGAAGGGAGCCATGCTTAGGTTTAAATGCTCTGCAGCTGCCATCTTGAGATTCTAAATTGTTTTATATTTCACACTGTGTTTTGTGAGTGAAACGTGAGGGGACAATGGCTCATTACAGCAGGCTTGGAACCTCTGCACAGGGGCAGCTTCCTTTTGCCTCTCCATGTCTTCAGGATTGAGTCTCAGTTTCCTGCTTCCCTGCTCTCACCCAAGGTGTGAGGCAGCCCTCAGCCCTGGGAAGAATCTGGCCGTAGGTGCTGGGGAAGGTCAGGATTGAGTGCACGCCACCAGCTCCGCATTTTAGAAAGGGACCTTGGATAACTGTGAGATTCTGTATTCACTCTGAGAGTGTGTCTCCATACCCGAGAGAGTACAGCGTTAATTAGAGCCAACCCTATCAGATTTATTAACAAATGAAAGATACCTTGGCACCCCAAGAGACAGACCACAGAAGAAAGGAAATTTTTTTTTCTCTGTGTTTTGATCAAGGGACTCAACATTTTCATTTTGCATTGGGTCCTGATAATTATGTGGCAAATCCTGAGAAGAGGAGAAAAACCAGGCCTTGTAAGAGTATGGTCAATATTACTTGGAATACACCATGTCGTAAAATTGCTCCCCAAATGTGATACAGCTATATGGTGCATTCTGAGGTGGTATCAGAGCAAGGTTAATGCTGAAACAGAACAACTAGGCAGAAGGTTGGCTAAAGGGGAGAAGGGTAGTGCTTACTTGTTGCTAAGAGATTTAATATACTCCAGTATATTTAAACATGTTATAGAAACATAAAAATATTATGAAAGTAGGGCCAATATAAGCTTTTGTTTAAAAATTAACTAAATTAAATTGAGAAAGGAAGCAGGCCAACAGTTTATAGCCATTATTGCTCATTGATTTAATATGCAATTATGAAAAATATATGAGCTTATAAAAGAGACTCACTTGAGTCTTCCTTAAACTTTGAGAGATTCAATGAGGAGAGATCAAGAGAATACAAGTGAACTGGAATTAAACAAACATTGGATCCACAGTACTTCTTTCCTATTTCAGGCAGCAGAAACCAATGATGTGCACCAGGTCTGTTCATTCAAGAAACATGTACTATTCCTTTCTTTGCCACCAGTTCTCTTCTAGCCAATGGCACTACCCAAAGGGAAAAAGAAAAGCATTGTGCTTTGTGCCTTAGGGTGGAGAGCAATCTATAAATAAATAATTAAAATTCAACTGCTGTGTCAGGGACATACTGCTGGCTGGAGAAATGGGGGAAGAAAGAGCTACCACTGCTGGAGAATGATGTGTTCCAGGTTAAGGATTCACCAGAGCTTCAGGCAGCCAGAAGTGGAGAACCAGAGGCTGGAGAAACAGCTGAGAGTCTTTCTAGGGATGTTTGGTGCTGGTGATTGATTCGTGAATCTTGGGCATGTTATTTACTCTGACCTGATGGAACTTTCATGTTGGCTCTTACTGTCGTTCTAAGCTAAGCAGTGTGAGTCGGCAATAGGGAATCTTCAGAATTATTTTAAGAAAGGGAGTGACATGATCAAAAATGCCACCGGGTGAAGCTCGGAAGGACTTGCAGTGTTAGAAGGCTGGAGAGAGGGACTCTAGGGGGACAACTGAAGGAAGCAGTAGTAAAAAGGATGAAGTGCAGCACTGACAGTAGCCAACTGCTCAAAGAAGAATTTCATTTGCAAGAGATTTACTCATCCATAACAACTTTATTCCTCAATAAAATATCAATACCCACTTCAACAATAACAACTTCATTATAGAATTATAAATCACATTATACTTTCTTAAATGATTTCCTATAGTGTTCCATTTGATCCCTACAAAGCCTTAGGATTTGTAGTAGATGGCATAGTATCATTATTACCATTGGCTCCAAAAGATGCGGCTGAAGTCACACAGTCAGTCTATTGGGGCATCAGAATCTCAGACCTCTTGAGAGGTCTTCCTGTCACAGGTCTTCCTGTCTACATTTTACACTTTTTGTACTAACAATCTGTATTTTGTACACTTTTCCACATTCTGTATATTTTTAAAAGTCTCAGTGTCATGCTCCTGTACCCACCTCTCCAAATTCTCCAAAGACACATGGCTAAGTTTTTTGCAATTCCACCTTCTAGTCTCACTAGTAAAAGTTCAGAGCTATGATGATACATTCAAAAAGCTATGAGGTGGACAGTCAATCAATACCAGGTTTTAAATCAAAGTGTGAATATGTTCTTATTGTAACTATGTAAGTTCACAGGTGAAAACTTTGTTTCATTTTCCTTTTGGCTGAATAGACAGTTTCTCAAGATCCAACTTTAATCAGTATTTTATGAACTCCTAGTGTGTATTAACACAGAAACAGTACCTGTCTGCAAAGGAAAAAAATAATGTTGCCCTAGGTAGTTACGTTGGTGAGCAAAAATCATAGCAGCGTGAAAAGAGGATTGAGACTGAACCGCAAACACCTGTTCAGAATCCAAATTTTCTTCCCTAAAACAGCAGCTTAAATGCATTTGGACAAGTTAAATGGTCCTCTATTTTTCCTTCCTTAAGGAAGTACATTTCTTTATGTTCATTATCAGAAGGCAATACACACTGAATTATGGTGCTACTCACTACTCACTCAGCCAATTGCTGGTGGGTATAATCATGCACCTGTTAGTTGAGAAATTCCTGGGATACAAAACTGTTCAGCAAGCAGACATCCTCAGACAGACGGAGAGCCTACAGAATACTCCTGCTGAATTATGCAAGATTTTCTGGTTTATGGTCATTAAAAGCAGTGATAAAGCAGCTGTCGCTGGGTAGGATGTTGTAAATATCAGTGCAAAGAAAAGAGATGATTACCAGGGCACCATTCATTGCATGACTGTGAGCTTTGTGTTAATATTTCCCTTAAAAATCCTTATTTTTATAAGATTATAAGTTGCCTGACTAAATATTTGTTTCAGGCATCACCTTGACGCTAAAGGTCGAAAACAAGATACAGGTGCAGTAAGTGTGTGTGCACGCTAGGCTTTTCATGAAGTTTCAGAAGAAAAAGGTTTGAAAGAAAGGCTGAAATTATGGGGTTGATTTTTCAATTAAAATAAAAATCGAACTGAGCTACTTGTAGACAGCCTTTTCCTTTTCTGTTTAGTCTGTCTACCAAACTGTACTGGTTTGAACTGGTTCACATTTGAACAGGGAGAAACTGAAAGAAGAATAATATTGAAAAGATGCACATCTTTTTTATTTCATGAACCTCACCAGCCTGGGATTTCAGAGATTGCTTTTGTTATCTGATATGTGAGTGCTGAGAGAGGGAAACACAGTGTGAATGCCTTTAGAGTCACACTGCCCAGCCATGAGGCATGTCTGCCACTTGAAAACACCATGGGACAGAGCGGTATGCTCAATAAATAACAAGCAGGGGTAATGATGACGGAGCAAATATTTGGACACCTCTGCGACCACAAACAGAGGTAAATGTTTACTGATACAAAACAAAAAATCAAAAACAAATAACAGGTTTAGGCAACACATAAAACTGAGTGAAGAACTAAAGACCGAACGCTATATCTTCACAATATGGGCACCAGCTCTAACAGATACCAAGTAATGGGGTTAGCTGATTATTGTAGAGTGAATTTGATGTGTTTCTTCGGCTTTTATTAAAAGCATTCATAAAAGATGTCATATCAAAAGATAATAAGAAAATAACCCTATACAGAAATTTGATTATGAGTAGGACCAAACGACACAAAAGCATCTAGTCTTTTAGAGATTACAAAAACATAAAGAGTCCCAGTTTCAGTAGAATTTAACTTCAGATTTATGTATCAAAGGGCCTTAGTGTCTCATGCCAATTGAAAAGTAAATTTTAGAAGGTAATTTAATAGGCAATATTTTTTATTTATTAAAACATAGACCCTTAGAGGCATCTTAAAAGGAAGCTGCTTGAGGATTTTTTTTTCATTATCTTTTTTTTTTTTTTTGGGCTGGCATAACAAAATAGAGGATTTATGGCATTTAAAAAGAAGAAGTCTGCAGTTTTGTGACAATTATTTAGTGCCTATTTATGAGTAAGAACAGCTTGTTTTTCAAATGGCTTAGTCTAGTATATAATGGAGAGAGTGAGGCATATAAAACGCCTACCTGTTTCCAGCACCATATCTATATGTTTTATATGTTTCTGTCTTCTAGATGGTTAGTCATGTCTTATTAAATTATATTCCTCCTTAGGTTAGTATTTTATCTTGTGTACTGTAAGTGCTCAATAAATGTGTATCGAAGGACTAGATGAAGGAGATGAGTAAAGGAAAGCAGAAGTTCCTGGGGTTGGGGGATAGCAGTGTATGCAAACACAGAGGCATGGCTCTGTCCACGAGTGTCATGGGAAACCGGATGGATGGAAGGAAGGAAGGAAGGAAGGAAGGAGGGAGGGAAGGAAGGCAAGAGGGAGGGAGGGACAGAGGGAGGGAGGGAAGGAAGGGAGGTAGGAAGGAAGGGAGGAAAGGAGGGAGGGAAGAAAACGCTGAGAAGGAAAGTCACTTCCTTTGACACTGGGCATGTCACAGTAGAGGGGCCTGTGTCCTGGTGGTCGTTGGAAATTCAGTTCCATGGTTCATTTTTTCCAATTCAGAAATGCAGAGAGTCTGAAAACAAAATTTTATTGCAAACATATGGCAAGCTTGTTTAGTGGTAAAACCTGATCTGATTCCACTAAGTCTCTTTAGATTTTTTTTATATATTCCACCTCATAAACATTTTCATAAGTTTTTCCAGTAGAAATGTAAATGTGTTTGATTACTAGGCACTGTTCCAGTTCCTAGCTGGGGTGTTATTTAATGTATACTGTATATGTATCTTATAATATTTTAAAATTATGACCAACTTTGAATTACTAAACACATCCCATTGCCAAGGCTTTCAGATAAAGGATGTGGATCTATGGGAGTTCACAAGGGAAGCATGACATTAAGTCCACTTGTGGAGTTGGTTAAATTACTTGCTCAGGTGAAGCAACTCTTCAGTTGTATACTGGAATTTGAACACAAGTGCTTCCAACTTAAAGTTGTGATTCTTTTCTCCAAAGAATTATAGTAGCAAAAGTGAAAGTTTTAAGTCAACAAATGTATAGTTATATGTTTAATATTTGCTAGGCGTTTCTCTAATTGAATTTACATATAATCTTTATATAGTCTTGATGTAGGTATTATTTTTATCATAATTTTACAGATGAGAAAAAATCCAGGGAAATTAAGCAACTCATGCAAGACCACAAAGTTTGTTAGCGGCAGAGGTAAAATTATGAACCTAGGTAGCCATTCTCTATATGCATGGCCATAACCAACACACAGTACTTTTAAGACAAGGATATGTCTAGGACATTGACTATAGAATGAGAGAGAGTTTGAAACTTCTTTGAAAAAATATGTGAAGAGAAGAATCTTTACCATGTTGGGAAGACTTCACTGGCTCCCACTGCATGGCTTTCTCCAGCAGTCTTAGTAAACAACACCTATTCATCTGGATGGAATGGACAGAAGGTCATATGGGAAACTGGGTTATCCTTGCAAAGGCCTAAACGAGATGCTTGCTCCTGGAAAGCACCAATTAAGTTGAACATTGTAAGGGTGACAAGGCCGGGAGCTGTGCTGTGACCTAACAGATGCCCTCAGTGTGTGTTGTGAATTCTGCCACAAGATTCCCAAGATTTTTCCTTTTCAAAGTCATCTTCAAAACAAAGAAGATAACAAAGATGAAAAATGGGCAGAACTTCTTAAACACCAGGTTGGTGATATCTCAACAGTATACCTAAGAAGGGGAGGCTTAGTGGTCAAAACCCAGGAGAGCTGTGTGGGTTATACTCATGAACTTTGAGAAGGTTGAATTTATCTGTTTTGCATAATTGGTTTATAGTTTATCATGGGCATGAATGAGTTATTTTCACTGACTTTCTTTCTAAAACCTCTTATTAAAAGTTTCAATAAAATATTATTCTAAAAGCACTTTTGTAAACACACTGTATAGATATAAATAATTGGAATGAGGTATTCATGGAAAAGTCTGGATTTCCCATAAAGCAGAGCCTGAGGCAGCACCATGTACTATCGCGTGACTGGCCAGCCCTGGAGAGCAGGAATGATGGGCAAGGAGAGTGAGGCAGAGAAAGTGACAGAGGCAGCTAAAGGATGCAGCTGATTTCTGGGTCTGGAGACCGTCCTCCAAAAAGTCACTTTGTCTCAGTTCAGTGAGGTGCCTGAAGGAAGAAGTAATCCACTGTTCTCATCTCCCACTGGTCAAAGTTTGACCCTGCTGGGCATCCATCAAGTTCCTAGCACTTCCAGGTTGAGGTTGTACAAGCTGCAATAGGGTATTGCTGGTTGATGCTCACCTCTTCACCTCAACAGAAATACTAGGGAGGTGGAGGATTATGTAGCCTAGGCAGGAGGTGAGCTGGGGGCAGGTGGCACTTTGCTGCAGTTGGTTGGAGCCCATGTGCAGTAAGGCACTCAACAGCAGCTGGAACCAGAGACAGGCAAGAGAGATGGGATTTGAAGTCATTGGTGATATGTGGTCTAATGGGTCTTGGTGCATTTTAAATGATACTTTCCAGACTATGAACTGCCATACACAATGTAAATGGGAAGCTTTGCATCAGGGCAGTTGAGCAATAGTTAGGGTTCTGTAGAGAGAGAGCAACAGTAGGATGGATGGATGGATGGATGGATGGATGGATGGATGGATCGATGGATGGATGGGATTATTTAGGGGAATTGGCTCATGTAATTATGAAGGTTGAGAAGTCCCACAACAGGTTGTGTACAAGCTGGTGACACAGGGATTCAGCAATATGGCTGGTTTATACAAATTTGAAAGCCTCAGCATCATGGAAGCTGATGGTATAACTCTTAGTCTGGAGCTGAAGGCCTGAGAAGTCATGAGGTGGGGTTGGTGGGCTACTGGTGAAAGTCATGGAGTCCGAAGAATCTTAAGTATGAATATCTAAGGAGAAGAAAGGTATTCTAGCTCCATGAGAGAGAGAGAAAATTTGTCTTTCCTCTGCTTTTTGGTTCTATCCAGGCCCTCAGCTGATTGGATGTTGTCTGCCCATCTTGAGGGAAGATCTTACCCATTCAGGCCACTGATTTGCATGCCAGTTTCCTCCAGGAATACCCTCACTGACACATCCAGAATGATGCTTTATCAGCTGAGATAAATACTTACCTGCATTCTTTCATATAAGTAGCTGCAAATTCTGTATGACTATGAACTTTAGGTAAAATTATCTTTTCTCCTAAAGTAACACGATCAGATAAAATTTTGTTTCATAAATTCTGTGAGTAAATTAAGTTTTCAGAAATGGGTTCTTATTAGATAGTCTTTCATTCTTTCTCTCCTTTGTTTTTTTCTTGCAATTTGTAAGAAATTTCCTTGACATTTGTGAAGTGACTGTAATAAACAAAAGGGAAAATGTCTTTTGAAAAGCTAAAACCTGAGTGGCTTCTAATTGGAACCTTTGCATTTTAGCTCTCTGGCGTACCTGAGGACAATTTCTAGCAGGGATTATTTATTTCCCCTGGATTTTAATTCCTTTTATGATGATTTGTCTATTGGTTACCCTACCAAATTCACTAAAATTAAAGAATGAGGGTCATTTAAGTACCTGAAAATAAATATTTAAGATATGCTCCCCATGACCCCACCATAGAAATATCATGAGGCCTAGGGAATCACTTAGAATCTTCACCATGTTGGTAAGACTTCATTGGCCCTCACTGCTTGACTTTGTTCAGCAATCTTAGTAAACAACACCTATTCATCTGGATGGAATGGACAGAAGCACATATAGGAAACTGGGTTATCTTTGCAAAGTCCTAAATGAGATGTTTGCCACCGGAAAGCACCAATTAAATTGAATGTTGTAAGGGTGACAAGGCCAGGAGCTGTGCTGTGACCTAACAGATGCCCTCACTGTGTGTTGTGAATTATGCCACAAGATTCCCAGCTGTGAGGTGTTCTCTTTCCCGTAGACTATGTGTTATACGACGCAGCACACTGGAGGCAGAGCCCATAACATGGAAGTGAAAAGCCTGGGCTTTTGTGTAGGTGGAGCTGAGTTGGAATTGCAGTTTCTCCCGTTTAAAATTAATCCCCGACAACCTCTGTTATCAAATTGTTATTCCCATCCTTTATCCATCTTGTAGAACTGCAGAGAGGATGAATGTGGTAATATAGTTAAAACTCTTGAGAACCCTCAACAAGTGGTTGTTGGCATAAAGTTATTTAAAAAACAAATTTATTTAGATACTTCAAGAGCAAACAACCATACTTATGCCTGTAGCAGTTTTTAAGGTTTTGATTCAATTCCTCCCTTTGTACAAAAAATAAAGAGAAAAACAACATTGCTGCAAAACAGGCAATAATCAGCTTCACAACCTTGAAAGATGGGTTTCAATTTATCATTTTCCACTTGCACTGAGAATACATTCACATAATGAAAGAGCAGATAAAACATTTCCTTTGCTATTGAGACCACAGCATCTGCAAGGATGTCCTATAGCCCAGCCTCAACTCTCTTGACAGACTTTAAACATACTACAGACTCCCTTGTTAAAGAACATGTATGCCAAATCAAGAAACCCAATACTTTTCAAAGAAAACCTTTACCCCACCACTTGCTGTCAATTCTTTTTTTCTTCCTCGGTGAATGTCAGAGCCAGCTCTGGAGTTACATGATAATATCAAGTCCCCATTTTGTAACACAGCCTTTACTTCTTCCCCTGAAAATCATGTAATGGATTCCCTTTGCACTTAAGACAAAATCTGAGCTCCTTTACCTGAATTCCAAGGCTGTCCACAATTGCACCCTTCCCACATCATCAAACTCTAGTTGACAGCAAAAGCTTGATTCCTAGATGTTCAGTCAATATTTATTGTCTGACTAATGATCTTTCTCTTGTTAATTCACCCCTTGTTGTCCACTCTAGTCATATTAGACTCCTTTATGACACACATCTCCCCCAACACACTCATAAGTCCAGGTCATAGCACATGCTGTGAACTCTGCCCCCTCCTTCTAGCCATGCTCCATCCCCGCTTTGCCTTCTATACGCCTCAAGACTCAGTTTACACGTGATTTCAAGGAAGTATTCTATTATTGCTGATCTAGAATAGGTCTTTCCTCTATAAATGCCATATAGAATTTCTCACCATTTCCACGATTTCAGTTTATGGTAATCAAAGGTTTATTATCTGACTTTCTGCTATGCAGCAAAATCCTTGTACTGTATGAACCATGGCTTCTTGTTTTATGCATTTTGATGCTTTGACATCTAGGACAGTGTTATCACTGGAGGGATGGCCTCTTTAGGGTTACCTAATTCGCACAAATAACAAACTACTCCTAGTTCCTTTCATATGCAAGCCAACCAATACAGAGTCAGCACCTTAGAACACTTCCTCCAGCCGGCTCTCACACTCAGGACCATTTCTAATCACTCAAAGCCAGGTACCAAACAGCTAGGGACAGCTCTGCTCTCCCAAGCCTGCTGAACTTACTGAAACATAAACTTTCCGCCCTGTGCTGCTCCTCACAGAAACCACATTAAAGACTCTTGCCCACATTTTCACCAGCTCCCTCTGCCTTCTGACAGACCCCAGGACTTCCATGTGGCCCGATGGGGCGGCCTGTCCCCTCCTCATGGGGTATGTGAGTATAACAAGCTATCTTTTCAATGGCAGTTGTCCCCTAATCTGTTAGCTTCAGCATGCTTAAATAATAAAAAAAGCTTACTTTTTAAGACAGCAGAGATTTAACTTCTTTTCTTCACGTTGACTTTCCAGTCCCCACTGTGGTACCTGTAAAAGGAATAAATGCAAAATAAATAAATACACACACACACATATTTCAAGTATTATTTATGTAATCAACTATGTTAATCAAAAATGTATAATATTTGTATATAAATATAAAATGTTCACATTTCATTCACTCAATGCATAAAATGTGAATGTTTTGATGGCAATTGGAACTTTCTTCTCTTTGCTTAATTTCTATCAGTTATGGTTTTTACATTTCCTTCTAAATTGTGTACTTCCAACACTGTAGTTTGCCTGTAATAAAACTACCCTCATTCCCTAGTTAGAAACTTAATTCCTAATTCTTAGTTTGATTGCTCTCAGACCCTCCCTTTAACAAAACATTTGTTTGAGAATAAAATGTATTTTGTGCTCATATATAAAAACTGTTCATTATGATTGTACTTAAATATAATTAAATATAACTGCAACCGTCTTGTGATCTGACATAGTTGTGGGTGATTTACATGTAGAAATATTTTAGGAACAAGAAAAAGCAAGGACAGTCTACTTTGGACGTTCGGGTTGGCAGCATTCATCTCTCTGCTGGTCACACCTGCCATATGTTGGCTTATTTTTCCTCCAACTGTTTTCTTTCCTAAGAGTGACTTTGAGGGAGGAGACATCACTTCCCACTTCTGGATCTGCGAAGTGCTCATGTTTGCATATCAAGCAGTTGGCCATTTTCCTGAATGCGGTGTTTTGGTCTCAGTATCCATTCTTGTGATAGTCGAAATAGTCATCAACTGAGCCATTTTCTCCAAGTGCCAAAAAGCAAGCGTTTTTGTTCCTTCAGATTTCTGTATCATTGGAATTTCTAGCTCCTGAGGAAGGTTGGCATGAGTGGACGGCCCACCTTCTTTAGTGGGCGTTTACGCTCGGGGCCTCTATCTACCATTTCCAATCCTCAAAGCTGGGTACCAGACAACTGTGGATGTCTTTCTACTGAGCTTATTCAAACAAATCCTATTCAAACTAAGCCATCCTAAACCTGCTGCCCTGGGTTTGAGTTGTTTGAGAAGACAAAGTGAAACTCTTGTTTGTTTTTGAGACAACGTCTTCCTCTGTCGCCCAGACTGGAGTGCAGTGGTGCAGCCTCAGCTCACTGCAACCTCTGCCTCCTGGGCTCAAGTGATTCTCCTGCCTCAGCTCCTGAGTAGCTGAGATTACAGGCGCACACCACCACACCCAGCTAATTTTCAGCAGAGACAGAGTTTCGCCGTGTTGGTCAGGCTGGTCTTAAACTTTTGACCTTGTGATCTACCCATCTCGGCCTCTCAAAGTGCTGGGATTGCAGGCATGAGCCACCACTCCTGGACTAAAATGAAACTCTTAAGCACTCTCGGTAAAATGAAACACTCTCGGTAAAATGAAAACTCTATAGCAGGTACCCAATAAAATGAACTTTATATCTGTAAGACCAGACTCAGAATATAGTTTTGTGTTGGGTTAAGGCTGTTAGAAGTACAAACAAGAGTGTGACATTAGAGCTTCTTTTCTCTCTGCTTTATTTTTTGAACCCAAACATTGTCAATAGCCTAATATCCCCCAAAGGTAAACATTAATATTTCAGTTACTGACCAAGATATTATTTTTCTAGGTTTCTCAGAATTATTTTCTTTGCTCCTTTCCATTTTCAATCTAACTCTTATTTTTCCAGTCTTCTTTCTTCTTTTTTGATGCTGTCTGCTTGATACCTATCAATATGTATAAGGTAATTCCTCTAAAGTTTTGGTTAATTACAACAAAACTTTTTGGGGCAAGAAGCAGTAATAAAAATGCAAGTCATGATTTTCACTTGTAATATTGTAATTATAAATAAAACTAATATGAACTCATTGGAATGTTTTGTCTGCTACCAAAGGGTTTTATTAGGGGTGTTGCATTTTGAACATTGCCCCATTTGGAACTCAGCACAGTGTCTCTAGGTATTATACATTCATCAGCGGAGGTAACTATATGTAACTATACATGCTGGGATTAATTAACTTAGAATTTAACAAAATTGCCTAGGGGGGTAAAGACAGAACACACATGTCACAACATCCAACCAATTCATCATCTGAAAAGAGAAATGAAAAACTAGATAGGAAAAGAAGTCCCAGACAGGAAAGGGGCATGATAAAGGCATGGGATACAGTGAGATAACTGAATCTTAAATGTATAAATTTTTCACAAAGTAACTGTAGCCTCAATCATGGGCTCATAGAAAGTCATTTAGGACATTTATCTATCCCTTACCAAGATTTCTATTGATAGTGACTGGAAGTGGGAGGAGAATTAAATCCACAAAATTAAATGTGAACTGTATACCAGAAACTTTGAAAGCAACCAAATTAAAAAGATATGTGATTAAGAGTTCACCCTGCATCCAAGACAGCCTTGCTACTTCGGACTGCCCTGCTTCCTCCTTACTTCATCCAATCCGCTTTGCTGAGACCACATTTTCTAGACTTTGCGCTGCTGGCTAAAAAGTACTTTTTTGGCCATGGCGTGTAACGGAGATTGCTAAGTACTAATAGTGTTCATTTTCTCCTGCTTAATTTTTTTTTTTTTTTTGCTCTTGTAGCAGAACCTCAGTTTTCTTTGAAGAGACAGTGGGCCCATCTAAATTTTTAAACTTCTTAAGACAGGATTGGCATGTGACTGGCCAATAAGATCTAAATGAAAGCCTCTTAGTCCCTTTTGAAAGGTTATCGAAGCTGAGCAGGTTACTGTTTTGTACTCGCCAACTTCCTTTTTCCTGCTGTCTCTATTGGAGATGTAATGGCTGGAATCCCTGCAGCTATTGCAGACTAAGAGGTAATGTGGATAATGGAAAGTATTTGTGTAGAAGTAGAAAACTGTAAGAAGCTTAGGCCCTTGTGGTACTAACCAGAGTCATCAAACAGCCTTAAACTGCTGTTCCCAGAATGCTCTTATATTGGAGCATGGAATCTTACTTGTTTAAAGTTGTTTAAAACGGTATAATAACGCTTTTTCAGCTATTGAAAACAATTTATAATTAATATCAACCTTGGTTTCTAAATTCTTTGTCTTTGTCACCTAATAACCTACATTTATTTCAAAAACAGCCTTAAAGTGTTTGCTTCCTCCGTACCTTTTACACCCTTGTCTATTTCCTCTGTAACCATCTCACTGATTTCTTTTTCTGTGTTTGTGACTCTTCTGGGTAGCCATGACTTTCTCTTTTTTTTTTTTTTCTGAAACAAAGTCTCACTCTATTGGCCGGGCTGGAATGCAGTGATTTTCTATTTAAGTGCACCGTTTTTTGCAGTCAGAAAGATGTGGGGCCCAATTTCTTGCTAATCGTGTTATCTGGAACTATTCACTTAATGTCTCTGTTTCTCTGTTTCCTCCTCTGGTAAGTGTGGCTGCCAATGGGGAGGGCTGGATGAAAGCATGCATGTAAAGGACTTAGAGCTCAAAAAATTAATGCTTGATAAATTAAGCTATTATTTGAAATATTTTGATAAGGTTAGCGCTCTCACTGTAAAATTTTATGGAGAATCACGAGTCTAGCTCAGAGCAGTGTTAATTGATCAAACAGGGCCCTGTCTATCCTAAATCTCTTCCCTGAAGTAAAACCAATGGGCCATGTACTTGACAGCCAGAGCTTAAAGACACATGTCATGCCTTTCTTGAAGCTGTGTGTTTTTCATCTGTGTGACTAAGAGGCTCCTAATTTTTCAGACTTTCTTCACACAACTTTCTTTAACAATGGTTGACACTCTGATTCAGTTGATGATACTAAATGAGGGAAAAATGAGTAACAATTTTGAGAAAGAAATATTAGAAATAATTAAGAGTGCAGTCCTTAAAATCACTGGCTTTGGACTCAGGAGGACCTAAGTGTGATTTTGAGTTTTTCTTTCATTAGCTGTGAGAGAATTAAGTCACATAATTAACCTTTTCAAGCCTCAGTTTCTTCAACTATGAAGTGTGGATAATAGTTGTGCTTAGATAGTAATGACGAAGCTAGATTGAAATAATACACACGGAGTACCTGGCGTGTGCCTGGAACCTCTCATACGCTCAGTGAATCAAAGCTATGAGTTCTGCTATGAGTAAAAGTGATAATGCCAATAAAGGAAATAAATAATCACACGTTATGGGAGACTGATAGTTTATCAGTCCACTTAAGGTCTTCCAGAAATGACAATTTATTTATTTTTAATTTTTAATTTCATCAGTGCATGGGGTGCGGCTGGTATTTGGTTACATGGATAAGTTCTTTAGTGGTGATTTCTGTGATGTTAGTGCACCCATGACCCAAGCAGTGTACCCTATACCCAATAAGTTAGCCTTTTATCTCTCACACTCCTCCCAAACTTTGTTCTCGAGTCCCCAAAGTTCATTATATCATTCTTATGCCTTTGCATCCTCGTAGCTAGCTCCCACTTATAACCAAGAACATGCAATATTTGGTTTTCCATTCCTGAATTACTTAGAATAATAGTCTCCATCTAGCTCCATCCACGTTGCTGCAAAATACATTATTTCGTTCCTTGTTATGGTTGAGTAGCGTTCCATGGCGTACATATACCACATTTTCTTAATCCACTTACTGGTTGATGGGCACTTAGGTTGGTTCCGTATCTTTGCAGTTGTAAATTGTGCGGTTATAAACATGTATGTTCATTTGTCTTTTTTATGTAATGACTTCTTTTCCTTTGGGTAGATAACTAGCATTGGGATGGCTGGATCTAATGGTACCTCTACTTTTTTTTTAGCTCTTTAAGGAAGCCGCCATACTGTTTTTCTATAGTGGTTGTATTAATTTACATTCACACCAGCAGTGCAAAGTGTTCCCTTTTCACCACATCCACACTAACATCTTTTGTTTTTTGACTTTTTAATTATGGCCATTCTTGCAGGAGTAAGATGGCATCTCATTGCAGTTTTTTTTTTTTTTTTTTTTTGAGACGGAGTCTCACTGACAATTGATATGATGGTAGAAAAAATGTTAAGAAATGGAGCAATAAGAAATACAAGCATGTTCATAACTACAAAACTTTTGGAAACCTAGAGAAATGGAAATTCATGCCTCAGTTAGCACTTAAGCATCAGGGTCATTTCTCCATTTTGTTTTCCCTACTTGCACCTGTTTTAGATTGATTTATATGAGGTTTGAGGAGAAAATGTTTTGAAAAACTTTTAAAGAGCAGCAAATGGAAAGATCAATAGACTTAGAGAGACAGAGGATGATAAAAATGTAGTCGAAGTGATATAAACCTAAATTATTAAGGAGAAAAGTGAACATTATGGTTTTGTTTGACTTGTTAGAATGAAACTAGGCTAGAAGAAGCAGCTCAGCTGCACTACATACTAGCACAACCTCTACGGCATATAGAGAGCAAAAATTTTGACTATGTAAAAAAGATAAATAAATACATATAGGTGTTCTATAATGACTTTCAAGTTACATAGTCAACACTCCAAAGGAAAGATAGAGAAAGGACTTCCTTTTTTTTAATTGCATTTTAGATTTTGGGGTAAATGTGAAAAATATGCAAGATTGTTGCATAGGTAAACACATGGCAGTGTGATTTGCTGCCTTCCTCCCCATCACCTATATCTGGCATTTCTCCCCATGCTATCTCTCCCCAACTCCCTACCCCCTGCTGTTCCTCCCCTATTTCTCCCCGACAGACACCAGTGTGTGATGCTCCCCTCCCTGTGTCCATGTGTTCTCATTGTTCAACACCCACTTATGAGTGAGAACATGCAGTGTTTGATTTTCTGTTCTTGTGTCAGTTTGCTAAGAATGATGGTTTCCAGGTTCATCCATGTCCCTACAAAGGACACAAACTCATCATTTTTGATGGCTGCATAATATTCCATGGTGTATATGTGCCACCTTTTCCCTGTCCAGTCTATCATCGATGGGCATTTGGGTTGGTTCCAGGTCTTTGCTGTTGTAAACTGTGCTGCAATGAACATTCGTGTGCATGTGTCCTTATAGTAGAATGATTTATAATCCTTTGGATATATACCCAGTAATGGGATTGCTGGGTCAAATGGAATTTCTATTTCTAGGTCCTTGAGGAATCACCACACTGTCTTCCACAATGGTTGAACTAATTTACACTCCCACCAACAGTGTAAAAGTGTTCCTATTTCTCCACATCCTCTCCAGCATCTGTTGTCTCCAGATTTTTTAATGATTGCCATTCTAACTGGCATGAGATGGCATCTCAATGTAGTTTTGATTTGCATTTCTCTAATGACCAGTGATGATGAGCATTTTTTCATATGTTTGTTGGCCTCATATCTGTCTTCTTTTGTAAAGTGTCTGTTTATATCCTTCACCCACTTTTGAATGGGCTTGTTTTTTTCTTGTTCATCTGTTTTAGTTCTTTGTAGATTCTGGATATTAGCCCTTTGTCAGATGGGTAGACTGCAAAAATTTTTTCCCATTCTGTTGGTTGCCGATTCACTCTAATGACCGTTTCTTTTGCTGTGCAGAAGCTGTGGAAAGGACTTCCCCAAAACTCTTTAAAACACCAGCTAAAGATACATTTAAATAAGAAAATCTTAAGTTTCATATCTCAAGAGAAACTTTCAGAAAGGAACCCTCTACTTCTTGGAAAACTAAAGGGAATTTTGGATTCCCTTATGCTACAGCAGACTGGTAGAGCAGCCTCGGAGGGATGGACCTGTTGATTCCTGGAGAAGACTCTCAGTATGAACTCCTGGGCTGGTGGGATGGAAGAGTTACAGGACAGGAAGATGGGACCTCAGTTCAAACCATTCCAGCTCCTCCCACACTGGCCAGCAAAATAAAATGTTTAATGTTACTATTAAACATTCTTGGCAAAGCTTGAATAGCAAAGAGATACTAAATAGAAACAATGACAGAGAATCCTTACAGGATAGTCCATATAGGAATTTGCTTATTCCTCTGAACAAGCAAGTTGCTCACCCCTAATCTGTATAATCAACAATAATGAACAATCAAGCAAAGCCAGAAGAGGTCTATGTTAGCCTATTTTCATACAGCTATGAAGACATACCCAAGACTGGGTAATTTATAAAGAAAAAGAGGTTTAATGGGCTCATAGTTCCATATGGCTGGAGAGCCCTCACGATCATGGCAGAAGGGGAAGGAGGAGCAAATGCATGTCTTACATGGTGGCAGACAAAGAAAGCATGTGCAGAGGAACTGCCCTTTATAAAGCAATCAGATGTGATGAGACTTACTATCACGAGAACACGAAAAACCTGTTCCCATGATTCAGTTACCTCCCACTGGGTCCCTCCCACAAAACGTGGGGATGATGGGAGTTACAATTCAAAATAAGATTTGGGTGGGGACACAGCCAAACCATCTCAAGGGTGAAATTGGCATGCAGCAAATTTTTCTTCTAACCTTTTGATGGTACAATTTGAAGTTGTTTACTATGAAAATCATTATAGCTTCCCAGTAATAGGGAAGTCTCCAAATGAGTCTCCAAATATCTGTACTGCAGCATCAAAAATCACTCACATGTTGCCATTCTTGGTTCATCTATTTCCTACTATCTTTTATGTTGCCTACTGGGGTATTTTAAAAGAAATCCAAAGCATCACACGAATTTATTCTAAATATTTCAGCACAAATATTTTATATCTATTTAGCTATCTACTATCACTGTCACATGTAACAAATATTAAAATAATTTTTCAACTGTCTTAGAAATCATTTTATTTTTTATTTACTTTTTTTTTTTTTGAGACAAAGTCTCACTTTGTTGCCCATGCTGGAGTGCAGTGGTGCAATCTCAGCTCACTGTAAACTCTACGTCCTGAGTTCAAGCAATTCTCCTGACTCAGCCTGAGTAGCTGGGATCACAGGTATGTGCCACCAGCCCTGACTAAATATTGTATTTTTAGTAGAGATGGGGTTTCACCATGTTGGCCAGGTTGGTCTCAAACTCCTGACCTCAGGTGAGTCACCCACCTTGGCCTCCCAAAGTGCTGGGCTTACATGCTTGAGCCACTGTGCCTGGCCAAAAAATAGTTTTATAATTGGTTTGTTTAAATACAAATCCTTTGATTCAGTTGTTACATATTTTTATACCTCTTTCATGCAGTTATTGTTGTATAAATTAGATTAATTGTCCTCTAGGTTTTTTCCTTCTGTTATTGTTTAACTTGTTCCTTGCATTTCTTATAGCCTAGAGATTTCATCTAAAGCTTCCTTTTTTAGAAAAGAGTATGTTAATTGTTATGCTGTGACATTATATTTATATTAAACCTCCTTCAAAGGCAAATGACGTCTGACATTTCAATTTTGATGGGTCCAGGTGGGTAACAGCCTGATCCCTTCATTATAGAGTTCCCCATTATTTTATCTAATAGTTTACTATAAACTTATGGAGATTGAATGAACTGTTTATTTCACTTAGGATGTAATCAGAAGTTTCTTTTTTCCTATTTTGAAAATTTCTTCTCATTGTCAGCTGGATTTCTATATAGAAGTTCCCTTATCTATCAGATGACTTGGTGACCTTGAAACATAGTTCATACCAGATAGTAAGGAAAAGTTATCATTTTATATGCTCTCCATTTAATTCATCAACTTTCAGAGTAGTGAGTAGGTAATCTAGCAGACTCTGATAATGTTCACAGGGTTTTTTTCTTGATGTTTTAAAAATATTATCAACTTATGATTTTAATAAATTATATGACATTTAAATTGGTCATAGTCATTATTAATGATAATCAATCATAAAAAAATTAATCATAAAAAATTTCAGGCTGGGTATCACACCTGTAATGCTAGCACTTTGGGAGGCTGAGGTGTGTGGATTACCTGAGGTCAGGAGTTTGAGACCAGTCTGACCAACATAGTAAAACCTCCTCTCTATTAAAAATACAAAATTAGCCAGGAATGGTAGCACATGCCTGTAATCCCAACTACTTGGGAGGCTGAGGCAGAAGAATCGCTTGAACCTGGGAGGCGGAGGTTACAGTGAGCTGAGATGGTGCCACTGCACTCCAGCTTGAGCAACAAAAGTGAAACTCTGTCTCAGAGAACAAAAAACAACCAAAAATCCAAATATGTGAAAAGTGAAAAAATGCAATAATGAACCCCCCTGATCCCAGAATCAAACTTCAACAACTGTAGACTCATAGCTGAACTTATGCCATGTATGTATCCTCACTGCCCCTCCAGCCCTTCCTTGAGCACTTCCAACAGTGGCTCAGACTTCATCTATTTTAAAAGTTCATGTCATGGTGCTTTATAAAGTTTCAGCAACATCTTACTAATTATATGAATTGATGAATTGCATTATAAATACATTTTTGACTCAAATCTCTTTTAATCCTGACTAAACAGAAGAAAAATAGATAACATATAAATTAGATAATTCAGTTGGAAAAATATTATCTTGAACCTTCAATTAAACTAGTTTTCTTAAAAATTTTTTCAGGGTTTTTTTAAATGCCAGAGAACTTTTATAAACACTGTCTTATTTCTTCTGTTTATGAACTAATAGTTACTAATTGCCTCACTTTACACTTAGGAAGAAACTGACTTTTACTGAAACTTGTCATATGTCACATTGCTTTAGAGTTAGGCCATTTGAACTTTAATAATGATATCTTGGTAATAGTTGGGGAAACATTTACTTATCACTTTCTGATCTAATATCAAAAAGAAACATTGGGCTGAGGGCCCTACATGGTGTTTCCTATTATCATGAGTAAGAAAATAAAGGAGAGGTGGAGATAAGTTCAGTGTTGGGCATTTTGTGTTTGCAGTGCTTGTGGAACATCCATATGAAGGAAGCCCAGTGGGGGCCAGCACATGGCTTGGAACATACAATTTCCATGGCTTACTTTTGGGAAAGGCCAGAGTACTAGATTTGTAATTTTCAATTTTTCTTTAGATATTGAACATTATATGAATAGTGGTATCTAAATGTATGCAATATACCAAAAAGCAATTTTTTGTATTGTCTGTGATATCTACTCCTAGATTCTCAATTTCTACTCTGGCAAATTTCCACTCCTACACCAAAAAAGCAATGTTTTGTATTGTCTGTGATATGTATTTCTAGATTGTCGATTACCACTCATTGGCAAAGGTCGTTACGTGTGGAGGGAGAGGGTTGATTCGGTTGCTGATTAAGTACAATGGTAACCTTCTAGTTTGAGTTTCTTCTGAGCTAACGGGATAATTTGATTGAATATACAGTAAGTTCAAAGATCCCTTTCTCTATTAGGGTTTTTTCAGACTGAAATTGGTTTGCAGAAGCAGCTTTTCCTTCCTCATTATGTAGACAAGAGAGAGGAACCTCTATTTTACAGGCATTACCTGGGGCTCTTTTTAGTCACTAGCGTCATGGAATCGATCAGGCCTGAGCCCTGGTTGTTTCACCCTTAATCTACTCAGGTGCTATCGGGGTCCAATTGTCCCTTGGGGTATCCCACTGGCAACTGATAAATTCCCTGGTCCCTACCATGTTTTTTCACTTTGGGAGGTCCCGGGATATTGCAGCATCTGTAGCCTGACTCTCTGTATTCAGACTATCAGTCATCTTAGGATCTATGTGGAGCCTGGAAAATCTTGGCTACTTTTTCTGAACCACTAGAGAGTTTCCAAGACTTTGAGAGGATTCCCTCTGTGCCACTCATGTGGTTACCTTCCTCAATCAGTTCACCCTCCCTTGAAAATATTTTGTAAACACTCGTCATCTTTTGGGTTTCCTCTCAATTTATCTGAGGTTTCTACCTTCCTGGAAATCCACTCTTCCCCATATCTGCCAACTACATCCAGTCTTTGTTTCATCTTCACCCTGCTATCTTTCCTCTGGACCCAGGCCTCCATCCCCACCAGCAAACTTCTACTTCCCCTTTCCAAAGAGTGAGAACAACTATATTGCACTTCCTTCCTTCTTTACCAATTGACTTTGCTCTGGATGATACATCCCTTTCCTTCTTTAGATTACTAAGCTTATTACAACATTCATGGTTTAGTAATAATGACACTAGTCCCTGCAGGAAAGTAAAACAAAGGTAAAAGAAAGAAAAAAAAACCCACAAATACATAGATCACTGAGAAAAAACAGATTGCCAAATATTTTTTAAAACATTTTTATTATATAAAGTTGAAGTCTATAATTGCTTAGGGTTAGATCTAGAAAAATATCAGAAAACAAATCTAAAGAACAGCAAAAAGGCAAGAGGAAAAAGAGGGAGAAATAAAATAGTCAAATAATTTCTGACTAGAAAAATAGGAGAGAAACTTGAAGACCACAGCATTCTAGAATATAAGGGAATGGAGTTCTTGGAGAAAAGGAACATAGCAAATACTTTTAAATGCTGCAGGGGGGTCAGCTCAGTTGAGATATTCTTTTTGCACAGGGAAATAATGTGGCTTAAATGTGGTCTGGTTCCTGGAACATTCGAGTTTAGAAGTTTAATTGAATTATCTTACTATACCGTGAAAATAATTCCTCCTGAAATGAACAAGTGACTTAGATTTCGTTTCAAACTTTTTAAACAACTGGTTGTGTAGTCTTGAAAAAGTTCATTAGCCTCTCTGGGCCTCCCTTCTAAAAATACAGAATTAATCAAATGATGTCTCAACTTCTTTTCAGCTTTAAAAGTCTGCAAATCTAGGAAGGAACATTTCTCCAGGGAAATGGAGGAAAAAAAGGTGATATTGCCAATCCTAAATTATTTGCTCATACATTTCTTCCCTTTTTCTTAAATTAAGGACATATCTATTACTAGTGAAAGTGACAAGATGACTTCATTGACAGAATGCTAACCATGTGCTTAGAAATATGCTAATTGTTTTATAGAGTTAAACCCACTCTGTAGGCTTGAGCCCTGATATTTTAAAGTACAGGTTTAAGAACAAGAATTTTAATTAGAGAACTCATAGCTACAAAGTTCATTACATGTATTCTGAGGCGTACCTCAGGTCCAGTCATAAACTGTAGCATTGCTAAAACTTTTATCACTTTTATTCTTCTTTTTAATATTTTATTTTATTTTATTTAGATGAAGTTTCATTCTTGTTTTCCAGGCTGGAGTGTAATGGCATGATCTTGGCTCACTGCAACCTCCACCTCCCAGGTTCAAGTGATTCTCCTGTCTCAGCCTCCCAAGTAGCTGTAGGGATTACAGGTGCTTGCCACCACACCTGGTTAATTTTTTGTATTTTTAGTAGATACTTTGTTTTATCATGTTGGCCAGGCTGGTCTTGAACTCCTGACTTTAGGTGATCCACCCGCCTTGGCCTCCAAAAGTGCTGGGATTCCAGGCATGAGCCATCTTGCCTGGCCCATTTTTTTTCTTATTGTTGTGCCACCATCAATGTTATGATTATTTACCTTTTTTCCTTTAATCTGATTTTTTTACTTAAATATTTATTTGGAAGAGAAATCTGTCTTCACTATAATAAATATAAACCAATGCTACTTTCCATAAAATGTAATACATGCAAACTCTGTATTTACGTACTAGAAATATTATAAAAACAAAGCAATGTAATAACATCTTAACTAGATTCCATTTACCTGCCCTCTCTTTGTTTAAAAAAGGATGCATTGCAGAGCAGTTTTAACAAGAATCTATTTAAACAAATTTAGAAGAACCTCTCTAAGCTTGATAGCCATTCAAGCCATGCTCTTGCCTTGATACCTAACCAAGTTCCTCCTAGTAATTTTCTATCTACTCCCTCGCTCTGCTATTTGCTATAAATCACCACCTCTCTTTGTTGTATTTTAATTTGAATTCAGTCTCCCTCACCTATTACAATAGTCTCTCTCCCTTGTTGCAATAGTCTTAAATAAAGTATTTCTTCTCTGATTTAAAAAAAAAAAAAAAGAGTAAGTGCAGAAGAAATGTTTTAGAATGGCTCCAGCTTAGACTTTTTTTTTTTTTTTTTTTACAAAGGAAAAATGTATTATGTTCAGTGTTAGCTAATGCCTTGTCCATTACCACAAAATGTCACCATTTTAAATGTGTGGTATGTATTCCACATGTTCAGGACCCAGTTTATGCACCTCTATAGATCCATTCAGCCTCCTCTTTCCTATGGTAAATTCCCAGATCCATCTGTCTCATTCTCAGATACCAGCAATTGCAGAAGCCTCCTCAGAGGGTAAAGGCTAGGCTAACTGGGCCTTAATAGCTCCATTTCTCCAGTGGCTGCCACAAGGGACATAGAAACACTACTCAGAATCATGAGAAAGTTACACCCTATGGGGCTGGCTTTGAATACTGAGAGGCAGCTGACAGGAAGGAAGGAAGGAGGGAAGAAAGGAAGGAAGGAAGGAAGGAAGGAAGGAAGGGAGGGAGGGAGGGGCAAAGAAGGAAGTAAAGAAGAAAGAAGGAGAGAAAGAGAAGAAGGAAGGAAGGAAGGAAGGCAGGGAGGAAGGGAGGGAGGGGGGGAGGGGCAAAGAATGAAGTAAAAAGAAGGAAAGAAAGAGAAGAAGAAAGGATGGATGGATGGAAGGAAAGAAGGAAGGGAGGGAGGGAGAGAGGGACGGAGGGGCAAAGAAGGAAGTAAAGAAAGAAGGAAAGAAAGAAAAGAAAGAAGAAAGGAAGGAGGAAGGAAGGAAGAAAGAGAGAGAAAGAAAAAGAGAAAGAGAAGAAAGAGAGAGAGAGAGAAAGAAAAAGAGAGAGAAAGAAAGAAGGATATTAGACACACATAGGTAGTCCTGGGAGGTCTCTCTGGAGTCATCTCATAGGACCAAACAACCAGTTGTGTTTCTTTTTATTGAAAGTCAGTGTCCAGCTTGATAACGTATCACCTGTGCTTGTTTTCCTAATTTTACCTCATTTCTCCTTTTCTCTCACTCTGGCTACCCTGAATTTTCACCTCTCAGTAAAGTGTTTATTCATAGGCTTTGCCTCAAGCTTTCTTTTTCTAGGCCATTTCCCATACTTAGTGGTCCAAAGAAATAACACATAGTTATGGGGAAATGCGTGTAAAATGTGTGTGTTGCAGGGAATTCCCAGTCAATTTTAGTTGATTAATACAGTGAAGATACAACACAATTTCTACTACTAAAGATATTTTTATCAACAGTTATCTGCTCCCAATTCTTTACACTCCACAGTAAGTTCTATAGGAAAAATGAATGTGTCTTCACATCCATGTCCCTAAAGATTGATGCAAACCCCAAAATATGTTGAAAACACTACACAGCCATTGAAAAGAACAAAATCATGTTCTCTGTAGCAACATGGATGCAGCTGGAGGCCATTATCCTAAGTGAATTAATGCAGAAACAGAAAACCAAATACTGCATGTTCTCAGTTATAAGTTGGAGCTAAACAGTGGGTACTCATGGACATAAAGATGGGAACAGTAGACCCTAAGAACTACTAGAATGGGGAGGGAAGAAGGGGACAAGGATTGAAAAACTATTGAGTACTATGCTCACTGTCTGGCTGATGGGATTGTATTAGTCCATTCTCACAATGCTATAAAGAACTACTGGAAACTGGGTCATTTATAAAGAAAAGAGGTTTAATTGATTCACAGTTCTACAGGTTGTGCAGGAAGCATGGCTGGGAAGCCTCAGGAAACTTACAATTACGGCAGAAGGCCAAGGGGAAGCAAGCACTTCTTACCATGGCAGAGAAGAGAGAGAGGGAGGGAGAGAAGGGGAAAGTGCCATACACTTTTCAAAAAATCAGATCTTGTGAGAACTCTACCAAGAGAACAGCAAGAAGGAAGTCCATCACCACGATCCAGTCACTTCCTACCGGGTCCCTCCTACAACACTGGGAACCATAACTCAACATGAGATTTGGGTGGGCACACAGAGCCAAATCCTATCAACAATCATTTGTATTCCAAAACTCAGCATCATGCAATACACCCATGTAACAAATCCATATGTGTACCCCTTGAATCTAAAATAAAATATAAAATTATTTAAAAAAATATTTTTAATACAAAAATAGTTGTTGAATGAATACACTTTCAGAGGACTGTCTGCCTGCAGGGGCGGATTGCTTCACTCCCCTCTTACTGAGGCTTCTCCTTACTGTGTTGCTGCCATCTTTAGGCGCACATCCCTGTACCACCAGGATGGCTCACCCATGTTTCCTTTTACAGCAGGCCTTGTCATGCTCTTCTCTTCATTTATCAGGGGAGTAATTCTTGGGGATTGTAGTAAGGTCAAAGAGATTTACCCATCTGTACCTCCCTCTGAGACATTGGTCTTTCTTCCCTAATCCTAATACTGATCAGTTACCTTATCTTAATATTCAGTTCAAGAATTGTGTTTTCCTTTCTTATCCCTCAGACATTAGTGTAGAATGCCAGCCTTAAATGACATGTTTACAGTGTTTAAATGCAAATATAACCTTTTTACAGGATTTATAATGTTGTTTTCTTAACAGGGTAAGAGGTTTTCAAATGCTTATTTTTAATATGGAAATTAGGCATTATAAACCATTGAGAAGCTCTACTGAATTATCTTTTTCTAAAACTATTGAGTCATTTGATGCATGGTCTCAAATAATTTGCCTCATTTTAAGAATAATGTTTATTTCAAAACTATATTATGGAGGCTGTTCAAATTTGCAGGGCATTTTGTTAGAAGCAAGGAATACAAAGAGAGATGAGTCCACTTGCCTTCAAATAGCTTTTATTTTAGCAAAAAAAAAAAAAAAGACTGGAAAGCATATCTTTGATAGAGTAAAGCTTTGAGTTGAAGTCCTACTCTGTTTCCCATGCTGGAGTGGTATAGTAATATGATTGTGGCTCACTGCAATCTCCACCTCCTGGGTTCAAACGATTCTCCTGCCTTAGCCTCCTGAGTAGTTGGGATTACAAGGGTGAGCCAACAGATCCAGCTAATTTTTTGTATTTTTAGTACAGATGGGGTTTCACCATGTTGGCCAGGCTGGTTTTGAACTCTTGACCTTAAGTGATCCACATACCTCAGCCACCTAACGTAAGCAAGCTTTATATCATGAATTTGAACTTGCTGTTGTGGTCAAACAAGCAGAAGAGGATGAGAGAAGCTGTCTGTAGGTAAGCAGAATTATGAGTTAGCCCGGTGAAGTAAGGAGTGAACTGGAAACTCCAGCAAAGGAAAAACATGAACAAAGAGTCAGAGGAATAAAATAGCATGGTGAAAGAAAAAGTGGCAAAGTTCTGTTATGGCTGAAGTACAAAGACCAAGGGATGAAGAGTACTGGAAAAGCCTAAAGAGAAATGCAGGTGTCGGTTATCACAGAAGACCTGTGTTTGAGAATAAGCAATGCAGGCATTATCCTGGAATACATGGCTGTAGTTGTACACATGAGTTGGGACCTACAGAGGATAAAGTTAGAAATAAAGGCAAAGACCATACCATGGGCCATCCTTTTTGTTAAAAATGTTGAGCTTTAACCTATAGAAAGTATTCAGCCACTGAAAGTTTCAAAGTGAAAAACATAGTAAGTTTTGCTTTTTAGATTAATTACTCTGGTCACATTATAGAGGATAGATTGCAGGGATATCAGTAGAAACAGAAATACTAGTTATAAGACACTAATGAATACTAATGAACTAATAGTAGTTTTATCTATGGTACAGATTTCTAAAATGTAACATTAATTGTTATATAAAAATGTTCTTTCTGTTTACTGTTTAAATATACTAAAAAATTCATATTATTTTGTCCCCTCTCTCTCTCTCTCTCTCTCTATATATATATATATATATATATATATAAACACACACACATATATATATATATATATAAACACACACACATATATATATATATATATATACACACATAATCATTCTCTTTGCTTTTGTTCCCACATGTTTTATTCCCTTACCCTTTCAAAACAATCTGCAATAAGGTATGTATTTTCCACTAAATAAATTTTGAGAGTATGATTCCTTTGAATTGGATTAAATTCATGTGTAGTTGGGGCATATTTTTGGATACAGAATTATTTATAGTGATTCCGTTTATATTATTTTAACCCATATCTCCAATCTGTGATTTCTCATAGCATAAGTTGTAATCCAACCAGCTTCCTGATGTTACGGAATTTGCAATGCAATCCATTATTCAAGTTTAAAAAATCTTCTGTCTTTTGTTTTTTAATTTAGAACTTTTCAGATTTAATTTAGAACTTCTGTCTTTTAAAGTTTTTTAATTCAGAACTTTTTCTCTTTTTTCAGTCAAAAAAAATTCCTTCTGGTATAAGTCAACCCAACCACATTTCAAATTTAAAACTGATAAACTGATTTCTGTCTTCAAATTCTAACATTTAAAACAGATACAGAGAAAAGGAAGGAATTCGCAATTTGAGTTTTGTCCTCAGATAGTTACCCAATCTGTCATACTGCTTGCCATCCTCTATACTTTATAACCTTAGCATTTGGGGATTGTATGGCCTCAACCCAGATAGTAATGTATAGCCCAACTCAAAACTGTGTATAACACAGCACCGTGCTTATCAATCGTTAATACTTAGGTACCAATGCCATTTGTTAAGGAAATTTACCCTGTGTATCTGTCATAACATTTTCTGGGAAAAATCACTTGTAATTATATTAAGCCATAAAAAGGGGTTCCTGAAAATAGCTTATTGACCTACTTTGTATGTAAAAATATAACAAAATCTTTTTTAGTCAGATATGTATGTTCAGAGTTGAAACCATGGAGGGTTTATAAACAACCATAAATCACTAAAGAATAGATTCTCAAGACTTTCTAAGGTTGAGTCATTGAATAATCACTAGAAAAAATTGTAAAACTTTTGTGTTTTAAAGTTGTCCTTCATTTTTAGTTACGTTGTAATTGCCAATATTTCTGATTGGAACACCTCCAACTATCCCAAAAGATGGTACACATTTTTATCACAGCAAGGAAAACAGGAACCAACCATGGAAAATGAAAGGGAATATATTATTCTAGATGAACACATACACAAGTATGTATATGAAGGGAAGAAAAATATAATCTGTTGTTTAGATTTGCCTTGTTCCCAAAGGGAATTCCTTATGCCAAAAGGAGTTGTTAAAAAAAAAATTCTCAAGGGAAATTTCTTGCATTAAGTTACAAATCAATTTCCATAATGTTCAATTCAGAATGTCTGCTGCATTCATTCAGTGTGGCTGACAAAAAAATAAGCATGAGATTGATGCCTCATTTGACTTGGGATTCTCACTCCATAATAAGGCGTACTGGTCATAACATTCTATTTCTGGTAGGAATATCCTTACCCTGTGCTAGTTGAGGGCGAAAACCTCATGGAATAGATGCCATATCAAGGGTACTTCTACAGGTCCTCACAACTTCATTCTTATTTGGGGAAGACACTCCAAATCATGATAGCAAGTAATATCAGATGAATACATAAAGGAATAAATAAGCATTTTCTATAGTTACAAGTAGGGAAACCACTGTTTTAACATTTTTCTCAGACATGCAACATATAAAATAAGATTAAAATTCTTAGACTGACATATTCCTACAAATTTAGAATTCCATACCTACTTTATGAACTATGAAAGTTCTAGAACATTTCTGAAAGTTACCATTGTTCTCTCCACCACTACTGATCTAAAAATCATCATTTTCTGACTCTCATTTCTATATTATGTTTATGTATAAATTATAGGAAAAGAAGTGTGCCAAGACATATGCCTACATCTTTCCAAGATCTCCCATGGTTAGGGCCATCAGTAGGAAAAAACTGAAGCTTATCATTAGCAATTGTTACTGATTGGTAACTTATTAGTAGTAGTAACTTGTTACTGATAACATTATTAATAACATTACTGGTAATGTTTATAACACCAAATTTGCATGATCAGTGAATAATACCTTTAATTTAACTATCTTGCTTTTCAATAGTGAAAAGAACAGGAATTGCATACTCCCAGGAAAGGTGGGTCAGGGAGAGATGATGAAAAAGAAGTCAAGGGCCAGGCCCAGTGGCTCAAGCCTGTAATCTATAATCCCAGCATTTTGCATTTTGGGAGGCTGAGATGGGAGCATTGTTTGAGGCTAGGCATTCTAGACTATAGTGAGCTATAATTGCACCACAGCACTCCAGCCTGGGTGACAGAGTGAGAGGCTATCTTGAAAAAAAGAAAGAAAGAAATGACAAACAGAGAAAGAAAGAGAAAGAAAGAAAAATAGAAGTCATGAATCTATCATGAATCTTTTTTTAGAGACATCAAAACTCACAACCTTTTCAAGATGGGAAATGAGGCCTCACCATCTCATGATGTTCCACCTCTACCCACAACTACATGAACCTGATTTGAGAGCTATGTGATTAAGACTTACCTTCAAATCTACCAATAATTTGAATACTTTGTATATGACTAGGTACTGTGTGAGGTGAATAAGCATCTTGACAAGACATTGTCACTGCCTTTAAGAAAAAGAAAAGACCAATAAACCCAATAAACTTGGGAGAAAGTAACATATATTACAAGTGCAAAGTATATAGTATTGATGTTATATGGAAAAAGGAATCAGAAGACTGGAGGGATTACTGAAGGCCTAAGGAACTGGAAGAACTGCAATTACAGATGCCTTTATTTAGATTTTAAAAAGTAAGATCTAGTAGGTAGAGAGCAAGTAGAAGACATCGTGGGAAAGAGGTATACGCAGCTTTCACAAAGGCAGAGAGGACAGAACAACGTTGAGAATATGGGGAATAGTTAGGGAACTGATTCCCTGAAGCAGTGGCTTTTCGTGGAAAATGAGCCTTGAAACCAATGCAGCGTATTTTAAAATATGTACTTATTTTGGAAAATCTTCTTTTCCTCCCTCCCTCTCTTTCTTACTTATCATCTGTCTATCTATATATCATCTATAAAGTTTTCTAATTCCAAGCTGAATCACAGAAAAGAGGTCAAGATGAGAACACTATAAAGGTCACAGCCTCTGTGGTGTCCCGAAGGCAAATATGGGTAATTTTTTCACTTTTAAGTGAAAGATTACTCATCCCTGATATTCTGGTCTGCACCTGGGACTGATTTCTAGCCCCAGATACAAAAGCCCAGGAAGAAGATGGATAAAACCAAAAGTCTCCATGACATACATGACTACGCATGATAGCCACATGGTAAAACCAACAGAAAGAAAGCCAAAATTCTAATGCCTTTAGCTGAAAAAGTCTCCTTAATAGGTAGCCACACTCTGTTCTAAGAAAATATATCTCATGGGAGCACTCTGGGTAAAATCATATTCCATGAAATAATCACCAGACAGGAAAATTCCTACAGTTTGGAAAATTATTGCAATGGATGAAGTTGGTATATCTGCCAAATTAGAAGCAATTTATTAATGAGAAATTGCACACATATGCTTTTAAAATTCTCATTTTACTATTTACAAGGAAAGGAAATTCAATTTGAAAGCTTTCAATTAAAGGTCAGTTAGGAAGAGTTTCATGTGTTATAGGAAATTGAATCTTAATGCCTCTTAATTTATTCCACCAAATAAATTCCAGAACAACAGTTCTGGGACAATATGGATTAGGTAGCCCTCATGAGCCAAAGGACTCATTGCAGTGAGGTTGAGTTCCAGAGTAATGCTTTCTGGCAGGCCTTCTGGCACACCAAAATGGGAACTTGATGGCCCATGAGATCAACGGCCAGGTTTCTCCTTCAGTGAATCAGATAAATGAGCTCCTTGGCTTAAACATCAGGAGTAAGACATTTACCTGGAATATTTCACCTTTTCATGGAATTCCTGCTTGTCAGCAACTGTGACTGATCAGGACTGGGAGGAGGGAGAATTTCACTTTGTATTTAGATGAGCCAGGAAACAAGTTCAGCTCCTTCTGAATTTGACACTGATCAGAGAGGTGGGTTAACCCTCACCACTACCTGCATTTCCATCCTTTCTGGTTAGGAATAAAAAAGATTTAAAACCTTGAATGTAATGACCTGATATAATAAATACCCATTCTAAATCTCTATCAATCTATCTATCCATCCATATATATCAATCCATACATATATAAAAATAATATATTTCATGTCCATTTTTAAATTTATATACAGTATATAATTATATATAAAAATATATATAATTCAATCCATTTAAAATAGATTACATATATAACAGATTATATATGTAATCTAAAAATCTATAATAGGTTATATATGTAATCTATTTAAAATGGATATGAAATATATATATATAAAATCAGAAAATTCACTATATTGAGATTTTTTCCTTTAAGATTTATCTGATCATTTTCCACTAGAGACTAATGGAGCAACACAAATTCAACCTGTGACCTTCCTTTGCACTTAAAGTGTATCTTTAAAACTGCGTCTGGGGGCTGTCTACTCAGAATCATGTATTCTTTGTTAGGCCCAAATGATGAATAAAATCTTATGAGCTTTCTCTTGTGTTAATTCTGGGTACAACTGCTAATTTCATGTGTCAGCTTGGCTAGGCCATGTTACCCAGATATTTTGTCAATCACCAAGCTAGATGTCACTGCAAAGGTAGATTTTTGGATGAGATTAGTATTCAAATCAATAGACTTTGAGCAAAGCTGATTATCCCACATAATGTTAGGTGAGCCTCATCCAATCAGTCGAAGGCCTTAAGTGGAAAAGACTGAAGTCCCCCAACAAAGAGGGAATTCTGTCTCCAGACTGCCTTTGGACTTGAAATGCAACATCAATCCTTTTCTGGTTCTCCAATATGCTGACCTGCCCTTTAGATTTTGAACTTACTAGCTCTCACAATTGTGTGAGCCAATTCTTTAAAATTTCTCTCTCTATATATATTTTTGAAAGAAAATGATTTGAGAGCTTTCAATTAAAGGTCAATTAAGTAGGATTTCATGTGTTACACACACACACACATTTTATTGTTCTGTTTCTCCATAGAACCATAAGGACAGACATTAGTATATGTGTGTGAGTGTGTATGTCTTGTGGCCTGAGGTTTAATCCTTGTCTCTAGGTAGTCTGGGTACGAGCAATTTTCACACTGTAGTGATTATCCCGATTATAGGGAATCAGGACACAAAGTAATTTTCTGGGCCCCCACAACCAAAATTTCTGCATGGGTATGTCTAGGACGAGGTTCAGGAAACCTGCCTTTTCTATCACATATCCTGAGATTTTCCCAGTGCAATTATTCTATTTAGAAGCAATGCCCTCAGGAGTGTCACTTTTCAAGATGGTATAGGAGATTATACATTATTGGTAACAAGGTTTTCAGAAGAATAAAATATTCCCTCAAGTTTGAATGTGGTGCTGGGGAAATCCAATGGACCTTTCTTGTTGTCGTTTTCTCCTAGATTCTGATTTGTACTTTTTAGGGCAAGAAAAAGTAACTTCTGAATCAAGTAAATAAGATTCTAAACTTCATGTCACTTGTGGAAGCAAGTTAAAAATCACTGAATTTGTGTGACCCATTGACATCATCATCCACAGAACAATTTCTCTCTTTATTTGGAAGAAACAGAAGAGATTCTTTCTAAGATTATTCATGACAGGCAGCCACCCACCTTCAGTCTGAGCACTTTTAATAGTGAGAAACTGGGTGCTTAATATGCAGTGGGTAGTATTTCATGCTGTTATTTCTTCTATTATCATTAACTCACTAATTTGCCAAACATCTATAAAGCATGGACTATATTTCAAGTACTGTGGAAAATATGAGAACATAAGAATAAAACAGTTCTTATTCTTATACAGTTCATCACTATCTAAACATACAAGACACTTTACACAAACACAAATAGATCACAATAGAACTCTCCTAATCAAAGCTTTAAATGTACCAATCTTTTCCAAGCCATGAACATACTGAATTAAATAGTTAAATATGTAGAGCATGGATTTTCAAATAAGACAGATCTGATTTTCTAGATGTGACCTTAGTTAGTGACTTACTTTTCTAAATTGGAAAATGGAGATAATCAGAGTGTCTGCCTCATAGGGTAAATATGACAGTTAACCAAGATAATACCTATAAAATACTCCTACAGTGTCTGAAATGTAATGAGTGCTTCATAAATAACTATTAAAAATGTATAAGCAAACTGTAATTTTCAAGCGTTATGGAAAGGAATTATCATTTATTGATAATTTACTACAGTGCCTGCATTTTGTACAAGGCATTTTACATACATAATACAAAAAAGATATATTTAATGCTGCCCTCTAAAAGACTAGAAATAATCAGACTATCGTTTAATTTTTTTTTTTTTCAAATTAATGGCGTAAAATGCATTAGTCTTCCTGAGAGATTTTAAAAAACATACTGAAGGTGTTTTAACCTACCACAATTATTTTATCATCCAGAGTGAAATGGTGGCGCCCATAAATTCATGTTTACAGCATTGATTTTCTACATGGTAGTGTAATAACCAGCAAGCAACTGTCCCCAGGCTGTGATGAAGCGCTGTGAGCTGTCTTTCCCAGAAACAGTGTAGCTTTGCCCTAAACCATCTGTCTCTTCAGGTACTACTTGTATCCAAGCTATCACAATGTCATGTGTGCAGCGTAAGTAGAGTATGGAGCTATGGAACTGACTGTCGCTAACTGGGCTAAATAATTCCGACCTACACTTTCAGCATTAGAGAAGCCATCTGCTTCCTAATTAAAATTCCCAGCCGGAGACTCTACTCTCAACCTAATAAATATTAATTAGAGCCTGCAGATTCAAAGCAAGAATTATCTTCGTTTGCATTTCAGTTATTTGATTCATAGCCCAAAGTAAATCCTCTGGTTCTATGCATTATTATATCACTCATAGGTTTACATTCAACCATCTACTCATTCTAATATCTATGCAACAAATAATACCAATCACTTATATATCTAAAGCAGTGTTCTGTGTGATACTGAAATGTGGAGATTCTCTTTAGAGAACAGCACTCACTATGTTACATAAATTGTAAAAAAAAAAAAAAAAAAAAAAAACCACAAAACTTCTGATACTCATTTCCATGTGTAATGAGATTCTGTTTCCTTGAAAAGAAGAAAAAAGCTAGATTAACTAGTTCAGACAAAATCAGATCTCTAAGGTCCTTTTGGGTCTACCTTTCCTTCTGTGCATGAAATCTACTATCATCTGTTTAATGGCGAGGGACTCAGAAGAAAGTTGCAAAACATGTTTCAACTCTTCATTCATTTGTATATTCAACAAGTAATTTATTGAGTGTTTTTTGTGGGCCGGACACTGCTAGACACTACGTATGTGGAAATAAAAAAGAGAGACGTGATCACTGGACTCCTAGAGTTAACAGCCTAAAAGGATAGGCACAAAGTAAACAAGGAGATAAGTAAATAAATTTAAGTATTTGATAAGTATTCTGAGGGAAATAACCAGGATGCTGTGATAGAGACGGCTAACCTACATGAGCTAGACAGGTCCTAGAAGGTGACATTTAAACTTTTCATTTAAAATTGGAAATAAGCCAATATTATGAGAATCACTGAGAGTCATACACGCAAAGGGATGAAAGATGTGTATGTATGCACACGTGTATGCATGGAAGGCGCAGGAAGTAGACACAAGGTACAATGAGAGTGTGTGTATGAAGGCTAATGGAAAATTAATAACCTCTGAGATGTGTTATAATTTATTGTTCTCTCAACATACTCCCATCCAGGAACCCCTGGTCTAATATATTTGTGTCTACATGTTCTTTTGCATAAATAAATCCTCCCTCCTTGCATCAAATCCCCAATCTGCTTGTCATTGCGTGACTTGTCAACAAAGAACTACCAGGAAGTATGAATATTTATGTTAAATAAGTCAGAAAGAAATGAAACCTTCCTCGCCTTGATGATAATGGGGCTTCAATACTCATGTTAGTGTCACTGGCCCAGCTAGAGACTTTCTCTTGCAGGTGACCACCTGGTGTAAGCAGGACTGAAGGACACATCTCTAGGATGCAGGCTTGGCATAGGATTTGCTTTATAATTCTTCACTGAAGCACGATTCTTGGCTTCACTTCAGAAGGGAGCATTATTCTTTTTGCTACAACACCACTGACCATGTTCTCATAAGGTCAAAGCCAGTGTAAATGGAGCTCTATCCTGAAGCCACAAAACATGGTTTGCGTTTGTTTATATTTCAGACCTCTCACAACTGACTTTCGCCCAAATCTCTCTATGCTCTTTATTAGCCAGCATCCTGCTTGCTGGGTCGATAAACTGCTTGCGAGCACACTGTAGCTGGAGGCACTGTGCTCGCTTCTCCTTTGCGCCATGCTTATTTGCTAATCACTGCAGAGCTGGTATTCAGTCTGTGCCATTCCCTCCAGAAAATAGATTCCTTTAAACTGAAAGAGCTGGCAGTTACTCTCTGACTCCCCAAAACCTTGCCCCTTAATCTGATGATTAGATTTTGGTTTATACTTAAAAATCCAGTGACTACAATGATCAATTCTTTTGTTCACTTTATGATGTCATACGCTTAATTCAGAACGTTCTGCATTACAGTCTAATACAGCGACCCCCAGACTTTTTGGCACCAGAGACTGATTTTGTTGAAAACAATTTTTCCATGGACAGGGGTGGGGGATGATTTGGGGATGAAACTGTTCCACCTCAGATCATCAGGCATTAGATTCTCATGAGAACCTAATTAGATCAGCCTAGATGCCTCACATGTGCAGTTCACAATAGGGTTCATGCGCCTTTGAGAATTTAATGCTGCTGCCTGTCTGACCGGAGGTGAAGCTAAGAGGGTAATGCTCACTGGCTCACCTCTGGCTGTGTGGCCCAGTTCCTAACATGCCATGGACCAGTACAGATCCACCACCAGGGGTTGGTAACCTCTGGTCTAATAGATTTGTGTCTACACGTTCCTTTGCATAAACAAATGCAAAAACATTGTCCCTCGCCTGAAACACTGTCCCTTGTAGATCTAAATCCCAGTCGCCCCTCCTTTTAGGTTTTCTGTAAGAGAAAGTGAAACCAAGAATAAGTGAAACCTGCTCGCTATCAGAGTAATCTCTTTATTTTAAATGTCCTGTCTCTTATTAGCACTGATACTCACTAGGTAGTGATAACATCTATCAGTAGAATTTTTTCTTACATGACCCTAATTAAGCTATAAACTCTAAGGATATAAGACTGTATCTCCTACTTTGTTTTCCTCAGCATTCTGTTCCAAAGGATAGGTGCTAAATGGCAGACCTAACCTTACTATCTCCCTGTAAAAATTACACATATTCTTTACCTAAGCTTTCTGTCATATCACCATGGAGGACTCAGTGAAATGAAGATCGTGGGGTTTTAACTCAGATAGACCAAAGCCTGAAATACAACAGCACTGCTCATTAGCTAAGTCACCTTGGAAATTATATCCAGTTGCATGCACATGAGTATCTAAAATTCTTTCTAGACTGGGGAGAATATCCAATTCTGAAAGTCCATGTGGGAGCTGGGAAACTGTTTTCAATTGGAGAGCTGAAGAGGAACAAAAGTTCTCTCCTTTCAGGCACCTATCCACAGTCAGGCATGGATGAGATGCAGGTTCCCAAGTAGGACACTGAATCTTTAGTCAGTGTCACCAAGATGAAGGAACAGTTAATAGTGAATTCATTACATAGTGTCCAGTGGTGGCTGGTGTGTGGTCTAGAACTATGAAGAACAAGTGCTGAGCAGGCGGGTCCTGCCATGCCATTCCTATGGTGTAGCCTCTGCTATGGTTCCATCTTTTAGACTCCCTTGATTCTGTCTATTGTGCTGTTTTCCTTTGCTGGTTAAATGAACCAGAGTTGTTTTCCCAGGTTGGCAACTAAAAATCATGACCGATAGACTTGTTTAAAAAACTGAGATGATAATATCTGCCCCCCTTTTATCTAAATAAAATATTATTTATAAAATATCTAACAGGGAACCAGTAACATAGGAACAAATTAATAGTTAATAGTTATTTTAAAATAATAACATCCTGTTCATTTGCCATTTGCCATTTTCTATGCCTTTACTCAAAATAACGAATCTGTAAGCATTAACCTGCTTTTTCGGGAGTCCGCAGATAAACTGCAGTTTTTGTTGTTAATTCTTTTATTAAAATGCTTTGGCCAACCCTGCTCACATTCGGCTTAAGCCAGCTCTTCTTTAAAGAGATGCTTGGTTGCATTTGCTGCTAGCCCATCTCCACCCCTCTTCCCAGCCCTGAGGGGTCAGGGAGCTTCACTTCCATGACATTGTTGCTATTTTGTTGGTGAATGTTCATCACAGTCTGGAAGTGATGCTAATGAAACTATTAAACATGGGCTATGTGATTGTGTAGGAAATCCATATCCAAGGGTCCCCGATGTCTTCCCAGCCCCCTCATCTGACAGTTATCCATCTTTCCTCTAGATGCCCACGGCACTAACTCTGTGCCATTCAGTGATAATACACCAGCTCCTACTTTGAATTTTAGTTATTTGGGGTGCATTTCTTATCCTTTTTGGACAGAACTGTAAGATTCTTTACGGTTGGATCTATGACTGCATTATGTAATACATACAATGCCTGGTAATTATTTCAAATTAATGATTACTTAAAAATTAACATAATTAGAAACTATAGAGGATCACGCTGAAGTACCGCAAGGATGTTCAGCATATTTTCCAGCTTTTTTCTAATTCCAATAAATTAGAAAATTTAAATAAAATTGTTAAATTACTAAAGAAAAATAGCATTGCAATTTAAATCAAGAAGAAACATAATTTATGGGCCAGGCATGGTGGCTCATGCCTGTAATCCCAGCACTTTGGGAGGCCGAGGCAAGCAGATCACCTAAGGTCAGGAGTTCAAGACCAGCCTGGCCAACATGGAGAAATCCCGTTTCTACTAAAAATTCAAAAATTAGCCAGGGGTAGTGGTGGGCGCCTGTAGTCCCAGCTACTCAGGAGGCTGAGGCAGGAGAATCTCTTGAACCCAGGAGACAGATATTGCATTGAGCTGAGATCGTGCTACTGCACACCAGCCTGGGCAACAGAGCGAAACTCCATCAAAAACAACAACAACAACAAAATATAATTTGTGAATATTTCTATGACTATCAAAAGTCTTGATCAATGTTTCCATGAAGAAAACATTATGCTCAGCTGAGTTTTGCCAATGAATTCTGTTGTGATTATTACAGATAATAAATTGCCTACATATACAAATACACTATAAAGATGATAAATAATAATAAATTTAGAATGGTGACTATGAAGTCCATATGCAAAAATCAAATGCATTTCTAGAGAAATGTGAATCAACTCCACAATGAGATACTCTTTCACACCGGCCAGAATGGCTGTTAATGAAAAGTTTAAAATAACAGATGCTGATGAGGTTGCAGAGAACAAGGAATACTTATACAGTGCTGGTGGGATTGTAAATTAGTTCAACCATTATGGTAGGTAAGCAGTGTGGTAATTCCTCAAAGAACCAAAAACAGAACTACCATTTAACCCAGCAATCCACTGCTGGGTATATACCCAAAGGAATATTCTCTTATGATAACATAACATGCATGCACATGTTCTTTGCAGCACAATTCATAATAACAATGACATGGAATCAACCTAAATACTCATTAACGGTAGACTGAATAAAGAAAATGTGATTCATATGCACCATAGAATGCTCTGCAGCCATAAAAAAGAATGAGATCATGTCCTTTGCAGGAACATGGTTAGAAATGGAGGTTTTATTGCTAGCAAACTAAAGCAGGAATAGAAAACCGAATAGTGTATGTTCTTACTCCTAAGTGGGGGCTGAATAATGAGAACACATGGACAGAATGAGGAGAGCAACAGACACTGGGGCCTCTTGGGGGAGAACGATGGGAGGAGAACAAGGTTGAGAAACAGAAAGAACTATCGGGTACTATTGTTAGTATCCAGGTAATGAAATAATCTGTACACCAAAGCCTTGAGTCACAAGTTTACCTACATAACAAACCTGCACATGTACCAATGAACCTGAAGGTTAAATATTTAAAAAATGGTATATCATGCAATAAACCTAGCATAATATTTGAATGTACTGAAAGCAGTGAGTGATAATAGTAACAATGAGATAATCACTATAAGGAATAAACTAAATATAACGTGAAAAAATATATGATTTATGAAGAATAGACTATACAGTAGGAAAAGCAATTAAAGTACCTGAAAAAATCATTAATCAAAAAATTACTTTGCAGCAAATCTTAAAAGACCTATAGAAATGGCGATAAATACCATGATCATGACTAGACATTAATCTATAAGGTTGTAATTATCATTTCTCCCTATATATCTTCATAAATTTTATGTAATTTCAATAAAAAACAATCGTATGCTTTGAAAGTAAGCTATTGGCAAAAGTAATATACAAAAGCAAAATCCAAGAATAGTCAGGATACTAAAGAAGAATAAGATTACCCAGTGCTTAGCCCGAGTTCCCTGGAAAATTTGACGTGTTAATTCTACATTAATGGATCTTATCTCAGATATATATGTGTGAGGGAAAAACAGAAGTATAGCAAGGAGGAAGAATTTATACAAAAAGTGAAATAATAATTTTAAAAAACATATCTAAAATTTGGTAAGGGGAGTGAATCTATAGAGGCTGCATGAATGCATTGAATTGACTAAAAACACTGATTTTCTAGAACAATCCTTAGGATTGAGAAAAACATTTTTTCTCTAGGTTCCTTTTCTCTTCCTGGTCAGATTTGTCCAAGTAGCTTTAACTTCCTGCGCATACTCCCTGGCTCTTCTGGGCAGTTCCTAGGGACTCCCAATGCCACAACAATAGCATAAACTATAGTATAAACCATACTTAGGGGTGAGCAAGCAAGTGGGCATGAACCAGCAATCATCCCAACCTGCAGGATCTAACTGCAACCTCCCAGGCTTAACTAGGCAAGCCAGTGTTTGCACATGGATGCAAGAAAATCTCAAAGGAGCAAGGCCTGGGAAGGAGGGAAACTCTTATTCTGTGTTGGTGGGATTGGTATAACTACAATGGAAATTGTAACTACTATGGAAAACAATTTTTCATCATTTTGTAAAATTAAACATTTGTGTATGTCTTGACCCTGTTTGTAAATGTAAGATTACTTGTTTTTAAACATCAAGAACAATGGCAAGCATTGCTCATAAGAGGAGTTTTCACAACAGCAAAATAATGCAAACAATTCCTGGTGAGTGGTTAAAAGAAATTTGTTATATTAACACAGTACAATAATGCAGCACTGAGAAAATGAATAAATTATATCTACACACAAATTCATAGATGAATATAAGCATTATAATAAAGGAAACAAGCATTCTTTAGAAAATGGCATACAATCTACCAATTTTATAGGTATCAGAAAACAAACTTGTCATGATATATATGGAAACACTATGACTGCAACGTAAGTGAATGACAGATTGAACATAGTCCTCACCTCTGGGGAAGGTGCAAATCAGTGGAATACAGAAGTAGCACACAAGTAGCTACGCATTAACGTCATTGGTCACATTCTACTTCTATAGATTAGTATTGCCACCATGGTGTTCATTTTGTCGCCTTTGCAGGAAGATACTACTGCAGTGGCCATCTTGTGAGTCCTACAGTGGCCTCCTGGTTTTGTCTCCTCATTCTTTGCTCCCCTGCCAACATCCACTGTGGAGTACCAGGACATTTCTATGAACTGGACATCACACTTTTAAAAGACTGGTCTGATGTTAGCTTTCGCAGCATGACATGAATAGAAAAGTTAGAAAATCTACATAATAATGCAAATCCATGACTCCGTCTGTGTTCTCCATCTTAAGGATTTGTGCGAACAGCTTCCAAATTGCATAAGTGAGAAGCATATAACATTCATGACCCTTACCCCACCTGCGCCCACCTCATTTCCACTAAATTACCAACTTTTCTTAAAGCTACATAATAGCTTTTGAATCGGTCTACTTTTCTACATTTTTTCCTGCTCATACTCTAGAGAAGACAACCATGTTATATAGCCCTCTCGATTACTGCAATGTAATTGATTCTCCACATCCCCTGCCATGTGCCCCCAATACTTTCTTTATGCCATGTATCAAGTTCCTTTTTCCCTAAACACAAATTGAATAGCTCTCTAACTGAGAAGATTCCTCATTGCCCTCAGGATAAAATGCAACTTTCCCAAAATCTGCTAAACATCCCTGCTAGTTGATCTGGCCCTTGTGCACCCTCAGGTTTCATCTGTTGATATTACTCTTTGATAACTGCCCAGCTATTATAAGCTTCCGACTATTCCCATGTTTCTCTTGCTTGCCAATGTTTCACATGCCTAGAATGACCTTCTACAATTCCCTGACTGCTTCCTGCTCCTCAGAATAACATAACTTATGCTCACTTCATAATGCTGGCCTCTTTAGAGCGATCACACATATCTCCTACATATTCCCATGCAACTTGTACTCATTCTTATCACATACTTATTGCTGCATTCAGATCTTAGAAGCCACAAGCGCTAAGAAGTCGACAGAGTCCTTCCTAGCCTGCCACGTGTAATTCGAAATGAAAATGATACTGAACCATAAAGTCAGTACATGGAAATCTAACAAAGTGCTGATTTTTTCCAGTATGACTCTGTGCTGCTAGTGTTGAAAAATCAACTCTGCAATTAAAAAAATTGGTGTCTCTGGATTGCTTTGACCCTAATGAAAACTGGCTTTTTTACTGAATAATTTACTATTGCATGCATTTACTGTGATGTTTTAAAATTGCCTGTCTTCTTATATCTTTCTACCTCAAGGGTATAGATTATGCCTTGGTAACTACTTGATCTCAGTGTCTGCCCCAGAATAGCTGCTCCATACAAATTGTCAATGGAAGGAAGAAATAAATGAATAAATGAATGGTCACAGACTGTCGCTTTTTGCCTTGCTGCTAATTATAAAAATGACCTCTTAGTTTCCCAATTCAGCTGTACTTTTCTCAGCAATATATTTCATTTATGAGAAGCCAGCCACCAAACTAAATGAGCAGACAATTATCCTATGACTGCTTTTTAAATATTCCTGAAATAGTATTCTTCCAAATGGTGTGTTTCAGCCATAACGACTCAAAAGTGACTTCTAGTTTTTCAAAATTAACAAAAAGCCATTAGAGATGGAAAACATTATAAGAAAAATAAACCTCACCTTTTCAAGTGTTTTATTTTCCAAATAGACAAGCTAGAGGCATTGTTTCTCAATTTACCATAGACCTCTTTATCTACATGTGCATTAAAAAATGCTCCAAATATGGCAGCTTAAAACCACAAATATTTAATTTTTAATTTTAATTTCTTTATCTCACAGTTTCTGTGAGTCAGGAATCAGGGGCAGCTTAGTTAGCTAAGAAAGACTCCGCTCAGGGTCTTTCATGAGGCTACTATCAAGATGCTGGCCAAGACTGCAGTCATCTGTGACTTGGCTGTGTCAAGTCACAAGACGGGAGGATTCGTCTTTTTGCTTATGGGCTTCTCCGTAGGACTGCTGTTCATGACATGGCTTCCCCCTGAAAGAGTAATGTGAGAGTGAAAAAGTGAGTGTGGGGTGTATGTGTGTGTGAAAGAGAGAGAGAGACCTGAGTCAGAACCCACACAGTCTTTTATAATCTTCTTTTGGAAGTAGCATATCATCACATCCTTTTATGGGTCCTGATGCAGCTCTTGGAAGGGGATTTACATGAAAGTATGAAGATGACTAGGAGGCGATATTGCTGCCACCATTGTGGAGTCTATCACAGGAAGAGTTGTAGTAGAAGAAGAAATAGATGGCATGATCTAGCTTATGTTTAATTATTCTGGATGCATTGTGGAAAATAAAACATAAAGAATCAAGAATAGAAACATGTAGAGCAGTAGAAAGCCATTGACATAACTGAGAAAATAGATGATAGATTTGTTGATCACAAAAGGATGGTAGAAGTCATGGTATTGAGAAGTGATCAAGCTCTATGTATATTTTGAAGGTAGAAACAGGAGAATTTACTGAGGGATTGCACATGAAGTTGGGGAACACGGAAAATGAAAGACAAAGCCAGAATTTAGTCTAAGAAACTGAATGAATGGTGGCAACATGTATTAAAAAGAGAAAGTTTGAGAGAGAAGCCAATGTGGTAAGTAGGAGAGGGAATAAAAAATCTGGTTGAAATGTATTATTAAGTTTGAGAGGCTTACTAGACTTGCAAGTAGCGAGATCAGGTAGGCTGTTACATTTACACATTTTGATTACATGGGAGAGGTTGAGGCTGTAAGTATAAAAAAGTGTGAGTGATAAGATGTAATTGCAGTCATCATAGTGCAGAAGAATTTAGAAACATAGTGTAGATAAGATAACCTAAGAAATAAGTGTAGAGACAGAAAAGACAAAAGTCAGAGGGCTGAACTCTGTGATACTCCCACCATTACACTTTTCCCTCCCTATTCCTTTGCTGACACCATTCCTTCTACTCAGAACAACTTTACTCACTTTTCCTAATAGAAAAGCATCCGTCCTTTAAGATCTAACTCAGAACGCATCATATTTGAAAGACTGGCCATTTAGCCAGGGTTTCCCAGAGAAACAGAGCCAAATCCTTACCATAAATCCACATATTTGTAAGGCACTGGTTCTTATGATTATGAAGGCTGACAAGTCCCAAGATCTACAGAGTGAGTCAGAAAACTGGCGGCCTGGGAAAGCCAGTGGTTTAGTTCCAGTTTGAGTCTGAAGGCCTGAGAACCAAGAGAATGGATGCTGCCATTCCAGTCTGAAGGCTGGCAGGCTCAAGACAAAGGAAGAACCGATGTTTTTATTCAAATCCAAAGTTAAGGACAAAAATGCCTACATCCAAGTTTCAAGGCCATCAGACAGGAGGAATTTTATCATGCTTGAGGGAGGTCAGGCTTTTTGATCTTCCCAGGCCTTGACCTAATTGGATGAGGCTTACCCACATTAAGGAGGGCAATCAGCTTTAAACAGCATAAAGATTAAATGTCAATCCTGTAGAAGAGAAAAAGTAATAACTTTCCCTCACGCATTCCAAGAGTCATGTTTTACACCCTTCTTACAGAAGACAAATTAACAAGAGAAAAGCATAATATGTTTTTAAATGAAAGTTTTATGCAACATAGGAGGTTTCAGAAATAAATACCCCAAACCTAGAAAAAACTGTGCATTCTTATGCAAAGTCTGATTAAAGAAGTAGAGAAACATGCTTTGAGTAAAAGGGTATGATCCATTGGTAATAAACTGAAGGAAGAGCACAGCAAGGCTTGTCTGTTCAGACTCTGCTTGGCCTTTAAGTAGAGAGCAGAGCTCATCTGGAATAAGGATCTTACAACCTACTTTCAGGTAAGGCAAGTCAGAGAATGGCTCTATGATCATTTTTCCCACAGAAAGGCGAGGGAAGGTCAGAAATTGACCTTTCTAGGTTTTATGGCTTGCTTTGGGGAGAAGAATTCTAGTCTCTATGTCCTACTTGAAAGGGAGAAGAAACAATGAGAGACCTTGCTTCTGAAGCCCTCCCCATCTCCTGCAATGCGAAGTAATCATCAGGTCAATGCACCACAGTCTGAGTATCATTGTGTTCTCAGCCCTGACAATCTCATCCAAAAACGTTCTCACAGATACATCCAGAGTAATATTTGACAAATTCCTGTAAACCCATGGCCCAGTCAAGCTGATACATAAAATTAACCTTCACATTGGTCTCATAGTAGGCTGAAAAACACCTCACACCACCAAATACTTCTACATAATAATCCCTGGAAATGTCACCTTGTATGACAGAAGGGACTTTGCAGTTGTCATTAAGTTAAGGGGAGGTTATCCTAGTTTATTGGTGGGCCCATGGAAGCACAAGGGTACTTATGAGGGGGATGTAGGAGGATTTAGAGTCAGTGAGGTGACAGTGTAAGGATGAAGCAGAGACTGAAGTGATGCAGTCTGAAGACAGAAAAGTCCACAAGCCTCTACAAAGGCAAGCATTTCTGTTCCCAGCATTGCCTCTTTCCATTCACCATCCGTTTCCTTACACTGGGCTTACTATTGTCAGGCTGTCTAAACCATAGGTTGTTCAAAACCTCCTTGCACATTTCCTTAGGGCAAAGGGCAATGTGCTTTGCAAAGTTAAGTCCTAGATAAGGGTTTTGGTAAAAGGTCTTTTATTTCCATAAAAAGTTAGGTGTCTTTGTCGTGTCCTTGCTCTAGATCACCTTATAGGTCTAACTGAAGAATAATAACAGTCAAAACATAAAAATAAATGCAAACCTCTCGGTCTCAAGAGCTCTAAGCATATAAGAAGAGGAAAAAAAAAATAAACCTTTGTGAGTTAAAGTTAAATCCTTTAGATGTTTCCAATGTTCAGCTTTGAATTCCAATAATCAGCACAGAATATTGGTATGTGATTCCTATAAGTCTTTGATGAATACTTCTTTTTAAGAATTTAGTTTATCTTTCACAGCATTTTAGTAATCACTCATGCTGTTATGAAAATTGGATAACGGCCCACAATACATTCTGAAATAAAAAAGAATGCAAGGGGAAATACAGTGAGAAAACCCACAACACAAAGGTATTATCAATTCAGGCTCAATCAGGCTTCTCAGGTGGAATCAGTCTTAATTCAAAGGCCCCTCTCCTCAGAGATGGAGACAAGTGATACATTTCTCCGTGGCCTTTCAGCGCTTTTCATTCCACACAATCATAGCATATGCCAAGTATGAAAGCCATGCTTTCGAAAATATGTAACAGGACATTGAAATGAGAAAAGGGAAAGAGGCAGAAAGACATTTTATTGAGAAACATTTGTGGAGCTTAGCTTAAAATTGGGCACTTGCCTTTGATGGGTCTGCTTTTAAAATAGGAAATTGATTTTCAGTTAACCAACTGAAAGAAAAATGCACAGTTACACTCTCGCTCTTAATTCTGCAGGCAGCCCTTCCTTCCTAACCGACTTTCCTTGTAAAGGCATTTGAATACTTTGCAAATAAAAAGTGCATAGGGTTTATGCATGCTGTGTCCTGAGCGGTTCAGTCTAAAATTATGTTGCTGTGCCTTCTGTTTTCCCCAGGACTGAGAAAAAAGAACACTCCCATAAAAGTAGGATGCATTTCAGAGAAAATCGTGTGTGCAGGCCCAGGCAGCTCTTCGAAATGTGACAAGGTTTAATAAGAGAATTACATTCTAGTATATAAAATGTGACATGTGAATTAATTACTGATGCTAACTTGATTTACATTAAATTGCCAGTGATTTGTCATTTTAAATTATCTATGAAAAAATTATTTCGGTTTATGACCCATTTCAAATGGGGAACTTTATGTAGGCAAGATAGTGCCGTGGAGAGGAAATACTTTAGAGACTTTTGCTTGTTTTCCTTATTCTGCTGCTATCATCTCTTTGAACACAGACGTGTGTGTCTTCTTAATCTCCCCAGTTCCTAGCATAGTGTCTAACACATACTAGGCTCTCAAAAAATATTCTGAATGAATGATTGAATGAATAGTACCTGATAGCTGATATTTCATTTCACAAGGATGTTTCTAAATTTTTGCAAATCAAATCAAAAAGTGTTGGTTATATATACTGTACATTGTCATCTAACCACAATATCATAAAATATGAAAATGAGAGGCCAGCTACATCAACCTTCTAATGCCTGATGCAGCATTCAAATAAGGGGTCATCCTATCTCTGCTTAACCCTGCAAATTATAGGAGACTCGTCACAGTCACATTGTGAGGAAGCCCACACGCTATTTGTATAGCTTCTTTTCTTAAAAATATCTCACCTTTTATTGTGCTCAAATACAGCTGCCTACCACCTACTACCATTCTTCCCTCTGGGATAATATGTGTAACAAGATGTTAAATGCAACTATTTCTGTTGTATTGGAGCTTCAACAAAGACTCCAACAGCTGAAAACAAACTAGTTGGTGCAAGGGACATTTATATCCTAATGTAAGATGAAGTAGCATGTTACATTAGGATATAAGTGTGGTATTCAGGACATACAATGGAGTTGGCTCCAACCTAGTTCTTTCCACTTTAGTCAATTATCTGCAGCCCAGCTATTCAAGCAAATGCTAATAGAGTTCAAGGGACACTATCCCCAAATATAGCTTACTGGCATTTGAAAAAACAGCAGAAGCAGAATGTCACTCTGACCTTCCCTATTTTCCCCTGAAATAGGCCATAAGAACTCGAAATGAATTGCTGATCTTCTCCTGAAGTAGGTCATAAGAACTTCACGTGAGAGGTGCCCACTCGATACCCAGAGGAAAGGAACAAATTTACCTTTGAAGGCACAGGGACATAGAGGAGAATCTGAACAAGCAGGCCTTGCTAAGCTTCCCCCAGTCTAGAACTATTAGATCATACCCCTTTTGTCTAATCATACTCTCTGCAACTATCCACTTCATCATAGAGCCTTAAAATGCACACGTTTCTCTGTTTCACAGGATCTTCATTTCTGAAGGCTGTCATCTCACATAAAACCTATTTTACATAAATGTATGATTTTCTGTTGTTAATCTGTCTTTTGATATAGGGGCATTAGCCACGAACATAAGATGGGAAGAAGATATGTCTTCTTCCCTACACAGAGAATGTGTTGTCAGAGGCTGAAAAGATAGAGTGAGAATTCTTTTCCTCCAAGTTTTCAGAAATCTGCAGTTGCTTTTATCTTCTTGCCATTTCAAGTCAAGTAAGTGGAGGCCTAAAAAGAAATAGCTTTATATGCATTTCCTGGAGTTTGAAAGACAGAGAACCTGGTGTTTAACTTTTGTCTGAAAGCTTTAAGGTAGGAAGCTGTGGCTAAAACACCCTTATCTGGAAATAGAAAGAAGGGCTTGCTTTGAAAATGGTATGAGAAGTCTGAGTATTCCACTGGTTTCAACCAGGCCAGATGTGGCCATCACAGAGAAGAGCCCTGTTGTGTTTCTTGAGAAAGACTCTTCCCTAGAAGAATAACTAGAAATTAGAATAGCTCTGCAAGAAAGGTAAGCTCCTGGAAACCAAGAGTTGGAGAAATTACAAAAGGCTAGTTGGAAATGGCAACACCCTCATCACAGCATGGAAAATGGAAACACACCATGTCATGAGGCACCATGGCTGATTCCAACTCTTATGTGTCAAGTGTACATCTTCTCTCTTCATCTCCCAGTGGAACCCAAAGCATCACCTACTAAATATAATGTGAGAGGCAGAAGAAAATAGAGGTAAAATTGACCATATCATCTTCTCCTCCTGCAGATTTCCAAGTCAAAATAAGGCCTGATCTAGGGAAAATAAGTTTTAATTTGACTTATATTTAGGGGCTTCATGTTGCTTGAAACAAGATTTTATTTCCAGGAAAAACAAACAACAAAAGATTTTTCATACATTGCCTGACTGTTACTGGGAAAGCTATGAGCCTTGCCCAAGATTACAGACAGATTTAGGGAAAATAAATGGAAAGACTAGATTTGATATGGTAGCAGTGGAAAGGAATAAAGTGATTTCCTGTTAATATATCAGTAAACAAATTCACTCACAAATAGGTTTACACGTAGAATATAAAATTCCTCTTCCACGTAGCAATTCTTCAAATATTTATTTGCATGTAAGTCTCTTACGATATCTGCATCTTTATTTCTATGTGTGGGGTAGGTGACTTGATGAGGGATGAGTTTAATTGATGGCACATTAGGAAAAGATGTGGAAGACTTTAAAGTAGGCAAACAAGATTGCAGCACTTTCTTTTCATAGAATGATGGGCATTGTCTAGAAAACAGTGTACAAATTGTCCGATTCTATAGTCATCTTTGACTTGATTTGACTCAGTTAATTTATAACTCTGTAGAGATGGAAGTTAACTAGTAGAAAACTGATGGTAAGGCAAATATTTTCTAAGTCTTTGCAAACGATTGCTATTCGTAGAAATGCAAACTAGGTTTTACAAGTTGAAAACACAAATTTCTATCAATCAAATCCTCATCCGAGCAGTCTGAAATATCTTACCAATGCCCTCATTAATTGGTGAGTTATATTAAATTGTTGACACGTGTTTATTTTATATTTGTGTGAGAGGGATGACCGAACTTACTTTTAAAAAATTTCTCTTTTGGGAAAAGGCAGAGAGAGTTGTCAGAAGATATTAATCACTCAGAACTTTGGATTTTCTGAAAGATAACCAAAGTAATGAAGGCTATCTGATTGGAATCCAAGGGGATAAATGATGCTGATAAGTGATTTACCAAATTAGGTACGAAGGACAGTTTATACTGCGCCACAGTGTATATTCAGGAAGTGGGACTAACCTCTACTAGATGTACAAGAGTCAGCAGCATAGAGCAACTTTGTGGGATCTGGTAAGAGTTATGATAGAAAGCTCATGTCCTTATGACTGATACTTGCTGTGGTAGGATGGTCAGGAGAGCTGACTGAATTCAGAGGCAAGGGATTGGACAGATAGGACTGACTGAAACCTTATGCATGGAAGAAGGTTTCAGAGGCATTCAAACCAGTGTGACACCATCTTGAATAGGGGCTGGGTGAAATGAGGCTGAGACCTGTTGGGCTGCATTCCCAGGAAGTTAGGCATTCTTGGTCACAGGATGAGATAGGAGGTCCATGCAAAATACAGGTCACAAAGAACCTATTGATAAAACAGGATGTGGCAAAGAAGCCGGCACAAACTTGCCAAATCTAAGATGGTGATGAAAGTGAGCTCTGGTAGTTTTCACTGCTCATAATTTGACACTCCCATCAGTGCCATGACAGCTTACAAATGCCATGGCAATGTCCAGCAGTCACTCTATATCCAAAAAGGGGAGAAACTCTCAATTCTGAGAATTGTCTGCCCCCTCCCTGAAAACCTCATGAATAATCCAATCTTTCTCTATTATATAATCAAGAAATAATCATAAAAATAGCCAACCAGTGGCCTTTGGGGATGGTCTTCTATGGAGGAGCCATTCTTTTATTCCTTTACTTTTTAAAATAAACTTGCTTTCACTTTTCTCTGTGGATTTGCCCCAAATTCTTTCTTGCACAGGATCTAAAAACCTTCTCTTGGGGTCTGGTTTGAGACTCCTTTCTGGTAACAAAGGAATGTCTTATTTATTCTTATAGCTTCAATTTTTACCTCTTAGATGTTTCTATATGCTGAACACTTGAAACATATATGCTAGACGCTTTCCAAGCCTTCTATTGTCTGAAACAAGAGAGGAGAACATCTATTTTTCTAGTTAACATTTCCCATTTCATATAATAAACCACAATAGCAATAAACACCCACAGGTAGTTTTATTTCCTAATCATTTTCCCTAACACTGAAAATTCCTCAGACATTTGTTTCCCAAGTTATGGTAGGCAACTTTACGTTCTACCATTGCATTGCACAGATCACCATCCTTTCAAACTGAGTTTTTTTCTGATTTTCATTCCTGCTCACTCTGCCACTGATACGCATTTTAGTATTTGTCCTGGTAGCACACTCTTTCTCCTGGTGCTGATTTCTATATTCATCAGGAGACACTGGTCATACTGCAGTAACGAACAGCTCCAAAATCCCCATGGCTTAACACAAACTTTTTTATATTGAATTTACACTAATTTCACGATGTGCCTAAGTAAGCCTCCAGAGCAACTGACCTCAATGTGAATTACCAATTTATGCTGCTTCAATCTTGTGGCTCTGCCATCTTAACACGAGACTTTCTCAAAATGATTCCAGTAAGAAAGGGTAAATCTGAATAATTCTGCACTGCTAATTCAGGGGCATGTCTCAAGAATGATTTTGGTAACTTCCTTTAACAGCTCGTTGTCTCAACTAGCCACATGCTCCACTTAGCTGAGGTTTACTAGGACCTATGTGTTCAGAGTAGGGTTTCTTGGAATGGTGCTTAGATCTCTGGGTAGGGAGCGCTTCCTATCTCTAACTGGTATTACAGAAGCTCAAGACAGGGACCTACAAAACTTGTGATCAAGGTCTGAGATGGGGCTACCATCTAGCCCTCTCTAGTAAAACTGGGAGGAAAACTGAAGCTGGTCAGGGCAGCACCAAAAGCAGCTGGAGGTTGGAGCCAATAGCCAGTGGGTGGAGCCTGACTGACAGGAGCAATAAACAAAATCAATCAATCAGATTAATAAATATCTTACCACCACCATTACTTCAATCTTCTAATGTTCTTCTAACCTAAAAGTAAGCCATTTGGCAAGAGTATCTTGTATGCATAGTTGGCAGAATCCCAGTCTTGTTTTTAACAGAGTCAAGAAAGGTGAATTTGGATTTGAAAGAAGATAATAAATAAGTAAACCAGCATAATCCAGCCCTTTGGCTGCTAAGCAAACTTACATATCATCCTACACATATTTGACTCTGTAGATAACAAGATAAAAATGACTTCCTCTACCTAATAAGATGTTTTTCTTTGGGCAAATGGAGATGCTCTCATTTACTTTGTAAATGGGATAGGAACAAAGACACCACACAAGGACAATTTCTTTTTTAGCTCAGTCACAAAAATTACTTGAATATCCTTTAACCCAAACATTAAATTATAAAGATAACTATCACCAATGAATCATTCTCATATATAATAATAAGCAAAAAGCTGAAAAGGGAAAATTGGTATGTTATATATCAATCAACAAGTCATTCTTCACAATTTCTGCAACAACTGTGGTAGGTACATGTGCATAGTTACCATAATCCTCATATGTGCATTGTTTCTGTAGCTAAGCATAAAGCTGTAGTTTAGATTTGTTTTTACTTTTTTAAAACTATTCATTGCACTTCTTCTTTGTACCTCCAGTTGTCTTACTTCCTCACTCAGTGGAACGAGCCAAATCATCATGTCTAGAGTGTCTAACTGTTCTGTGGATTTGTTTTTATCAAATCACTGCAGTTTTCCCTTAACTTTTAGTATTGAGACATGGAAATACTGAGAGATACCTGAGAGAATCCTCAGGGTTTATAGACCCAAATTTCACTGACCGCATAGTATAGTACCAACTCAATTTTCTCATGATAAGCTGGATTAATCCTCCAGCCAATGCAGTAATATCTACTGGTGCAGTGACATGAGAAACCCAAAATTATCAGGTGGTAATCTCATTTTTTTTTTTTTGAGACAGAGTCTCACTTTGTCTCCAGGCACCAGGCTGGAGTGCAGTGGCGCAATCTCAGCTCACTGCAACCTTGCCTCCCGGGTTCAAGCAATTCTCCTGCCTCAGCCTCCTGAGTAGCTGGAGCTACAGGCGCTTGCCACTACGCCCAGCTAATTTTATGTATTTTTTAGTAGAGACAGGGTTTCACCATGTTGGCCTGGATATTCTCGATCTCTTGACCTCGTGATCTGCCCACCTGAGCTTCCCAAAGTGCAGGGATTACAGGCGTGAGCCACTGTGCCCGGTCCTCATTTTTTAACTCAAAGGAACTATATGTCCTATCTCTTGCTGGCAGCATTCCACCCTTTAGAATTAAGGGAGTCTAACCAATTGAGTTTAAACGTTCAAGAAAAGATAATAAAATTTGCAAGTAAATTATTTGATGTAAGAGAGAGAAGCCACTTCTGCCTCTACCCTTGGTTCCTTTACTTGTGTATTATGGTTACAAGGAAAATAACATCATGTATTAATTACTTGCTGAAAGCATGGGGCTCATCCTCTATGATCCTAACATTTCAGAGTCTCTAATTCCTACTAATGTTATGTCTGAATGAGTCTTCAGTAGCCCATTTCATTCTTGTGTCACGTCAGCTTCTTCTGGATGATGAGACACATAGTAATATCAGATAATTCCTTGGGCATGAGCCCATAGTCCTGTTTCTTTGTGGATCTGAGATTCTTGGTCAGAAGCCATGTTGTAAGAGATGTCATGGTAGTTAGCAAAACATTTTGTCAATCTACAAGACGGCAAAGCATGGTGGGAAAGGAAGATGAATGCGTATCTAGAATATATGTCTATTCTAGTAAGAAAGAAAAGTTGTTGCCACCTCCATGATGAAAGAATTCAGCAATCAGTATGCTTCTATGTGGCTAGCGTGGGGAACGGTGACATCTGGGAGACCTTAGTGTTGGTCTCTGTTGTGGTCAAGGCAGGCATTCACTTGAGTCAGCAGCCAGATTAGTCTTGGTGAGAACAAGTCAATGTTTCTGACTCCTGTATATCCTTTCTGTTTCAATTGATGGGATAGCCTCTGCATTATCAAATGTATTGATTCTATGAAAACAAAATAACTAAAAATACTTTTAATAAACCTTTGTTTTCTGCTTAATTTTTAAAATAGCATCCATTCTTTATTAGCAAAAGGTAACATTTGTTTGAGTTAAGTTGTGAGCTTGAGTCCCAATCAAATTAGTTTTTTTTTTCTTTGAGTTAAATACAAGGCAATGAATCTCTTTTATGGTTTGGGTTTCTAGAAAAATAAGAGTACTGTTAGTCTTGATTATTGGCAATTTTATTCACTTATATTGAATTGGGCTTGCAGCTTTTATTCTGTGTTGCCCCTTTCATTAGAAACACCATGACGAAGGTTTAACTAAAGTAGCTTCAGGCTGCACCAGGCAAAGTTGAATTGACTTTGCACAGCTTGACTTCTTCAAGTCTTTGGATAATTAGCTATGAACAGCTAGTTCCTGGGGCTTGTGGTCCATCAGGCTATTTTTAAAGGTGCTTATGTGTCAAAAGAAAACACCATGGGGTAGAGCCCATGTATTGCCTTCTACCATTTTGTGTTTTCTCAGGCTTTTAAAATATGCTCCAAATCGGTCTTTCATAGAAATTCTTCCTAAAGAAACTTCAGCTCCCCAAGGCATTTTGTGTGCCTTACATGTAACTAATCTTTTAATATATAGCTACGGGTTATGTTTTCTTTCTTTATTGTTGCTGTCATTATATTTCTTTTGCTCTTCCTATCACCCCTTTTCATTCTAGGTTCTTCACTTAGCTGTTTGTTTCTATATTGTGAGCTCTCAAGTTGAGGGTTTTCATTAAATAAAAGTGGTATTGTACCAAAGACCATTGACTTCAAAATTATTTATATTTACAATGGAAATCACGATTTATATTCTATATCAAATGACTAAATATTTGTGAAAAGAATTAAACTTTTAATAACACTATCATATATTAGAATTTTTGTAGATTGGAGGGTATAATTATTGAAGAGGAACCTTCCAGAAATTTATCCCAGCAGATTTATAGCTCCCTATTCATGTAATTAACAGGTTCAGTGTTGTCACTGATATTTGAACTTTGTATTTCTCTTCTTATTCTCTGTCTTCCTCTATGCCTTGCCCAGGTTATTTTTCACGGCAGCCATTCATCTAACATTTGTCAAATATAGAGTCACATTACATTTTTGAAAAGTTCTACTGAATTAAAAAAAATGGTTATATTGACACACTTCACATTCTTCTCAACTGATTTTCTAATCCGTCAAAACAAACAAATAAGCAAAACCTCCTTTGAGAGCATTACTTCCTACATCAGAATTGTGTAAAGGAATGAGACGTTACCATGACTATTCCAGTAAAAGATGTATATCAACAAAGAAAGAATGCATACTACCTGGTGCCAATTTGATAACAAGAAAATTTTAATAAAAGAAAAGTGTCTGCCCAGATTTTGAACTATTATCTCTGAGGTATTTGCCAACATCATGTTAATATGCTTTTGGTAAGATGATTCCAGGAGACTGGCCTGCCTCGCATATGTATGATATAAATATCTGAGCAGGATGGGCTAATAAATCCAACAAAGATAAGGCTTAGAAGAACAAGTATTGCAGGTTTCCATCTTATAGCTTATGATCATCATATTCGTCTACTCTTGCAATCTCATGCCCCCTCTAACTGCCTGTAGTTATTTGAGGTGGAATTAGAAATTAGACAAAAGATTTTCTGATAACAGAACATATATACTATGAATTTTCTTACTGATTGTATTAAAGTGAGCATTTCATCATACACTGTTGTATTTTCTTTTGCTATTTTATTGCACCAACAAACTATACACCTATTAAATACACTGAAGTTGATGTATATGTCTTTGGTTGCCTCCTGTAGTAGTTTATTTTCACAGTGCTATAAAGAATTATTTGAGACTGGGTGATTTATGAAGGAAAGAGATTTAATTGAATCACATTTCTGCATGGCTGGCGAAGCCTCAGGAAACTTACAATCACGGTGGAAAGTGAAGGGGAAGCAGGGCCCTTCTTCACAAGTGTCAGCAGAAAGAAAGACAGCAGGGAAAACTGCCACTTTTAAACCACCAAATCTCCTGAGAACTCCCTGGCTATCATGAGAATAGCATGAGGGAAAGCACCCTCATGGTCCAATCACCTCCCAATAGGTCCTTTTCCTGACACATGGGGATTACAATTCAAGATGAGATTTGAGTGGGAACACAGAATCAAACCATATCATTCCATCCCTGGCCCCTCCCAAATCTCATGTCCTTTTCGCATTTCAAAACCAATCATGCCTTCCCAACAGTCTCCAAAGTCTTAACTCATTCCAGTATTAACTCAAAAGTTCAAATCCAAAGTCTCATCTGAGACAAGCCCCTTTCACCTATGAGCCTATAAAATACAAAACAAGTTAATTACTTACAAGATGCAATGTGGGTATAGGAGTTGCATAAATGGTCCCACCCTGAGTGGAAGAAATTGGCCAAAACAAGGGGCCATAGGCAAAGTCCAAAACCATGCAAGTCCCAAATCTGACAAGGCAGTCATTAAATCTTAAAGCTCCGTTGACTCCATGTCTCACATACAGGGCACGCTGATATAAGGGTTGGGCAACCATGGCCTTGGGCAGCTCTGCCCCTGTGGCTGAGCAGGGTACAGCCCCCAAGGCTAATTTCACGGGCTGGCATTGAGTGCTTGTGACTTTTCCAGGCACATGGTGGAAGCTGACAGTGAATCTACCTTTCTGGGATTTGGAGGTGAGTGGCCCCTTTCCACAGCTCCACTAGGCAGTGCCCCAGTGGGGTTTGTGTCTGGGATCTCCGACCCCACATTTTCCCTTTGTATGGCCCTAGCAGAGGTTCTTCATGAGAGCTCCAACCCTGCAGCTGACATCTGCTTGGACACTGAGGAGTTCCCATACATCCTGTGAAACTTAGGTGGAGGCTCCTAAAGCTCAACTCTTGTCTTCTGCACACCTGCAGGCCCAACAACATGTAAAAGCCACCAATGTTTGGGGCTTGCATCCTCTAAAGCAATGGCCTGAGCTGTACCTTGGCCCCTTTTAACCACAGGTGGAGCTGGAGTGGCTGGGATGCAGGACACTAAATTCTGAGGCTGCACAGAGCAGCAGGACCCTGTGCCCTCAGCCCTGAAACCATTTTTCCCACCTAGGCCTGCAGGCCTGTGATGGGAGGGGCTGCCATGAAGATCCCAGAGATGCTCTGGAGACATTTTCCCCGTTGTCTTGGTGATTAACGTTAATTTGGCTCCTTGTTACTTATGCAGAAATCTGCAGCAGAAAATGGGTTTTTGTTTTCTACCTCATGGTTAGGCTTCAAATTTTCCAAACTTTTATGTTGTACTTCCCTTTTAAATAAAAGTTCCATTTTCAGATGATCTCTTTGTGAATGCATATGACTGAATGCTTTCAGAATCAGCCATGTCACCTCTTGAACACCTTGCTTAGAAATTTCTTCCACCAAATACCTTAATCGTCTCTCTCAAGTTCAAGGTTCACAGATCTCCGGCACAAGGGCACAATGCAGCCAGTCTCTTTGCTAAAGCATAAAGTGACCTTTGCTCCAGTTCTCAACAAGTTCCTCATCTCCAACTGAGACCATCTCAACCTGGACTTCATTGTCCATATCACTGTCAGCATTTTGGTCAAAACCATTCAACAAGTCTTTAGGAAGTTCCAAACTTGGCTTCTGAACCCTCCAAACTCTTCCAATATTTGCCCATTACCCAGTTTCAAAGTTGCTTCCACCTTTTCAGTGTCATCCTTTTACTGTCATCCTTATGACACTACCCCATTCTGCCAGTACCAATTTTCTGTATTAGTCCATTTCCCACTGCTAAAAAGAGCTAGTTGAGACTGGGTAATGTATGAAATAAAGAGGTTTAACTGACTCACAGTTCTGAATGGCTGGGGAGGCTTCAGGAAATTTATGATCATGGTAGAAAGTAAAGCAGAAGCAGACACCTTCTTCACAAGGCAGCAGGATCTTTAACCGTTAGATCTTATAAGAAGTCCCTCACTATCACAAGAACAGCCTGGGGGAATCTGCTCCCATGATTCAATCACCCACCCAGCAGGTCCCTCCCTCAACCTGTGGGGATTACAATTTGAGATGAGATTTGGGTGAGGACACAGAGTCACATCACATCACTTCCTTTCTCCTACCTCCAATTTTTGAGTTACTATAAGCTTGGTTAAATTGTTGAGGGGAAGAAAATAGTTGACGGTTCTCTGATCTAAGGGCTCCTTGAGTAAAGATGTTATGTTTTATCTACTTTTGTACCTCCAGAGCCTATCACAGACCTAGTGCATAATAAGTGCTCAATGCACAATCTTTGAATGAAAGACAAACAATTGCATGAATGGATACACATATGGAGTAACAAGTATGTTTAGATTAGTACTATTAAGGATTACCTAAGACAGTCATGAAAATAAATGCATGGTAGTAACAATTAGAGGGGTTAGCCTTGTAGGACTGCATAAATTTGAATCTGGAATCTCCTCTGCTACCTGCTTTGAATAAAGACAGTTGATTTGCTGTGTTTATGTAACTATGTGGTTATAATCTCAGTCTAAAGTAGAGAAGACTTAGGTTTTTGCCTTAAACAAAGGAAAAATAGACTGGATATAAGATGACTAGAGATAGACATAGCCATAGATACACTGAAATTGTGGGACAGGCTAGCAGCTGTCCTTTCTATACATAAAGTCTTGGACTCGAGCAGCTCTGGATAAGTTATAGGAAAGAGAAGTGAGGCTTTATAATCAACATTGGCTGCCATAACATTAAGCTGGTGGCTTTGGTGCTATCATTTGGACTTTTCATTCTAAATCAAAAAGATTCCTTCAGCATGAGTGATGGCATCACAGGTGAATGATTACAAATGAATGTCTTGGTCACACTGATGGTAGTGACAGGGGTCTCATACTTTGCGCCATGTTTTAAGACAGTATGCTCACCTTTTCAAATGCCTAAGAGATTCTTATATCTTGTTACCTTTGGCCAGGTATCCATGTCATGAAGACTAATATAAGCAGTGTTTTTGGCTGCTTACTTGTATTAGGTGGCATGCTCAGAGTCACCCTAGGATTTGGAAGATCTACAACTACCATTCTCACTTCTGGTTTGCCTACATGCAGACATTAAACTCTTTATGTAGAAGATTTTATACCAGTGGGCAGTATAAAACACCTATGGCAACAATTTCAGTATGTACCGCCTATGTTCAGTTTTTCCTCATTTGTTTTCCTTCTATTTATATGGAGTTGTGGTAATTCCCAACAAGCAGCACTGGCCTCTCACATTATTTATTGTTTCAATATAGAGGACAATTACATATAATTAGCTGGATGACACTACTCATTTGCTGGTAGAATTTGCTATGAATGCAGTTGCTCCTTCTGGGAGTTGCTTTCTATTTCCTGCACCACTGCTCTTCTGCTGTTTAGAGAGACGTACCTTTTATCCCCCCTTATTTATTGCTTCATTGGTCCAAGGCAGGAAGAAAGCATATGAAAATCAGTATGCAACAGCCTGTGAATCACTATCGCAGGAGGCAGGGAAATCGCTGCATACCAAGTAGAAAACACATGAAGAGGCACAGGGTAAGCTTGCAACAACCTCATGTGCATTTGTGAGTGAAGAAATCCAGGGAAATTTGTCAGTGCCTTGTAATATGTTATGAAAATCATCGCCTGATGGCATGGAAGATGTGAGTCGTGTCAAATATTATTTCTCCACCATGATGTGTTCCACATACTTTGACTCATACTGCCTTGTTATAAAACTTTAAATTACCATTTTTTAAATATATTTTCTAAATTCTACTGATCTTTCTCCTGATTTCTTAAACAGAATTTACAGAATATATTGGAACCCACCATGAAATTCTCCACAGCAAGAATTTAAGCTATACTATGCTCAGAGGAAAGACTCTTTGTCCTACTGAATCTTAAGGGTTTGAGATAAGTATCTAGTATTCCTGGAGTCCTGTTGATGTGGCTCGCCCTGAGTACTTGGAAAGCTCTTTAACAAGTGGGTGGAACATGCCTGAGTGATCTGTTGTTTACATTGGTTTGCTTTAGGCCATAGCAGCCTGTCTTGCCATTCTGCATATGCAAGTCTGCATACTCATTTTTGTTGAGGTCTCCCATGGGCTTATCTCCATCTCCTACTTGACTTCCTTCCATCCCAGACTTTTACCTTCTTGCTTTCCCTTATTCATAGCTACTTCAAACTGTGGTCATATCTACCCCTTGTCTCCTGGGCTGACTTCCTGACTTGGACACAATAATCTTACTTGACCTCTCTAAGGATTGTATCTCTCATATATTTAATAGGAGATTATCCCAAATGCTTCAATTAGTTATAGCAATTTACTACTCGTTCCATTTTTTACATTGGCAATCAGAAAATTTTAAGATCAGAAGGCCTTTCTTCTTAATTCAGTTGAGGATACTACAATCTCCTTTCCTCCTTTAGAGCACTGAATGTTATTGAACCCTTCCTAAGGATTGTAGAATATGATGTATGGAGGAGTTGGAAAGAATTACCGAAATTATATAACTGAACATTCCCATTTTATTCATAGAAAAATGGAACCCAGAGAAACAAAGCAATGGGCCCAAAGACACAAGAAACCACTGGAACTGAAACCCATGCTTCCTGATTTTGGCTATTGCTTTTTCCAAATTCTGATTTTTTTTAAGCCTTGTCTCCTAATTTCTGGAGTAGAGTGTATTTCTGCTTCCTGCTTTTATATTTCTCCTCTCTCCTTTCTGACTTTTCTTTTGGGGCTTGCTATCCTTAGCCATGGTTACTCTCCAAGGATTAAAATAGAGAGTCATTATATACTCTGATAGTCATTATATACTCAAATCTGAGACTCACCCACAAGCCGATTGTGTCTATTATATACATTTTCATGTTAAAAAAAGTTCTAAATCTGGTTTTTCATCTTTACTGGCTTTGTTAGTACTTTTCCTTAGTTAACCATTAGGACTTCCTTACCTAAATGCCTCATAATTTATACATGAAGCATTATCAGATTACTCATTTTACAACTGAAACTGAATATCCCAATATTTATTATTGCAATCTCTGTGTTCCAAATTCCTACACAGAGTACAAGTGTAATAATTATCTAAAAGTAATGATGGAGATACTGTTTTTATCTGAACTTCTTTTATTGTAGTTATCTAGGTGATACTATAGGAAATAACAACAATAAATTAACTGATATATGTGACTCTTCTAGTGCATAGAGCTTATACCTATTATGTTAGGTTAATATTTTCTTGGTAAATTATACTATCCACAGTATAGAAAAAGAACTGACTAAATTTCACCAAGCATTCCACTGGTATTAGTTCAGTTTCTATAAGGCCAGTTGGCTAGACATACTTTCTAAATATATAGGAAACATCTTCTACTAATTAGTCTCCCCATATTTTCCCAACATGGGCAAGAAACTACAAACTATTCAATATATATTTGATGACCCTCTTAGGCTGCAGAGTAAAATAAATCAGTTCAAATACCAGTGTTGCCTAGTTATGTAACCTTGAAAATGTATTTGATGTTTTTTAACTTTAAATAATATGAATGTATTTAACTTTCCTTATTTATAAAATGTGGACAATAATAGTACCTAATTTTGGGTGGGAATTAGTCGAGGTGGTATATTTAAAGCCTACAGCACAGTTCTTGTTTACAAGATGAGAAATAGAAGCTTTTTGTTTGCTTTAATATTGTGAAAATTGTAAGATTCAAAATAGAGTCACTTGGGTTAATTCCTGACAGATGGAGCCAGAGATGTCTATGATAGGAGGTGCTCTCACTCAGGATTTGCCCGATAACAGGAACTACCATAAGAAATGTTTCCAAATCACAACTTACTACATGAATCACACAAAGAACTACTGGTACAAGGGCAGCGAGCCAGTTACACAAGAACACTTGCCTGTTTCAAAAACTGCCTCTCAAACCCAACTCCAAGCTGGAAAGGCTTAACCCTAACGTTAAGATTACAAGTCTTACTCAGCAACTACTGACGCTCATCAATCAGAGCTCACCAGCGCTTGTAAGATGCTGCCCATGCCAGTAGCTTTCTCTGAAAACGACTTGCCTAACGACTCTTTCCTGAATAAATTCTAATCCTTTTCTTTATTCTACAGACATACCAGAGATCACCCTGGTTTGTATATGCCCTAGATTGCAATCCTACTTCTTGTATATTATTCACAAACCTAACCTTTCTGCTGAGAGATTCATCTCTTCGTGTGGACAATATTAAGTAACATATAGCAGATAATACTTAACAAATAATAAGGCATTGATTCAATTTGATGTCATAAAATACAAAAAGAATGTTCAAAGCACCATGAGAAGGAAAATACAAAAAATAGCATAGATCTTATTTTTAAGGAACTTAAAACCAACAGTATTTAAAATTTTTTTTTTAATGCTTTCCTTTTTTAAATACACTCTAGAAACACTTGATGTTTATTATTTTGAATTCAACCTCTCACTGGAACAACATTGTTTTTCATCATTAACTTATTCCCTTTCCCATTTCTCTCCCAATTCATGGCCACTTGGCACCATCACAAAATCATTTCTCATAGGCAGTGTTTAATTTTATTTTATGATCACAGTCTGTACACCTTTCTCTTGGCCAGAAGTCTTACCCTTATGTCTATCTTAGAGAAGTGGGAAGGGATATGGATGGCACAGGATATAAATTGACTTCTAATAACATGACTTAAATTTTCAGTACTCTTCATGGGTAAACCCACACAGTTCTTTAGCTCTGGTTAAGAAAAGCCCTTTACCTGAAGCTGGAGCACAGGAAAATATTCAATAATGCATTTCCTATGCCCCTGAATACCAGTCTGAAAACAGAAAAAAGTTAAAGACTTTGTTCAATCATTTATTAAAATGAAAGTAGCACCCTGGGGCTGCAGGAAGATGGGGAGCCACTGCCAAGTTCAATTTATTTTTAGCTGTTGTCAATTGCACATGAAAAAGACCCTAGTGTGCAGTCCTGTCCTGTTGACATTTCCACTAGGTAATTTGCCTTGTGCTCCACTCTCTCTGGAAAACCCTCCAGTTATTTTGTGAGATAAACAATAGGTACCTTTGCTTCAGTGAACTTTTGCTTGAGCTTAATGACCTGCGCTGACTGGATGCAGGTTCCTCACTTCTGTGAAAAAGAAAATGCTATTACTAACACCCCTTTGCTTAGAAATTGCTTCTTAATGTTCAGTTTATTTTAGCTCTGGGGTAATTCTATGCATTTGCTTCTCGAATTTTTCTCCCTTTCAGCGGATCACAGACACCTACATTTGAAAGTTTTAGTAGAAGCCAGCATGGCCTAGTTGATGAGCTTGAAGGGTGACACAGTGGGGCAGTCTACGTTTCAGTCCTCGCTCCACCATCTGCGAGATACATGATCATCAACTAGTGACTTTCCTAAGACCCAGTTTCTCTAGCTAAAAATAAGGCAAAGAATTATATTCATTTTATATTTAAAATAGGAGAAAATAAGTGTGGTAATCTAGAGTTGTTGTAGTACTAAATCATACTACTTACTAAATATTTGCTATTGTCAAAATTGCCAATGATAAATATTAGCGATTTTCATTATTAGTATGAATAGTACTGTGCTCTGGATAAGAAATTCTGTCAGAATAAGAGCTAACTATCACATTGCTTTCTAAAAAGCTTTTCCTTTCTTAAAATTGAAGAGGAAAAGAGCTGGACTTTTGGCTTGCGTGCATGTGTGTATATGTAATGTACATTTATTTTATCACTTCAGTATACATCTAGAAAATCAAACAAATCATGAGTATACAGCTTCATGGATTATCACAAAGTAAACATATCTGTATAACCACCATCCAAGTTTGCACTAACCTAATAGAAAGTTCTCAGTACCTAAGAGGCCCGTTATGCCCCTGCTTAATCACTAGTCCCTCTAGCTCCCCTACAGTCATTAATATCTTAACTTCTAGCACTCTATATTATATTTGCCTGGATTCAAGCTATATATTGTTTTTGGCAATTTTTACCCACATTATTATAATTATGATTTTTTTTTTTTTGGAGATGGAGTTTCAATCTTGTTGCCCAGGCTGGAGTGCAATGGTGTGATCTTGGCTCACTGCAACCTCTGCCTCCTGGGGTCAAGCAATTCTCCTGCCTCAGCCTCCCAAGTAGATGGGATTACAAGTGCATGCCACCATGCCTGGCTAATATTTGTATTTTTAGTAGAGATGGGGTTTCATCCTCTTGGTCACGCTAGTCTTGAACTCCTGACCTGAAGTGATTCGCCTGCCTTGGCCTCCCAAAGTTCTGGAATAACAGACGTCAGCCCCAATGCCCAGCCTAATTGTGAGATTTATCTGCACTATTGTGTAAGGCAGTAGCTTAAAATTATTGCTGTCTAGTGTTCCTTTGTATCATTTTTTCATTCTAATGCTGATGGACATTTGAGTTCTTACCAGGTTTTAGCTATTTTATATAATGCCTGGTGAACATTCTGGCACCTGCTTTTTGGTAAACATGTGGTCATATATCATTTGAGTATATGACTAAATAAAATAGGATATATGTTCAACCTCAGAAGACACTTTCAAACTTTTCCAAAGTGGAAGTGCCGATCTCTGGTTTCATTAGCAACATATGGGAGTTTCCACATGCCTGTCTACACTTAGTGTTACTAGTCATTTTTATTTTCACCATTACAGTGAATGTGTAAGGATATTGTATTGCTGATTTTAAACATCATTTTCCTGATAACGAAGTTAAACATCTTTTGGTATTAACCGAATGAGTATCTTGATTTTTGGATCTTGTGTTTTAGTGTCTTGCCCTTCCTTTTAATTGCATTATCCATATTTAACTTTGTTTCTTATATATCTTGATATAAGTCCTATTTTGGTTTCAGCGCTGCGAACTATTTTTTTCTACTCTGAAGCTTGCCTATTCACAGACTTAATGGTACCTTTTGATGTGTGAAAGTTCTTAATTTTAACATAACCTAATTTATCAATATTTTAACTAACTTTAGCTTTCTGGGACCAGTTTAAAAAAACAATTTACCCTACCTAAGCAATAAAGATAGTCTTCTGTTATCACCTAGAGGTTTTATTGTTTTACTTTTTTTTTTCTTTTTTACCATTAGATCTGTGATTGACTGAAATTGATTTTTGTGTCTTTTGCAAGGCAGTTGTGAAATGTAATTTTTTTCTCATATGAATATTATATTAGCCAGGACTATACACCATTCATTGCAAAAACAGCTCTTTCCCATTGCTCTGTAGTGCTAATTTTTGCATATATCAGTTGTCTGCATATGGAGAGACTGTTTATTTATGTCTAACATTGTATCAATACCACATTACCACATTGTTTTAATTAGTAATCTTCACAAGTTTTGCTTCCAATAGAATGAATCCTAACACATTATTGTTCTAAAAGACTGTCTTGACTCTTTTTACCCCTCTGCATTTCCATATAAAGACATTTATATGTTATGGAAACTTTTAAGCATATGCAAAAGTAGAAAAACAGCATAATGATGCCGCATGTACAGATTAACTTCTTACAGCATTTATGAATTTAGTCATTCTGGTTTATTTATAACCCCATCTGTTCTCCATCACCAGATTATTTAGAAGTAGATTTTATCTTTAAATATTTTCAAATATATCTATAAATCATTTTTATACCTTCATGAATATATTATACAAATTTCTTTAATATCAAATATTTACTTAATGTACAACTTTTCCTAATGTTATCATTTTTATACATTGTTTTTATAGTATGTTTGAATTAGGATTTAATGATGATATATTGTAATTGGTTGATATGTCTCGTTACTTTTAGACAACAGGTTATTCTAAGATCCTCTTTTTCCTTTTAATTAATTTATTTAAGAAAACGTGTTTTTCCCCCCTTTGGAGTTTTCCACATAGTTTTAAAAATTTATTTAAAAATAACTTTAAACTTACAAGAAAGTTGAAGCCATATAAGGTATTTTTGTATACTCTTGGTCACTTATATGTTTATTTTATCTTTACTTAAAACACTTTTAAACTTAGATCAATTTTATTATATATCATTCTTTCATAGTTTTTAATGTTATGTATATTTATTTATTTATTTTTTAATTTTGAGATGAAATCTCACTCTGTTGCTCAAGCTGGAATGCAGTGGTGTGATCTTGGCTCACTGCAACCTCTGCCTCCTGGATTCAAGTGATTCTACTGCCTCAGCCTTTCAAGTAGCTGGGATTACAGGCACCCGCCACCACATCCAGCTAATTTTTATATTTTTAATAGAGACAGGGTTTTGCCATGTTGGCCAGCTGGTCTCAAACTCCTAACCTCAGGTGGTCTGCCTGCCTTGGCCTCCCAAAGTGTTGGGATTACAGGTGTGAGCCACCACACCTGCCACAATTTTATTTTAAATTAGGTTATAATCACTGTACATATTTATAGAATACAATGTGATTTTTTTCTTTTTTTTTTTTTTCTTTTTTCAAAACAGGATCTTGCTCTGTTGTCCAAGTGGGAATGCAGAGGTGCAATCCCAGCTCGCTGCAGCTTTGAACTCTTTGGCTGAAGTGGTCCTCCTACCTCAGCCTCCTGAGTGACTAGGACTACAGGCACACATCACCAAACTTGGTGAATTTTGTTTGCTGTAGGGACGAGGTCTCACTATGTTGCTCAGCCTGGTCTGAAACTCCGGGACTCCCACCTCAGCCTCTGAAAGTGCTGGGATTACAGACATGAGCTACTAAGCTTGGTCAATGTGATTTTTCAGTTCATGCTATTTATTCTATAATGGTCAAATCAGGGTAGTTAGCAAACCCTTTACTTCAAACACTTATTTCTTTGTGGTAAAAGCATTCACTCCTTTTTTCTAGCTATTTTGAAATATACAATATATTATTGTTAACGACAGTCACCCTAATGTTCAATAATGCACTGGAACTTATTTAAAGGTAACTTTATACCCATTGACCAACTCCTCTCTCATCTCCCCCTTCCTACTATGATCCCTAGCCTCTGGTAACCACTAGTCTACACTCTGCTTCTATGAGATCAACTTTTTCAGATTCTGCATATGATTAAGATTATGTAATATTTGTGTTTCTATGTGTAGCTTATTTCACTTAACATAATGTCCTCCAGGTTCATGCAGGCTGTAGCAAATGACAGAATTTCATTCTTTTAATGGCTAAATAGTATTTGTATATATATTATGCTGTTGCTATCCATTCATCTGATGAAACAGACTTAGGTCGATTCCATCCGTTAGCTATGGCAAATAGTGCCACAATAAACATGGGAGTTAAGATATCTCTTTGGCGTACGGGTTTTATTTTCTTGGGGTAAATACCCAGCATTGGGATTGCTGGATCACATGGTAGTTCTATTTTTTATTATTTGAGGAACCTCCATAATGTTTTCCATAATAACTATACTAATTTATATTCCCACTAACGGTGCATAAGGGTTTCCTTTTCTTCATATTTTTGCAGCACTTGCTATTTTCCGTCTTTTTTTTTATAAATATATAACACATATTCCAGTCTAACTGGAATGAGGTGATATCCCATTGCAGTTTTGATAGTTTTGATTTGCATTTTTTGGATGTCAGTAATGCTATCATTTTTTTCATATACTTGTGGGCATTTGTATGTCAGTTTTTGAGAAACGTCTATTTAGATATTTTGCCTATTTTTAAATTAGACTATTTGTGGGGTTTTTTGTTAATGAGTTGTTTGTGCTCCTTATGTATTCTGGATATTAATCTTTGGTCAGATCTATAGTTTGCAAATATTTACTCCCCTTCTTTTGGATATATCCTCACTTTATTGTTTCCTTTGCTGTGAAGAAGCTTCTTAATTTGATGTAATCCAATTTGTTTATTTTTGCTTTTGTTGCCTGTATTTTTGAGGTCTTCTCTAAAAAATTCCTTGCACAGGTCAATGTCATGAAGCATTTTCCCTGTTTTTTTTTTTTTTTTTTTTTTTTTT